>NC_067475.1:100348465-100679251 GCF_947179515.1 Apodemus sylvaticus
CTTTTTACCGAGCTTAGAATGCGAGTTACTGTTGCCCTGTGACTCACATGTATGTATTTTTGTCATTCACAACAGCCTAGGATAAAGCTGCTGCTATCATTTCATTTTACAGATGGAAGAAACAGAGACAAAGATTAAATTAACCTTCCCACAACACAGCTAGTAAGTGATGGTGTAGAACTGAACCGAGGCCATGTGGCACCAAAGGGACAGCTCTTAACCTTTGTATCAAAGCTCTGCTCTCTGCTCTCTGTGCATTGCCCAACACTTGGGAAGAACGGACGTACGTGCTCCTTGCGTTCAACCTGGGCTCTCATCCACTCAGGAAGCATGCCCCACCTCTGTGCCTGAAGCAGCTCCCCACCCCTCTTTCTACAGAACACCCAGATAACCTCGAACACAAGTCCACCTATCACCACCTTCATTTTAAATAAAGTCAACACAGTTCCAACCCTGGGTGGGCTAAGAACATCTTTCCTGCCTATAGAAAACTTGTTTAAAAATGCTTTCCATGAAAGGCACTTTTTTTCACCCTTACAAATGTGAGAAATGTGAAGTCTAATTACTAGATATGCTTTTTCGGCTTCTGCCACACTTATCGCAACACAAACTGTGCTTATGCTGCATGTACAACAAGCCTCATTAATTCCTTTTCCCTCCAAGCTCACTGAAGGAAAATGGGAGCAGGACAGTGGGGGAGGGCAAATTCAACTCATGTCGGTGTCTCCATGGGTGGCCTCTGCTTAAATCTGACTCTTTCTGCTCTTCCAAGGCTTACCAGCTAGCCGAGGTGGTCAGAACGTATAGAAACTCTTATGAGAATCTTTGCTTTCCTTTAATAACCCATCAAAGAGTACTTGCTGAGGGCTGCAAAGAAGAGATGCCACAGAGATCCATGGTCTGCCTCCCCCTCTCCATTCCACTAGAAGTGTAAGCATTCTCAAGTCCTATCAGCGGCCCCATAGACATACTGGAGTGATGATAATATCCTCAGAATACTATACTTCTTCCCAGGTAGGTATTCAGAACAATACACCATGCCTTATTTCACACCCAGTGAATCTCAGGTCCCCTAAGTATCTCACAACTCCAATGAAAGATTCCCCAAACCACTTTTTTTTTTTAAAAAGAGATGTATACATTTTATTACTCCATACCCTTTATATTAGCTGCTATTGCATATAAAATCATGCTATAATTAAATGAAAAAGAGAAAAATATATTCCTTTTTTTCTTTTTTTCTTTTTTTCTTTTTTTATTGATATATTTTTATTTACATTGCAAATGATTTCCCCTTTTCTGAGTCCCCACTCCCCACAAGTCTCATAAGCCCTCTTCCGTCCCCCTGTTCTTCCATCCACCCCTTCCCATTTCCCTGTTCTGGAATTCCCCTATACTCTTGCACTGAGTCTTTCCAGAACCAGGGGCCACTCCTCCATTCTTTTTGGACATCATTTAATTTGTGGATTATGTCCTGGGTATTCAAAGTTTCTAGGCTAATATCCACTTATCAGTGAGTGCATACCATGACTGATCTTTTGAGTCTGGGTTACCTCACTTAGTATGATGTTCTCCAGCTCCACCCATTTGTCTAAGAATTTCATGAATTCATTGTTTCTAATGGCTGAATAGTACTCCATTGTGTAAATACACCACATTTTTTGTATCCATTCCTCCGTTGAAGGACACCTAGGTTCTTTCCAGCATGCTGGTGTCATATATATGTAGAGAAATATATTCCTATGATGTTGGTGTCATATATATGTAGAGAAAACGTAAGGAAGGGATTATTTGGTCCTATGGCAATGAAAATCAAGCATTTTCAATACATGTCCATCTACTCTTTACTAAGACGACATGAAGATCTGGCTCCTGTGTACTCCAGCCACTGCATCATCCTTATTAAAACTCAATGGTCATCACAAAATAATTAGCCTCCATTTAAACATGTCCACTAATTCTTTAGTACTCTTCCTATGACCCAATAGAAGTTGATGGCTTTCCCTCAGGGTGTGGACTCTAGGTGAGCAGACCAGGGTAGAAGGATCACTAATGCCCGGTCATTAAAGGGCTTTCTTCAGCACACCCCACGCTCCTGCATTACCTACTTCAGGGCAAGCTAACTGCAGTACTCTGAAGACGCAATCAGCACCATGGAGAGCTCTGCAAGGGGAGCTCATTAGGCTTCCTGCCAAGAGCCAGCACCAACTCACCAAGTGATCAGTGACCCAAGATGGAGGTAAATTTTCTCCAGATTCTGACAAACTGTCAGCCTCAGTCAACCTCACACAGACCTTTAGCCAGAACCACCCAGCTAGGGGACCCACAATAATGGTGTGGACTTGTGAATGTTTTAAGCTCCTACAGTTTAGAATCCCCAATTGAGCCAAATAGACAATTAACATCATGTCAGGATAGAGAGATAAGTGTCCTGCAATACAATGGCTTCAGAGTTCTCATGATGGCACATCTGTAGACAGCTGTAACACCTGCAAATAGTGACATTTTGTGAAACATTTCATACATTTTCTGATGTTAACTTTGTATCTACTTTAGTGGCCATTTTTTTTCTGCTTCCTTTTGGATTTTGCTGTACCTGTTGCTATCATTTGCTTCTTTCCATTTTCCCAGCCCTCACCATGGTTTCTTTCTCCCACCCCCCTCACATCCTTCTCTTCCCCTCCATTCTTCTATCCCTGTGAACAATTTTTATCTGCAAGCAATCAAGCAAGCAAGCAAACAAACAAACAAACAAAAAAACCTCCCAAAAGTCTCCATTCATTTAATTTTTCTGTTCCCCTCCTCAATCCAGGTTCCTCACTGGCCTCTACATTGACAGCACACTAGTTTTGAGCACCACCTGTCCTGTCTCTATGGCTTCTCCCAGAGCCCCGCCCTGCCCCCTTCTTTGCCCATGAGTGACTGCCAATGCTCACAGGTAGCCCTCTGTGCTTTTTCTAGCTATGGCACTGTCTGTTTTCCTTCCTAGATTAGACATGCTACTTCTCTCTTTAAAAGCAACTCCTCTCCACAGAAAGTCATTCACTGTGTGCTTTGAATTGGTGATGAATGTACACGCCCTAAGGAAGATTTCCTTCCTTCGAGCTTGTACCTTTAGCCCCACTCACAATTCCAGCTCTGACTTCCCTCTTCATTTCTGGAACCTCAACCTCTCTCTTGATTCCCTGAAGTCTTGCTCTGTGTTCCTGTGCAAGTACATCTATAGGACGTGGGGAACAGGAGTAAGGGGTTTTACTCTTTGCTGGGTTGCTCTTCTGATGAACACTATTCTCTTGGTCTACCTTGTAGACCGGACTGATGCCTCTCACATTTGCAAGGTCCCAGGGGGCAGTGATTCTGTTGTACTATTTAGCAATTCTTGTTGTGGAGTCTTCACCCCAACAGTGCCCAGGAAAGGAAAAAGAAACAGACTAAACATCTTACTTTCTCATATCACTTGGTTTGCATTCTTTGTCTCCTGTTTAATGGCTTAAGGACTCTCCAGTGCCCTCAATATTTCCTGTAGACTTGGGAAACCATATCAAGCTGTGAGCACAGAACCAGAGTAGAATGTCACCTCAGGAAGAATTCCTTTTTGTTTGGCACAATCACCAGTTCTGATTACTTTCTAAACCTGGTTTTATAAATGTAGATTGTATCTAAACTTAAAATAGATGACTCTATTTTTAAATTGTAAATATAAAATGGTGAATTTTTTTCTACAGACCTCTTTCCCCTAGTAAATAGCAATTTTAACCAAACTTGTTTGGAGAATCAGAGTTGCTATGGAGCAGCAGTTTTATAAAACTTGAGGAGCAATTCAAAATGAGATTGCCGTCTCTGATCTCAGCACACAAAGACACACACAATCATTCGTTCTCCCTGGATTTACAAACCTGTCTCATTTCTTTCTTTTCTAAGTAAATAAAATTTTTAATTGCTTGGATTAGGGATGGAGGAAACCCAGTGGAACCAACTCCATATCCTTTGCTAGGTTCCATGTTTGAAAACCCTTAGCATTCTTTCCCCCTGTCTGCCTCTTTCAGGGCCTTCCCAGGGGCTATGGCGTCATTGATATTCAAGAGCAACCACGGTGACAGTTTTGGTAAACAAATCAGATGATAAATCTATCTCTCCCATTATATGCAGCAGAAGTTCTTTAGAGGCTTTATTTATGCGATTTAGATATTCAGGCTTAAAACATGTGGTAATTTTATTTCACAAAGGCCCCAGGCAGCACAGCATTTATTTTACACTTCTGGACCTCATTGAGGATGTGGAGTAACCTTCTTTTGAGTTTGTCTTTCTGCAAATGAGTGACATAATATGGAGCTGCCACCTGTTTTGTGGTGGGAGAGCAGGAAAGAAGTGGAGGATTAATTAGTTAATATCTACAAAGCGCTCCACAGATGGAAAGTAGATTCGCAAGTGTGGGTCCTCATTACGGCTCGCTGCTCTCCTTGGTACCTTCTCAGGAGGCAGAAATGAGTACGTTGATTTCTTGCAAAGAGAAACCCTGCTCTAATTTATCATTTAGATGCTTTGAATTTAGAGAAGTTGTGTTTTAATGATGGGGACATTTGCTCCCCACCCTAACTCTTCTGTGAGATAGGTAAAGAATTTGCATTCTTTAAGGCACCAGAAATAGACACCTTAAGGAAGCCCATCAGGAGTCAATAGCTATCACTGGATTTCAACATTAGCATGCATGCTCTATGCTTCTTCTTTTCCTTCTGGGAAAACAGCCAGTTCATGTTTAGAAGAGTATATAGAACCTGAAGTTGTACTCCTCGGCATATGGAATTGCCTAATAGGATTGCCTGAACACTTCCACCTTAATTCCAAGCAATAGAATGCCTAAGACAGCATTACTCACAATCACCACACATTGGAAACTGTCCAAATACCCTCCGAGAGTTGAAGAGATGGATAAGTAATGGCACATTCACAGAGTAGAGTACTGTACAGCAGCGGAAATGATGATCTACAACTAAATCCACTCCAGAGTGTACACCTTCTAAACATAATAAAAACCAAAGGAAGCCACACAGAAGAGCATGTGCTCTATGACTCCACTCATCCAGGGAGCGGAGCCCAGAGAACGCAGCCTCACTGTTGTTACTGAGGCAGGATGTCACTCCTGCGTGAGGTGCTAGCTGGAAGGTTTCTTAGAGGCTTAGCCCTGCTGGCAGTACTGTGCTTCTTGCTGTGAGTGGTTCCATAGATACTGCCCTGTGGTGGAAATATGATGGAAATTACACTATTTTTAGAAGATTCTCAAAGTCTCTGCTCCATCCCCTGTCCCTGCATTTCTTGTATACAGGATACATTTTGGGTTGAAAGTTTTGTGGGTGGGTCGGCATCCCCATTACTCCACTGGGGATCCTGCTTGGCAACAGGAGGTGGCCTCTTCATGTTCCGTATCCTCAATTCTGTGAGTCACAGCTAAGGTCACCCCCTTAGTGAGCACTTCCTTTATCCCAGGTCTTTGTCACATCTTCCTGGAGACGCCTTTCGCCTCCCCACCCCCATCAGTTGCAGATTTCCATTCATTCTCATGGACAAATAACCATCTCTCCTGCCCCTTCCCCCACCTGACCCTGAACCCTCCCATTCCCCTCCCCATCCCCTTTCCCACCCAGTTCCCTCCCTCTATCTATCTTTTATGACTATTTTATTCCCCTTTCTAAGTAAGATTCAAGCATTCTTCCTTGTGCCTTTCTCCTTGTTTAGCTTCTTTGGGTCTGTGGAGTGTAGCATGGGTATACTATATTTCAATAAGCAGCCCAACTTGAGACCCATCCTATGGACAAGCTCCAGTCCCTGACACTATCAATGATACTCTGTTATGCTTGCTGACAGGAGTTTAATATGGCTGTCTCTGAGAGGCTCCACCCCAGTAGCTGACTCAGGTGGATGCAAACACCCAAAGCCAAACAGTGGATGGAGCTTGGGAATTCTTATAGAAGAGTAGGGAGAAGGATTTCAGGCCCCAAAGGGGATAGGAACTCCACAGGAAGACTAAGAGAGTCAACTAACCTGGACCCTTGGGACTCTTAGAGACAGAACCACCAAGCTGTATATCTGCTACATATTAAAACAATTCAGAATGTCTGTCAGTCTAAGAGTATAGCACAGTGGCATTGAAAATGCCTAGCGAGACTCTGGGGTTTGTCTCCAGGACCCCACACCTCAAACGGCTTATTTTTCTCCTTTTGCATTGGATAAAGTCATTGATTTTTAGAATAATGAAAAACTGGAACCATAGAATCCAGTATGGAATGGGTGCCTGGACTGTAGCACAGGGGTTCCCTCGTGTCAGGCTACTTGTGGCTGAGCTTGCTTATTCAAGTAATAATAAATAAATAAATTAATAAATAAATTAATTAATTAATCTGAAGTTTGCAAACTTTCTCATGATGTGGACACAGAGAAGATTAAAATTCCTGCTCTTTCAAAGTGCATATTTCAGTAAAGGCATATAATGAGTCATAAAGTTAGTAAATGACAGTAACACATATTTTGGAACAAGAAAACAAAACCCATCAGGAAAAAGGCACAGTGAATAGAGACTCATGGTAGGAGAGAAGCAAGTTGAAAATTTCAGTAGACCGGTCAGATCCTCCAGGCTCACTGCAAAGGTGAGTTGGTCCCTGATGGTCACTGAACCATCCTGACCCTGCTTCCTTTCCCCACATGAAACAGGCTTGACTTAAGCTCTACTCACAAGTAATTATTCTATCTCAAAAACAATTGTACATCCTATCGCCTTATTGGCTATTGTGATCTGCATAGAAGGTAGCACCAACTGCCCACCACAGCCATGGACATGTTTTAATAAAGCTTCTCAATAACCAACAGACTAACTTACTCCTTTGGACAATCAAATGGAGCCAATTACATTCAAAGGACATCTGCCAAAAGTAATGGGCTTCATTTCTGAGAGGTTGATAATTATGCCATTGTTTCCAGTAATAATCAGAGAGCAAGACAAGATGTCTTTTGAGACCTCTTCTCGTTCTGAAGAGACAGCTCAAATGATCCATGAAGAAGCGATTGCCCTCTTATTCTCAGTAGCCCCAGTGGCAACCATCCATGAACCTTCACATCATTAACTTACGAATTAGAATTAAGGAGGATCACACAATGTGACTTTAAGGTAATCTAGCTCTACCCTATATGCCACCCCATTCCCTTCACCTGACAAACCTGATATGATCTTTATGAATTTATTTATATTTTCATGCTCCTTGACTTTTCAAAACCTCATGCTTTGCTCTGCCTATCCTCCAGCCCAGGAAGACCAAGAATACTATTCTCATTTTGAATCCTCATGGTGTTTTTTTCTTCTTTGTGAGGCCTTGCACTGCTGCCATTTCTCTTTTCTTGGCATTTATTTGGTGTCTGCATTATGTCTTGGCACCAGCCATAGACTTCACTGGACAGTTAATTATGTTTTATGGCTGTGCCCTCAATCCCCAGTGACACTGAAAGACCCTCAATGGCTTTGCATTTCTGGGTCTCAGCCCAGATTCCTTTACTGGCTATATTTTTGACAGATGGCAATGAGGTGGCAATAGTGGGGAGAATCAGTTGCAGACAGTAAGGATTGATTCTAGTTCTTCCCCCAAGAGTTCCTTGAATGATTGTGAATGGAGACTGAAAAAGGCTAGTTGTTAAGTCTTGCCACCAAGTTCTCACATGCCCAGTCAATAGGGATGCCATTATGACTACAGGGTATTTTATATACTAGATACTTACTATAATCCATAGACAATTTTAAAACATACTAAAGTGTGGATGACAGAATGTGCTTCCAAATGAGATAAGATACTGAAGAAAAAAATCTGAAGGAGTTAAGATGACAACCTGCTCATTTAGGGTCACTACAGCTATACAACTAAAGGCACTAAGTATGGCACCCTATGGTGTGGCATACCTGAGGTTAGGTGTTTATTACAAAGTGCCTGCAATTCTGTATCAGGCCATCTATGATGAGAACAGAGATGTTTCCTGTTCACAGTCAAGGACCCTCAAGTAGAGGCACTGGGAGCCTACCAGATCATGTTTGGAATGATCTCTCTACTTTATCACACGAGTATGAGTCACCATGTAGCTACCACTTGCTCTTTCATTCATAAGAAGCCACAGATTTGAGGAGTAGACTAGATATCACAAAATATATAACCATTTCTCTGTTTATTAATTAGGGTTTTATTGCTGACAACAGACACTATGACTATGCCAACTCTTAGAAGGATAACATTTAGTTGGGGCTGGCTCACAGGTTCAGAGGTCGAGTCCATTATCATTAAGTTATATCCAAGCAGGCACGATGTAGCAAGAGCTGAGAATTCTACATCTTATCTCAAAGCCAAACAGGAGAAGACTGGCTTCCAAGGAGCTAGGATGAGGGTTTTAAAGTCCATGCCCATAATGACACACACAAAGCCACACTTCCTATTAGTGCCACTCTATGGGCCAAGGATATTCAAACCATCACACCATGGAAATAAGGAAACTGAAGCTGAGAAGTTTTTGTAGCATGCTCCTATTGACACATTGTATAGAGGGCAAAACCGTGATTTAATCTGGGTCTTAGTAGAATGAGATCTCTCCCATTCTTTCTGTTGCTGTCCTGGCTTGGATATAACTGTCCACCATGGGTTGAGGGTTAGAATGTTTGGTTTCCAGTGATGGTGCTAATTTGAGAGGATGGGGAAACAAGAGATAGATTGGGCAGAGTTGGATGGAGAAGGTCATTGGAGGTAGATCCCCCCTAGACACTTCCTGCTTTGTTTTCAGCTTTATGGATAGGATGAAGTAAACAGCTGTCTTTTGCTAGGCTCCAGCTGCTGTCACATCCTGCCCAAGTACATGGTGCTCAGACATTAAAACCAGGAGCCAGAAGTAATTCTCTCTCTCTCTCTCTCTCTCTCTCTCTCTCTCTCTCTCTCTCTCTCTCTCTCTCTCTCTCTTCTCTCTGAAAAACAAATGTAACTAATACCTTGCCCAACAGTGTGTAGGTGAGGGTCTCAGGAAGAGTGAGAAAGAGCTTGTGGCCACAAAACTTTGCCTTCACTTTCCCACGGGCTGCACATTATTACTGGATATTGGAATGTCAACTGTGTACTTCTGAATATGAGAATTCACCAGTTCACTGGTACATGCAATCCTGTATCAGGCCATCTATGATGAGAACAGAGATGTTAACTGTTCACAGTCAAGGACCCTCAAGTAGAGGCACCGGGAGCCTACCAGATCATGTTTGGAATGATCTCTCTACTTTATCACACGAGTATGAGTCACCATGTAGCTACCACTTGCTCTTTCATTCATAAGAAGCCTGACTGCCAACAAATAATTTCTTATATTTAAAAACATATACAGGGGCTGGAGAGATGGCTCTGTGGGTAGGAGAGCTTGCTTAGCAAACATAAAGTTGTGAACAGAAATTTCCAGTACCCACATAAAAAGCTGGGCATGGCCGCATGTGTCTATAACCCCAGAATAAAGGATATAGAAAATAAAAATATTAAAAAAGAAAAAAAAAAGAATGAAGCCAGTCAGCTCTGGAGAACTCTATTGAGAGTTTTTCTAAGTCACCCATGAGACACATGAGCAGAGCTAAAGTATTACTCCAGCCCACTCAGGCTCCATTAGCCAGTCAAGCAACCTTCAACTATGCACGTAGGGCCAAGCCAGTAAAGCCTTTTAACTACCTCTGTCCTGTGGCCATCAAGTTTTACTGGATGACCACTGGAGTCAGGGGCATAGCTGAAAGGGTGAGTTGTTGATTCAGTGAGATATCCTATCTCAAAACTGTTAAGGATTGGAGTGGTAGAGGACAAAACCTGGTGTGCTGCTCTCACATCCCTGTGGATGCATGTACCTCAGATGTACACGTACACACACACACACACACACACACACACACATACCACATGCACACACCAACACACAGGATCACACATGTGCATACACACTACCCATGCACACACATATGAACACCCACACCGCACCCACATCAATATACATATACAAAGTATCTAATACACATAGATTTATAAAAGACTGTCAGAACATGAGTGATAGTGATTATAGTCAATAATTTGTGCAATTTCAAGGAAAAAACTTTACAAGCTATAGTTAATAAAATTTAGAAGTTAATAAATATCAAAATTTTATACCCTTCTTTCAAAAAATCCATTTTCCTAGAAGAGGTTGAAAGGCTCCCTCATCCTTAAAATGAAATAATTGAGTTTGTGCCAGGCAACTTCAAAGTAAATTTTAATGGAAGTGGCAGAATCTGAAAGGCATGCATTCTTTGACTTTAGGAATATATCCTTTATGTTGATATGCTAAACGTTCATAGACTTTTGTATGAATTCTTGGCAATGTTGTATGGTGAGTAAAGACCTGGAAACAACTTAGATTTGTAGTAATAAAGAATAAAATAAACCAGAATATACTTGAATTTTGCAGCTAGTTCAAAGCAATAGATCTTTTTGTGGTGACATAGCTTTGGGACGTACCAGTTACCTACTGCCACAGAATCATTGCTTAACAAATCACTGAACCCAGCAGCCCACTGGTCATTTCTCAAGACTTGATGATCACATGTGGACAGGGGTCACTAAAAGTATTTGCTGACTTGGCCCCACTCACATAGGTAAGGGCTAGTGGATTATTGGACTTACGGAGCCCTGGCTTTTCTTGTTTGTCTCAAAGGTGAGCCAGGCAAACTCTCAAGATGAAGACAGAAGTTTTCAGGAGTGTTTCGGTGCATAAATATCTTTCAAACTCTGCTCTTTCAAATATGCTACTAACCTACTTATCTCCTCGCCTGTGTCTAGTGCCAAGAATGGTGCAGGCCAGCTCTCTAGAACAGGAAGGGCTGCCAAGTTCCAGGATGGACTGAGGATCTGTCAAGGCCCATCAGTAGGGGAGTTATATCCTCTGATGGCTCCCATTGCTGTGTATTTTATATCCATGCAAAGGCATACATAGGTATGTATATATACTTATATGTCTATTTATACCTAGACATTTTTAAAAGGTTTCCAAGAAAACTTATAAGAATAGATCTTTCTTGGGAATGTGAGTTTGTTAAAATATATGTGATAAGCTTTTTTTATTGATATATTTTTAATTTATATTTCAAATGATTTCCCCTTTTCTGGGTCCCCACTCCCCGCAAGTCCCATAAGCCCTCTTCCATCCCCCTCTTCCTCCATCTACCCCTTCCCGCTTCCCTGTTCTGGAATTCCCCTATACTCTTGCACTGAGTCTTTCCAGAACCAGGGGCCACTCCTCCATTCTTTTTGGACATCATTTAATATGTGGATTATGTCTTGGGTACTCAAAGTTTCTAGGCTAATATCCACTTATCAGTGAGTGCATACCATGATTGATCTTTTGAGACTGGGTTACCTCAGTTAGTATGATGTTCCCCAGCTCCATCAATTTGTCTAAGAATTTCATGAATTCATTGTTTCTAATCTCTAAGACTTTATCATTTGCATGATTATTATGAAGTAATGATTTTGGGGGGTGTATTGAGGCCATGAAGTTCAGGGGGTTTGAACAACTCTGACTGTGACTCTCATATTCTGTTAGTTCTGTCTCCTGGGTTCTAAACAGTGCTTTAGATGCTTCTGCTAATGACTGAGCCTCCAGAGTCACTGCTCTGCTGAGGGCAGAGCTCATTAGCAGGCAGGGTAAATCACAGAGACTTGCCTTGAACAAACCCTGTCAGAGGAAGTAGACAAAAGGCAGAGAAATATGTCACACATAATAGCCAGTGTGAGGGAAACCTCACTTGGCCTGAAATTGAACACACAACACCTGTTCATTTTCAGCCACATACTAGATTGGTGTTGACTCAAATCATCACAAAGTTTATATTTCTTACATGCGGCAGCTTTCTTTCACAAAGCCATAACTAGCTCTCACAACCATAGGTTGCTCTCTCCCAAAGAAAGCAGGAGCTCTAACCACATGGATAGCTTTGATACAGCTGTTGCTATGCCATTGGTATTCTGTTATTCTTGTGTAATTTAATGCCTGCTGGGCTACCCCACAAGTGTGTGGTAGATGCTGGGAAGCTGAAAAATTAATGTCTTCCTAATTTGTTGGATTCTTCTCTACTAACAATACTAAGTCAGGATTTCATATGTGGAGATCAATCCAGATTTAAAATGTACTAAAGTAGGTTGATGAATTATTGACTGTTGGGGGGTGACCAGAGAGTAAAAAATAATTCAGCTGAGTGAACAAATAATATTATGAATATTCTTCTAGAAAAAATAATAAGAACATCACTTGGGACACAGCCCTTCAGGCTTCTGCCTGTGTCCAGGGGCTGGGCAGCTCTGTGGGCAATCTGTATGCCAGCCCTGTCAGGGAACATTTGCCCAGCAGTGTGATCGGCACTTGGAAAAGGTCCCCACAGCATCCACCATCTTTGCTTCCAGACAGAGCAGACAGGCAGCACCACGTACACAGAGACAACACGAGTATAACATTGCTTGGGTCAAAGCACACCAGAACTCCAACGTGCCCAAGAGTAGGGCAGCACATCAGCAATCTGTGTCAGGGGCAACGCAGTCATCCAGTGGTGCAGAAATAGCCTTATAGGCTCACAGGAGGTTCAAGCACCAGCCAGTGACTACAGAACCAACTAACGCCAGAGATAACCAGATGGCAAAAGGCAAATGTAGGAACATTACTAATAGAAATCAAGGCAATATGGCAGCATCTGAAGCCAATTTTCCAACAACAGCAAGTCCTAGATACCCCAATACATCAGAAAAACAAGATTTGGATTTAAAATCACTGGTCATGATGCTGTTAGAGGAACATGAGAAGGACATAAATAGATCTCTTAAAGAAATACAGGAGAACATGAATCAAAAAGTAGAAGCCCTTACAAGGGAAACACAAAAATCATTTTAAAAAAAAATCAAGAGAATATGGGTCAACAGAAAAAAACCAAAACAGAGGAAATGCAAAAATCACTCAAAGAAATACAGAAGAACTTGGGTCAACAGGCAGAAGTCATGAAAGAGGAAACACAAAAATCTCTTAAAGAATTACAGGAAAACACAAACAAACAAGTGAAGGAACTGAGCAAAATCATCCAGGATCTCAAAACAGAAGCAGAAACAACTAAGAAATCACAAAGGAAGACAACTTGGGAGATATAAAACCTTGGGAAGAAATCAGGGGCCATAGATGCAAATATCAACAACAGAATACAAGAGATAGAAGAATCTCAGATGCCGAAGATACCATAGAAACCATTGACTCAACAGTCAAAAAAATGCAAAATGCAAAAAGCTGGCAACCTAAAACATCCATGAAATCCAGGATACAATGAGAAGACCAAACCTAAGGATTATAGGTATAGATGAGAGTGAAGATTTACAACTTAAAGGGCCAGCAAATACCTTCAACAAAATTATGGAAGAAAACTTCCCTAACCTGAAGAAAGAGGTGCCCATGAATATACAAGAAGCCTACAGAACTCCAAACAGACTGGACCAGAAAAGAAAAACCTCCTGCTACATAATAATCAAAACCCCAAATGTAATAAACAAGGAAAGAATATTAAAAGCAGTAAGAGAAAAAGGCCAAGTAACATATAAATGAAAACCTATCAGAATTACACCAGACTTCTAATCGGAGATCATAAAAGCTAGAAGATCCTGGGCAGATTTCATACAGACTCTAAGAGAACACAAATGCCAGCCAAGAATACTATTCCCAGCAAAACTCTCAATCACCATAGATGGAGAAACTAAGATATTCCATGATAAAACCAAATATACACAGTATCTTTCCACAAACCCAGCCCTACAAAGGATAATAGGTGGAAAACACCAATATAAGGAGGGAAACTATACCCTGGAAAAAGCAAGATATTAACCTTCTTCCATCAAACCCAAAGAAGATGACCACTCAAATATAAAAATAACAAAAAAATAACAGGAAGAAATAATCACTATTCCTTAATATCTCTTAACATCATTGGACTCAATTCCCCCAAAAAAGACACTGACTAACAGACTGGATATGTAAACAGGACCCTACATTTTGCTGCATACAGGAAACACACCTCAGTGTCAAAGACAAACACTACCACAAAGTAAAAGGCTGGAAGATAATTTTACAAGCAAATGGTCTCAGGAAACAAGCTGGAGTAGCCATTCTAATATCAGATAAAATTGACTTTCAACCCTAAAGTCATCAAAGGAGACAGGGAAGAACACTTCTTACTGGTCAAAGGAAGAATCCACCAAGAAGAATTCTCAATTCTGAACATCTATGCTCCAAATGCAAGGGCTCCCTCATTCATAAAAGAAACTTTACTAAAGCTCAAAGCACATTTTGCACCTAACACAATAATTGTGGGTGACTTCAACACTCCACTTTCCTCAATGGACCAATCAGGAAAACAGAAACTAAACGGGACACAGGGACACAGTTGAACTAATTGAAGCTTTGGACCAATTGGATTATATATATATATATATATATATATATATATATATATATATATATATATATATATACTTCATTTCATTTTAAAACAAAAGAATTTAACTTTTTCTCAGCACATCATGGTACCTTCTCCAAAATTGACCATATAATTATTAAGAATAGAGACCTCAATGAATATAAGAAGATCAAATGAATTCCATGCCTCCTATCAGATCACTGTGGAGTAAGAGTGGTCTTCAATAGCAACAAAAACAACAGAAAGCCCACATACACATGGAAGCTGAACAATACTCTACTCAATGATAACTTGGCCAAGGAAAAAACAAAGAAAGAAATCAAAGACTTTTTAGAATTTAATGAAAATGAAGGCACAACATACTCAAATTTATGGGACAAATGAAAGCAGTGCTAAGAGGAAAACTCATAGCCCTGGGTGCCTCCAAAAAGGAACTGGAGAGAGCATACACTAGCAGCTTAATGGCACACCTGAAAGCCCTGGAACAAAAAGAAGCTAATTCACCCAGGAGGAGTAGAAGACAGAAAATCATCAAACTCAGGGGTGAAAGAAATCAAGTAGAAACAAAGAGAACCATGCAAAAAATCAACAAAACCAGGAGCTTGTTCTTTGAGAAAATCAACAAGATAGATAAAACCTTAGACAGACTAGTCAGAGGGCACAGAGACAGTATACAAATTAATAAAATTAGAAATGAAAAGGGGGATATAACAACAGAAACTGAGGAAATTCAAAAAATCATCAGATCCTACTATAAAAGCCTATACTCAACACAACTGGAAAATCTGGAGGAAATGGACAATTTCTTAGACAGATACCAAATACCAAAATTAAATCAGGATCAAATAGATCCTAAACAGTCCCATAACTCCTAAAAAAAAATATATAAGGGTTCATAGAAAGTCTTACAACCAAAAAAAGCACAGGACCAGATGGTTTTAGTGCAGAATTCTATCTGACCTTCAAAGAAGACTTAACACCAATACTCTTCAAACTGTTCCATAAAATAGAAACAGAAGGAAGACTATCCAAGTTGTTCTATGAAAGCACAATTATGCTGATACCAAAACCACACAAAGATGCAACAAAGAAAGAACTTCAGGCCAATTTCCCTTATGAATATCGATGCAAAAATACTCAATAAAGTTCTTGCCCACAGAATCTAAGAACACATCAAAACGATCATTCACCATGTTCAAGTAGGCTTTATCCCAGGGATTCAGGGATGGTTCAATATATGGAAATCCATCAATGCAATCCACTACATAAACAAACTCAATGAAAAAAACCACATGGTCATTTCATTAGATGCTGAAAAAGCATTTGACAAAAATTCAGCATCCTTTCACGCTAAAAGTCTTGGAAAGAACAGGAATTCAAGGACCATACCTAAACATAGGAAAAGCAACATACAGCAAACCGGTAGCCAACATCAAACTAAATGGAGAGAAACTTGAAGCAATCCCACTAAAATCAGGGACTAGACAAGGCTGCCCCCTCTCTCCATATCTTTTCAATATAGTACTTCAAGTTCTAGCTAGAGCAATTAGACAACATAAATAGGTCAAAGGGATATGAATTGGAAAGGAAGAAGTCAAACTATCACTATTTGCAGATGATATGATAGTATACTTAAGTGACCCAAAAATCTTTACCAGAGAACTCCTACAGCTGATAAACAACTTGAGCGAAGTGGCTGGTTATAAAATCAACTCAAGCAAATCAGTAGCCTTCCTATACTCAAAGGATAAGCAGACTGAGTAAGAAATTAGCAAAATGACACCCTTCACAATAGCCACAAACAATATAAAGTATCTTGGTGTAACTCTAGCCAAACAAATAAAAGATCTGTATGAGAAGAACTTCAGCTCTGTAAAGAAGGAAATCAAAAAAGACCTCAGAAAATGGAAAAATCTTCCACGCTTGTGGATTGGCAGGATTAATAAAGTAAAAATGGCCATCTTGCCAAAAGCAATATATAGATTCAATGCAATCCCCATCAAAATCGCAACTCAGTTCTTCATAGAGTTAGAAAGAGCAATTCTCAAATTCATCTGGAATAACAAAAAACCCAGGATAGCTAAAACTATTCTCAACATTAAAAGAACTTTTTGATGAATCAGTATCTTGGACCTCAAACAGCACTACAGAGCAATAGTGTTAAAAACTGCATGGTATTGGTACAGTGACAGGCAGGTAGATCAATGGAATAGGATTGAAGACCCAGAAATGAACCTATACACCTATAGCGTCTTGATCTTTGACAGACCTGAAAATATCCAGTAGAAAAAAGATAGCCTTTTCAACAAATGGTGCTGGTTCAACTGGAGGTCAGCATGCAGAAGAATGCGAATTGATTCATTCTTATCTCCTTGTACTAAGCTCAACTCCAAGTGGATCAAGGACCTCCACATAAAGCCAGACTCACCAAAACTAATAGAAAAGAAACTGGGGAAGACCCTTGAGGACATGGGCATAGCAGGAAAATTCCTGAACAGAATACCAATAGCTTTTGCTCTAAGATCAAGAATTGACAAATGGGACCTCATAAAATTACAAAGTTTCTATAAGGCAAAGGACATTGTCAAATGGACAAAACGGCAACCAACAAATGGGGAAAAAAACTTCACCAACCCTACATTTGACAGAGAGCTAATGTCCAATATATACAAAGACTCAAGAAGTTAGGCCCAAGAAAACCAAATAACATTATTAAAAAATGGGGTACAGAGCTAAACAAAGAATTTTCACCTGAAGAACTTCAAATGGCTGAGAAGCACCTTAAGAAATGTTCAATATCATTAATCATTAGGGAAATGCAAATCAAAACAACCCTGAGATTTCACCTCACACCAGTCAGAATGGCTAAGATTAAAAATTCAGGAGACATCAGGTGTTGGCAAGGATGTGGAGGAGGCACACTCCTCCTCTGCTGGTGGGAATGCAAGTTGGAACAACCACTCTGGAAATCAGTCCGGTGGTTCCTCAGAAAACTGGGCATGATACTTCTGGAGGACCCTGCTATACCTCTCCTGGGCATATACCCAGAGGATTCCCCGGCATGCAATAAGGACACATGCTCCACTATGTTCATAGCAACCTTATTTATAATAGCCAGAAGCTGGAAAGAACCCAGATGTCCGTCAATGAAGGAATGGATACAGAAAATGTGGTATATTTACACAATGGAATACTACTCAGCAATTAAAAAACAATGAATTCATGAAATTTTTAGGCAAATGGTTGGAACTGGAAAATATCATTCTAAGTGAGGTACCTCATTCACAAAAGAACACACATGGAATGCAGTCTCTGATAAGTGGATATTAGCCCAGAAGCTCTGAATACTCAAGACACAACTCACATATCAAATCATTCCCAAGAAGAAGGAAGGAAACGGCCCTGGTCCTTGAAAGGCTTGATGCAACATTGTAGGGGGGCGATTACCAGGACAGAGAAGTGGGAGGGGATTGATTGGGGAATGAGCAGAGGGAAGACGGCTTATGGGGCTTGTAGGGAGGGGGGAACCAGAAACAGAACCAGAAACAGAAAATCATATGGAACGTAAACAAAGAATATAGAAAATAAAATAAATAATAAAAAAGAAAAAATAATAAAAAATTAAGAAATTATGAGCAGTGACAATTTAACAGTTCGTTACATGCTAGACATTGTTCCAGGCATTAAGGATATTACAGTAGGAATGAAATAATGTGTGTTTCATAGAGCGAGGTTCTACTTTATAGGATAAAGTAGCTATTAAGTGAGAAAAATAGCTAACTAAAATCAAGTGGTGGTAAATACAGTGAGAGAAAATGAAACTAATAAGATGGATAGGTGAAGGAGAAATAGACTAGTCCCAGGGATGAGCGATAAGGGAGACCCCTCTAGAAAGATCACACCTGTCATATTTCTTCTAGGACACGAATAATAAAATAACTCCCTAACTATGAGGAAATTCTGTGAGCAAGACATGGGTAATACAGGGTTTCTGAGATTGGAGACTTGGGGTAGACACTAGAAATACTCAAGGTAAGTAGGAACAGGAGAAGAATTGAGAAATGAGACAGAGGAATAGGAGGGGGATGCATTGTGCAAACCTTGGAGGCCTTCTGTCTTTCTTGTTAACTCCATCATATAATGGATTTTATCCAATCACAACTCCAGCGGCACCGTTCATTGACGAGAACACAATTGATTTGCTTTTTTTTGTCTCTTTGAGGGAGGGAGGGAGAGAGAGAGAGAGAGAGAGAGAGAGAGAGAGAGAGAGAGAGAGAGAGAGAGAGAGAGATAAGTGGACAGACAGACAGACAGACGACAGGGAAGGCATTGAGTTGGGTAGAGACCTGTGGAGGATCTGGGAGTCACTGGGGGAATGGAATATGTGGAGAGAATATATTGTGTAAAAACTTGTTTCAATAAAAGCAAGCAAACAAAACAAACAAAAGCATCATTGTAGGATGGTTAATTCTCTGTCCGTTTGGTTGGATTTAGAATTACCAAGTGACTCTGAATAAAATAGGATCAAGAAAAAAAATGGCCTTGCCCTTTCTCTGTGTCCTGGATGCTGTTGGAGAATTGAACCCCCTGAACCTGGGAGCCAAGAGGAGCAATTCCCCGTCAAGTTGTCTTCTCCCAGTAGCAAGGGCAGGAATTAATGCAGTACACAGGCTGGCAATGTTGCTGAGATGCTTGTGGCTCCCATCTTCTCGTTATTGAAGCATGTGATTGCTTAAGAAATGGTACAAATGAAAATATTCATTGAGAAGTTTGTATCCTCTGAGTAAACTGTATGATATATTCATTGTACTCATACGTTTATGTATTTCTATCTCAGCATTAACTCTGCTTATTAATCTTTAATCCTCAAAATACCCAGTATTATATTCTTTACTCCATTTTGTAGAGGATGAAACAGAAACTTAGATGGTCATAGTAATTTACTCAGAGTCATTCACTATTAAATGTAGGAAGTAGTATTTGCTCCATATATAATTTAGTCTCCAGATCCAGACTTTATCTCAACATGGTTGGTGTCAACTCAACCATATTCTTATTCACTAACATAGGTGCTGGTCTGACCACAAAATAAAACAATATTTAACCAGGGGGTTTAGTCAAGAGAAACAGGCAAGAGCAGGCCATTTTAAGAGAACAGCTGGCACATGTGAGCACCCATAGGTGCTCGGCAGTGCACTGTATTTACAAGGACCCTTCCAATTCAGCACCATAGGGTCAGGGTGGCTGGAAAAAGCCAATCTGACACTGCAACTATAAGCAACAGAAGCTGATGTGAGCTGAAGGCTTGGCAGCATCATCCCAGGTAACTGCTAAAGGGAAGACAGCAACACACCTCCCCCACCCATAGACCTGAAATAAGACCTGGAGCTCCAAAGCCTAACGTTCCAAGTGTTCACAATGTGATTTTAGAATATCATCCTCTCGTGAGAAAAATCATGACTCCCTTGTGAGGAAGACAACCAACCGGAAGTAGTGATTCCGTATACTGCTTTTAATATATAATGCATCTATAACATATATATTATTTTAGTAGATATAATTTTATAAGGCTAAATACAAAAAATACACAGTTAATTGTTTAATTCTGTAATTAAGTGTGGAGTCCTTCATCTGGAGTAGCTACACAAAGGGAATAGCTAGCTTTTGATGGCTCTGGCAGCATGTCAGCTGTCTATGGCCATTGATAAAATGACCGGAAGGAATGAGTCCCTGTTATGGAGTCTTCAGAGGCCTATTCTTGAGATCTCAAATACAAAAAACAAACAAACAAAAACAAACAAACACCTGAAGTATCACTGCAAGCAACAGAGGGTTATAGCCTGATATCACAGAACTGCAGCCCCTCGCATTATGACCTGAGCTTTGGCCCAACATCCAATGCTGGTCAAGCAAGACTGCTTTTGTATGTGTGACAGAGACCACGATAGGTGGAAATTAGGGAGATGTGGTTCACAGTAAGTGCCTAGAACCGTACACCTGCCATCTGAACTGCCCCCATGTTCTAGGATTCCACACTAGAACCCTGCATGTGTATAACTCACCCTAACCTAACAAGTGCCTCTCATAATAGAGATGCCCAAGCCCCACTGCCTTACACCACCACAGGCACCACACTCATTGCTCAGCCTCCCTCCTCTGCGGTGGACCTAATATATCGATCTGTTTTCTTTCTACTCCTTTCTAAAGAGTGAATTAAGCCTCTGCCACCATTCCCTTGCTCGCAACTGTGATGGCTAGTCCAACACTGTTTACCGTCCCAGTACTCACTCATAGCAAATTTACCCTTTCTCCTCAACCGTCATTTCCTTATCTCCAATTCCTTGAGAATTACTTCAGTTGTGATCTGTGTATGTGTTTTGTGTCTACCTATGTGTGCATGTGGAGGTCAGAGGCACCAGATCCCCTGGAGCTGGAGTTACAGAGAGCTCTGAGCTGCCCAACGTGGGTGCTGGTGACAAGATCAGGCTCCTCTGCAGGAATAGTTTTACTCAGACATCTCTCCAGCTCCCATTTCCTCCTTTTTAAGTGAAAGACAATAATGTTTAGCAGATAGATTTCTCGGAAGGTTTAGAGGTCACACATGTGCACCTCTGTGAAGGTGTGACAAGCAGAGAGGATGCTAATACCCACTTCTCCTTGCCTGCACTAGTGCTAGGCAAATGGTGCCAGTCCTGACCTTGAAATGAGATTTTTCTTCTTAATTTAGAAAGGGGCAATAATGTCTAGAGCCTCATCTCCATTCCCAATGCAATACTAATAGAAAGAAAATACGGAATTTCTTCCTCAGCCCTTGTTCCCTGCCACCGACTGACTTCTGTAGAATGCTGGGTCATGTAAGGCCCACAAAGAACAGTGTCAGTCTTCTATTTTGATATCCACAGAAGAGGCCACGGGAAAGATTAATCACACACACACACACACATACACAGAGTACATATAGCCACTTCTGGAGGTCAGCTTCTTTGTTGATTTATATTTGCATACTATAGAAAACACCCAATGTGATGCACTTGGAAAGATTTAAACTTCTAAAACTGAGAAGGGAGAAGCTGAAGGGTGCATTTGCAGTTGCTTCTTAGCATTTTGACTAAGATCAGCTATGGAAAAATAGCTTCAGAAGGTGGACCTGAAAAAGAGAAGACAGAAAAGTCATAGGGCTGGAGAGTCAGGAGAGACCTGGGGAAGCGTCCACCACAAGGGCTGAAGGCTGAACAGGAGGTAGAATGTCCATCATTTGGAAAAGGATGGTTTACATAGATAACTTTTAAAATGCACCACTTTGTGTAAGAGCACTTAGATATACCTGAATGAATGAATGAACGAATGAATGAATGAATGTAGTGAATTTCCAGAGGAAGGTGGATGCTTGTACCTGAAGGAAGCTCGCATGGCAGCTGAGAGCATCTCTGTCCAGCTCTGCGGCTTCACTTTCCCTTGTCCTCCTCCAGTTATTTGCTGTGTTTCTGTTTCCTCTTTTTCTACCCATCCCTAGTCTACCCTGGATCCGGGAAACTGGTTAGGATGCTGCAGCTGGGGGTGTCACCTCTTTGACAGAACTGCTTTTCCTGCTGAGTAATGGGCATGAGGCTCTGGCTTTGTAACTAGCAGCAACCTTTCATCAGCTATATAAAGGTTCTTGCTTTCCTGAAATGTCATAGTTCAACATGACTCCACAGAGTACCCAAAGCACCAATTTGGATCCGTAAAATTGATTGGTTCCTTTCAAGCCAGGAAAACAGATTTCTCCAAGTGCACCAGTGGTCTCTTAATGTATTGCTGTATATCACAATGGTGCCCCGCAGGTGTCTGGTATACTGTCTAAGCTTGTATGCCCAGATACATTTCAAAATGATGCTTGAATTCTTTAGACAGACAGGCAGACAGACAAACAGACAGACACTATAAGGGTATTAATTACAGAGATAATAAATAGTCTCATAGACCCTCTAGGAAAAGCAGAAAAATGATTTATGAAACATTCTTTACTGCCAAAAGAGTCTTAGATTGGACAATAGCCCTTAAATTAACAGAATCAATCTTACCTTTGAGGGCACACCAGCTAGATAGGACATTAAAACTGAAATGCAGTGATGAACCTGGATGGTGGTTTGAAACAATGGGCTTTGAATTCAAATTCTGGCTTTATCTGTTGGAAAAAGTTTCTTGCTGTTTCTAAAGTTCAGTTCCTCAACAGTAAAGTTAGACACAGAACAGTGAGTATATGCTTGGTTTGCAAAGTTAGCTTACTTGGAGTGTAACAAATATATTCTTTTAGTAACAATAATGTATCAAAAACTTGTAAAAGTGGCAGGTGACTTAAATTCAGAACAGAATTTGTTCTGTTTTATTTTAATTCTGGGCTTTGTTCAATTACTGCCATTTATTCTCTTTATAGTAAATCCGTGGTTCCTATCAGTCTTGGTCACTGTTACTCATAAACAGTGCTTCGTTCATTGTCTGGAGCTTTACAAAGTGACTTTTGAGGCATCTGAGCATAGACCTCAATTCTAGTTGTGGTTACATTGTTACCTGACAGTGATGCTTGTTGCCCTGCCAATGGTCTGAGAACCAGATCGTGAGTGCAGGAGCTGAGTTATCGTTATACTCCTGTGAATGATGACATGGGAACTCATGGATTTCAGTTTAAATACACATGGAGAGTTTCTTTAGGTTTTTATTTATTTGGGGGTACTATAAATCTTCTATTACATATTGATGCACCAATATTTTTTGACCTTTTGTTTTCTAACTGCTACTCTTTTATTCATGCCCTGCATTTCAAGTGAGAATTATTTGTAATGCCATTGATGTTGTAGATAGACATTTAATTCTTCCAAAATTTTGTTCCTGTGGAGACATTCTCAGCTATTTATTTCCAAATCTTATTTGGCCACTAACAAAAGAGAGATCCTTGTGACTGTGGGATTTTTGTCCTTGAAAATGAGCTTTAGACAGTTTGAGAATTCCCAATCATTCTGGGGTTAGACACAAAGTTACCTTTTCTTTGAGGGGTCCCTAAGATTGATAACATTTTTTGGGGGTTTTGCTTACTCAAAATGTATGTGGAAAGGAGAATAAAAGAATAAACCCTTGTGGACACGTTTCCCTGGATTTAAACACTGCCTCTTCTTCATTTCCCGAGCTTTCCCCTCTGCCAAATATATTACTTGTACTATAACAATCCATTTGACTTTTCTTTTAAGTAAGGATAGCACAGTAACTGATGGGCTTGGTGTGAGGGTTAAATGGATTTTCAAGGCAATTAGCATAGTCTCTGGCATGTAACAAATATATTGCTTTTAGTTATTATAATGTATCAATACTTGTAAAAGTATTAGGTGATATATACTTATATATGATACAGATATACATATTATATTATATATATAATATAGCAATAAAATAATTCTTTTTTTAATGCAAGTTTATTGTGTAGTTGTGGGAGAGTTTCCTGCCTTCAAGGAAGAAAGTCAGGGAAGTCACCATGGGAAGAAAGAGAGAGGAGAGGGGGAAGAGAGAAATAGAACGAGCATACTTTCAAGGGCTGGTGGGGGTGGGGAGAGTCTGCTCTTTGGTGAATTTCTTGTCCAATTCATTTGACATCATTTAGAAGTTTTAAAATTAGACTTTTGAAATTGTTATTTTAAATATTTTAATATCTTTGGGTTTGTTTATTGGAGGCTATGAACGTCTGGAGGAGTCATTGTCTGTTTTTTCATATTTATTGTGTTTCTGTGTTACAACTTAAGCAATTGTTGGGGTGGATGTTGTTGGTTGAGGTTTATTTGAAGGAGGTAACCCAGTCGCAAAAGAATACACATGGAATGCAATCTCTGATAAGTGGATATTAATTAGCCCAGAAGCCCTGAATACCCAAGGCACAAATCGCATAACAAATGACTCCCATGAAGAAGTATGGAGAAGGTCCTGATCCTGGAAAGGATTGATCTAGCATTGGAGGGGAATATAAGGGCAGATAAAAAAAAAAGGAGGGAGGTGATTGGGGAAGGGATGGAGAGAAGAAGGTTTAGGGGACATATGGGGAGGAGGGATCCGGGAAAGGGGAAATAATTTGGAATGTAAACAAAGAATATAGAAAATAAAAATATAAAAAAATAATTCTTTAATTATAAGATAAAGAATGACAACCACTTGGATTATCACCCAAAATGATTAATGTCAGCCAACAGGTATCATTCAATATTACGTGCATTGTCAAGTATGGGACACTTTTCACTTAGTCACTGTCCCTTCTGCAGATAGTCTTGCCATCAAATTCCGAGTCAGACATTGGTAGAGACATGAATATGTCCTGGACTCAGTGGAAGAACAGGCAGCTCTCTCCAAGTGAAAAGATACAAAACATCAGTCTACTGTCCCGGCTTGGGACCATCTTTTAAGCCCTTCCATCCAAAATAGCAAATCTACCCAGCCAGCCAGAGCAGAAAGCTCAAAGTCTCCCCCAAACTTCCCTACTTCACCAAATTCAGTGAGGGATCAAGTCCTGACTGTTTGCTTCAAGATGTGAGTGCTCTGAGCCTTCCGCATGCCCTCAGGGGTTGAGATCAGTCCACAACAGTGACCTCCCATTCACAGCTGATGCCCCAGCCAACCCTATCTGTCCATTCTTGTTTTCTTATCTCCACCATCCCAGTCATTTTTCCCAAGTTACTTTTTGAAAGGACCAACTAGATACATTTCATTCCTTCTACTGAAATTCCTGAGTCTCCACTGTATCTTGCTAGGCCGTGGCTCAGTTACTCTAACCTTATATATAATATGGACAGGGAATTTTCTTAAAATTTAGCCATGCTTTCAGTCCTATTTCATTGGACTCAGTAACGACTTAAATTGTTATGAACTTGAGCAGGAATAAGCACAAAGCAGCTAGGTAATGAGATGGTCACTAGCCCTGTGGTGCTTCCAAAAGTTTAGGCACTTGAAGGAAACTTCCAAAAGTTTAGGCACTTGAAGGAAAACAAAGAAGTAAGGAAGAGATTCTGAGGCATTTCCATTCTTCCTCCAAATAGAAACAAAGCTACCCACCTTGGTATAATAGCATGTCTCCCAGCCAGTCTGGGTACCAAAGTGTCTACCCACTAAGTCAGTCTTGCATAGCTGGATGTACAACTGGAAGGCTGGACTCACTGTGCAGCCAGCTTTACATATAAGAGTTGGAAGCTGCTCAAAACTCAGGCCTCACTGCTCCATAAGTAGACATTGTGTATGATGGCTCCAGCCATGCTGTTCCTCCTTCCCCCCGGGGTGGGAGTAAGCAGGAAAGCAGGACAAAGGCGAAGGAGCAGACGCATGCACTGCAGGGAGGGAAGAATGGGTGATGCTTTCTTTTCTTTTTTTTTCTTTTATAAAAAATATATTGAATAAAAAAATAATAATATTACATATCTTGGTGTGACTCTAACCAAGCAAGTGAAAGACCTGTATGACAAGAACTTCAAGTCTCTAAAAAAAGAAATCAAGGAAGACCTCAGAAGATAGAAAGATCTCCCATGCTCATGGATTGGCAGGATTAATATAGTAAAAATGGCCATCTTGCCAAAAGCAATCTACAGATTCAATGCAATCCCTATCAAAATTCCAACTCAATTCTTCATAGAGTTAAAAAGGGCAATTTGAAAATTAATTTGGGTGGGACTTTTTATGTTATTTATTTGATTGCTTTGTTTTATTCTGCCACAATCAGCAAGTGAAACATTTCTTTTTTTTTCCCTTTCTTCTTTTTTTTATTCCATATATTTTTTATTTACATTTCAAATGATTTCCCCTTTTCTGGACCCCCACTCCCCGAAAGTCCCATCAGCCCCCATCCCTCCCCGTTTTCCCACCCAACCCTTCCCACTTCCGTGTTCTGGTTTTGCCCTCTACTGCCTCCC
The DNA here is from genome assembly GCF_947179515.1 of Apodemus sylvaticus. Lineage (NCBI taxonomy): Eukaryota > Metazoa > Chordata > Mammalia > Rodentia > Muridae > Apodemus > Apodemus sylvaticus. Next base: position 100,374,902 of record NC_067475.1, read on the forward strand.
TTTCTGCATGCTCACTCATCCCATAAATATTTATTAGGTACCTACTGCATGCCAGGCCTGCGTCTTGGGCCTTGACCTAGGCACTGGTCTTGAATGAAATGCCACTGAACTGTAGAAATAGTTTTTCTGTAGAAACAACGCAGTTTAATTGCTTCCACATGAATTCCCTACTGAGCCTACACTGCTCAAGGTTTGACTTAGAAAATGGATCATTTTCTTTTAACATTACATCTTCACTACTGTGTATTCAATACCAGCATAAAAGGAAAAGAGGTCCCTAACTGACACCTTGAAATCTAACATTTGGATGAAATAAATTTAATTCATGAATTTATCAGGATTGCTATCAAAATGATTGAGAGTAGCAGCAGCAGTAGTAACAAAAAGCCTAAGAGAAACAGATGGAGAACTGATTTTTCCTTCCTTCCCTCCCTTCCTTCCTTCCTTCCTTCCTTCCTTCCTTCCTTCCTTCCTTCCTTCCTTCCCTCCTTTCTTCCTTCCCTCCTTTCTTTCTTTCCTGCAGTAGAAACTTGTTCACTATAATGGGACAATTTAAATGCATAACTGTTTAAACAAACTCCTTAAACTGATCCCTGAATGCCCCATCATTCATCCCCTTGACTAGTAAGACATCAATTTTTCATAAAGCACTGTATAACTGAAAAGGAGACATTTAAAGGAGAGGGGAAAATTAACTTTGCTGTTTCAGCTCCGGTGCTGATGAGTCCGGTGGTTTATAAGGTAATTAACTAATTGGGTGACTGAAAGAGGCAAGCTGAACTTCAACACAGCTGGCAGACTGATCTCCAACTTCTGACATTTCCCATTCCTAAGGCTCTTTGGCTGTTCTTCCATTCTTGCAGGCATCTCTTGTATGGCAAAAAGGAGCGGGCTACATGGCAAAGTCTTCACCGCTGTATCTCCACTTCCACCCAAACAGACAGCCCATGCCAGTAGTCCAGGCTGGTACATTGGGTTAGCACAAGCACCACTCTATTCAGTGGAATTTAATACCCATGCTGCACTCTATCTTGATAATGGGGAAGAAAGGTGAGGATATTGGGTTTTTTCTTTCAATAGCTCTTCCTAATACATTCATGTTTATAGGAGCTGAAGGGTGTTTTGCTTGCTTGCTGTTGTTTTGTTTTGTTTTTGAGATGGTGCATTTTTATTGAAAATAGTTCTTTATATACAGTATGTTCTGAATGTGATTCCACCTCCCTCCTCTCAGATCCACTCCACCTTCCAGGTCCTCACCCTCCCATGTCCTCCCCTCCCCAATTCCTCCCCACCTCCCTAGCCACCCACATCCATATCCTTTCTTTCTCATTCTCATTAGAAAAAAGCAGGCATACAGATAATAATAATAAATAATAATAATAATAATAATAAACCAGATAGGACAAAGCAAAACATAAAAAGGAAGCAAAGGAAAACCATAAGAAACATTTTTAAGTGAGTACACCACAGTGCCTCGAGGTTGGCGATAGTAACCTCTTCCCCATTCACAGAAATGTCTTAGTCTAGGATAAGATAACACAGGGCCCCCAAGGAATGTTCTCTAGCTCTTTTTGTTTTGTGAACAATAGATAATCCTCATCCCTGTCTCAAAAAAAAAGAATGTCACAATATCACAAAATAAAATCTTATTCTTGTGCAAGGCAGAGTAAGGTTTATTTTGATTTTGAATAAAAACAGATAGCTAAAAAGTTATGGCAACATTCAAAATCAAAGCTATTTATAATAAACAACTACTTTAATATTGTCCTGAGGTATAACTTCTGCTGAATATTATTTTATCTTTCAGAGTTGGAAAACCACCAGGCACACTGCTCAGAGAAGCTCTCTCTCTCCCCTAAATGAGCCATTATCCATTGTATTCTTTGAAAGTCACTTGTGTCAAAGCTCAGACAATGATCATAAGACAAGCCTAGTCCAAAATGTCAGCCAAGTGCCTCTATTCTCTGATGTGAAATCTTTCCCTTGTACAGCATATAGTGTGTTTACAAAACACCAGCCAAGTGTTGAGACACAAAATAAACCACTTGTGATTGTCCTCTTTCCCTATACCATAGAATTTCATTCCCACCTTTAGCAATTCAACAATGACAAGTAGTTATTGAACAGCTACTATATAACAGGTCTTCTTTGTCTCCCTGATATCTGTCAGTGAATGAACAAAACTAGAAACTTTCTTGTAGCCTGTGTTCTAGAGGAGAGTCAGACAATGTGCATGCTGTATATGTTGACACATCATGTGGCTATGGCCCTTTGAATAGGAATGGAGCCCAAAGGCTTATGTGTTTGAATGCTTGGCCCAGTAGGAATGGCACTATTAGGAGGTATGGCCTTGTTGGAGTAGGGTGTGGCTTTGCTGAAGGAACAGTGTCATTGTGGAGGAGGGCTCTGAGGTTATATATGCTCAAGCTGTGCTCAATGTGAAACACAGTCTCTCATTGCTGCTTATGGATCGAGATATAGAACTCTGTCCCCAGTACCATGTTGACCTGTATGCTTCCATACTTCCTGCCATGTCGATGGACTAAACCTCTGAAATTGTGAGCCAGCATCAATGAAATGCTTTCTTTTATAATCGTTACCTTGGTCATGGTGTCCTGTCACAGCAATGGAAGCCGAAGACACATCTTACTTAGAGCAGGGAGAGAGTAACAAGAACTGCATTAATAAGGCAAGACTGCCAGAGACAAGGGGATATTTGCATTGAAAGTCATTATCTATGCAGATGCTTGGAGATGAGTCTTCTAAGTGGAAGGAGCAACCAAAGAAAGGTCCCAAGAGGAAGTGTGCCTAGGATATGCAACGGACAATGAGAAGACAGGAAGGTAAAGTTAGGGAACTAATAGGTGTGGGAGGAGAGATGCTTGGAGGGCAAGGGAGAAAATGCAGGCTGCAGTGGGCAGGAAGGCTGGCACCCAGAGATGAGGAGTCAGCTGAAATTTGGAACAGAGTGGTAACTGGCTGCCTAAAATTCTAAAGCAACCTTCTGGGCATTGTGTCAAAAACAGACCACAGAGTCAGCAGAGAGACCAGTTCAGAGACCATGAGACCTGCAGCAGCCGTACAGACCAGAGCCTAGTTTTGTTGGTAGGAAGTGAGTTCATGTTCTCACAAGGGCTCCTGGGTGGATTGTAGATGGGATGCAAAACAAACTAGTCAAGTGTGATGCTAATGGTGTGGCCTAAACTATTAGCCAATTTCTAAAATGAAAAGCTCCATATCAATTAGAAAGGCAGCCACCAGTTCCAGATAAGGAATAGGACTCAGGTTCAAACACCAACTGTCTCAGCACCCTCGGCTTACTATCCACCTAGCCCCAGCAGGATATGTCTAAAACCCTTGTTCGTGCTTTATTAATCCACAACTTCTGTAACTTTCAGCATCAACTGCTTTCAATGACCAACCTCACACGAGAACACTCGTAAACAAATGGGAGTAAATTAAATGCCTCCTTGTAAATCCAGTTCATGAGGTAGTTAACATTTGCCCACATAAAAATCACACATATATGGTAAATTTACAGCATTAACAGTGACTTAACTAGCAAGTGCTGTTTAGGCTGTTATAAACTATCTTGGTCTCTGTTATCCCTTGCATAAAATATCTTTTAACTAGAACATGGCCCGTGGCTTTTGAGAGATGAGGTAAGCAAATGACTTGGGCTTTGGCGTCAGAGAAGACTGAGTAAAAAGCCAGGTGTGGGTCACAAACTGTGGCAGTTCTGAACCTCACTTTTGTCTCTGTGTCCTTGGGGCCACAATTCCAACTTCCTTGGAACTTGTGATGGCTTGAAACTACTGGAATTTGGTAGATCTTATCAAATAAAGATGCTATCATAGCCTGCACTATGCAACTCAAGGGCTATTGTATATTGCTGTGTTTTAATGTTGATGTTTATATCTGAACACCTTCTTCATATGATTCGATCACAACACCAATGATACAACAACGTCATGTAGTAGATCCAAAGCAGAATTAATATTTTTTTGCCTCTTTGTTTTATCAGAATACTCTGTAGTGAGTTTAGTTTTGGTGGCCCATATATTGCTACTGGTTGTGATAGAGAGGAGACACATAGATTGAAAACATGTCAGTCTTAAACACCTCAGCAGCTGATGGGCAACAAGACAACTACAGCTGTTTCCCTTTCTGTCTGCAAGAATGAGAACACAGAGGAAGATCATCTGCCAGAGGCCCAACCTAAATACGATTCGTGTCACCAGACACCCCGGATTTTAGAACTGCTTATCTTTACAAATTACTTCAGAAACAGTTATCCCAGAAGGCTTCTTGACTCAGCATTTCAGGGAGGTTGTGGTTTAAAAATTTCCTTCCTTGGAGAGTCAGATTTCTTTAAGACAAATCAGCTATGCACCAGTGGAAGGTCACATATTCAAAATATATGGGCTGCACAAATTAGACTTGATAGGCTTAGTGAAAAAGGAGGACACGACATGGGGTGGGTAGGAAAGAGGGATTGGATCTGGAAAGAGTTTGGAAAGAGGAAGATACGATCAAAACACGTTCAAAATTCTCCCTCCCTCTCTCTCTCTCTCTCTCTCTCTCTCTCTCACACACACACACACACACACACACACACACACACATTCCTCCTTACTTCTTTCTTTCTGAAACAATAACTGTTAAACTGGATACCAGGTAATTTAAACCCACATGCTAGGTATCAAACTCACAGTTCCAAAATGCCATGATTTGTGTCTTATCAGCAAAAGATCCAAGGGGGTTTCTTGGGAACGTCATGGTGTTCATGCAACTCTCAATTTGTGATACAATTCTCTTGGAAAGGATGAGGAAAAGCCGATTACTCTCTAACTTAAGCTGCCATGGACAGGGGGAAGATCTGATCCACCCAGTCAGGCAGGCATGATACTGACATCATTCCAGATGTTGTCTGGCCCACCTGACAAGGTGGATGCTATAAAAACTGAAGTTGGGAGAGATTAGGTAAGAAAACCTCCTCTGCATAACCCATATGGTGGGGCTCTGCGGTGGCAACATGATCTACTGCTTTCACACAGGACCTGCTGAGCCCCGGTTCTCACAGACATTCAACTGCCTCTCTCCTTTTCTGTCCATTTCCCAGGAAATCAGGAAGCTTTACTTCCTGTCATTTGTCTGGGACTCACAGTCTCACTAAAGTGGCTAGCTTCATTCTGAATTACAGAAATAAGTTTACCTTGCCAAAGGCTAGAGAAGACTCTTACAGACATACTCAGGAACATCATGGTAGATTGTACTTACTAACAGAGGACTAGTAATTGTGTGACTCTAATCTTTAGACTCCTATAAAACCTCTAAAAATCTTTTGGGGGAAATTAAAACTCACTTGTTCCAGTAATTACAATTGATATGACCCCATTTTATGCATCAGTGTTTAACCACTGCAGGCTATAAAATCACTGGCTAATGAAAAGGACATCCTAGGTTTTGATTTATTGCCTTTGCTATCAGAGCTGACCATGGCTACCTTTACAAATGTACAAACAACCACAATGAAGGTTTAATGTGCTTTGATCAGAGGTCTCCATTGTCTGTGCCCTGGAGATGAAGTTTGGTATGCCTGAAATCGTATAATTAAAATCCTTCAACTCAGAAGAAAAAGCAATTCAGTTATCAACTAATTTATGAAAGCAGCAGGAAGACTCTTCGGCAAGAGCCTCAGCAGGAATTCTGACTTAGGCGCGGGCATTATTAATTGGCACCATGACTTTAGACATACTGACTTCCCGAGATGTTAAACCTTCTTGAGAGGCTGTGTTTAGATGTCAGTAACAGATGCTAGCGAGCACAACCACGAGCATTACTGTCAAATATCTACCTTCCTGCCTGTGTTAAGGTGAAACAAAGTTGTAGACTGTAGGTAGGTTTTTATTTTTTCTCTTACTTCCATTAATTTATGGACATAGGTCTGTAGACTGTCAGGAGCTAACTTAAAAGCAAGATTCTGTCCTTGACTGGTGAAAGCCAAAGACACAGGCTGGGCGTATCCAGGAGGAAAGAGTTGGCAAAATATGAGCTAGCCATTCTGTTCTTTGTTGAGTGAAGAGTAGCATTCTCTTTGGGGACAAATTGAAGTTGTCTAGCTTGAGATCAGGCAAATGCTGGGTGTGTATAGAAAACAGGTTATGTGGGTCACACAGGTGTTGTCTCTCAGGATTCTACATTCTACTTTCTTCAAGCCAGAAACCAACTAGTTAATTTACCTCCAACCCATAGCAAGCAAGACTGCTTCTTAATACATTATAGTTAAGGCTCTGCAGAAAATTAAAGTAAGAGTTGAAGAATTTTAGAAAATTTTGAAGACTTAAGTATGATATATTATTACAGAGTAGTTAGCCTCTGATGAGGAAATACAAGTTCATAAAACTAATCAGTTGCCATCTCTAAGAACCAGAAGTGTCAAACATTTTTCAGTGGTTGCTGGACTCTCCCAACTCTTTCATAAATGTCCTCCTCTCAACCGGCATCATTGCTGTTGAGTCTAAACTTCAGCATGAACAGAAATAGCCCATAAATAATGGTGCGCAAGCTCAGGAGTAGGACAAAACCTACAAGCGAGGAATGCATGTGGGTAATACAGGTCTAGAGAGGCAGAGAGTGGGAGGGGATGAAAGAGAACGCAGGTGTCCTCCCTGGAGAGCCTGAGGCTCAAATTAAGAGCTCTTTCAAAATCTCATTGCTTTCACCTTGGGTCTGAGGACAGAACCAACGAGTCAAACAAACGAAGCATCAAGCTGGGAGCTCATGCACTCTTTCTACAGAATTAAGTGGTTCCCAGTCAAAGGGCAAAGCTCAAGGTTTTTCCAGGGAATCAGGTGGCCACAGGTTTTGGCAGATGAGTCTGGAGGCAGGAGCCAGTGACTTTGTCAGGTTGACCAGCTTCCAACATGGGACCGGCCCAGAAACGTGAGTTCCTTATAAGCTCCTTGTAACTAGGATGGCTTCTGGTGAAATCTGTAAGGCGTGCTTGTTGCCTCTCGGGTTGTCTTGCTTCTGTATGAGTCCGTGCTGGGTCGCAAGACTCTGGTTATTCCAAGTCTGCATCCTCCAGAAAAGTTTTTACAATTATCTGACTTTCAGCTACTTTAAAAGCATTTTTTAATAGACACCCTATAGATACCACACATTGATACCCTTGGCATTTCTTTTCTGGAGAGAGTTGTAAGTTGGTCTAGTCATGACAGAATTGTGAGAGAATTGTCAGCCATATTTCTAGACCACAAACTGGACCATTTGGAAGTAGGATTACATCAAAGTTTATTTTTTTCTTTAGCATCATTGAGCAGTGCTCCTTTTTTTTTTATGTGAAACCAGATTTAAGCTTAGTCTAAGTCTTTCTTTAAATACTTTGACTCACTTTCAAAGTCTTCCTCAGTGGGTTCTGTCAACCTCTGTAGTGTATGTATTTCCCCCATTCCCTCAAGCTTGCCCTGTCTTAATGGGCCAAACTAGGAATTTTCTAACTGTACTACAGTTATTTCAAATGACTGTGCTACGGTATATGTACTCTCTCTGTTAAATAGGCTCCACTGGAAGAAGTATTGTCTGATGCTGCCCCACATTGCCTGTTACTATGCAATGCCCCAATCCTCTTGGGGGATGCCTTCAAGGCACTGTGCCTGTAATTCGGCACTGTAAACAATGCCGAATTGTTTACACCATTGTTATCTGCCATTGAGGAATTTATTTTGTGGTCTGCTTCATTCTGGAACTCTCTTGAGGATGCCCACTTTCTGTTCAGTGCTTTGCAGCAGAAATGAGAGAGTAGCCACATGCATGTTTGAAAATGTTCAGTAGACACATTTTAAAAGTCTAAATATAGAGAGCAAATTAATCTTAATAACATCTATATAATGTAGTAACAGAGGGTAGAATATTACTCTTAAATATATAATTAGTTAGGATGTAGTTTAGAGTAAAAAGTCTTTTTTTTCACAGCAAGTCCTCAAATTCCAATGACTCTTGTATACTGAGAGCACATGTCAGTGTAGACAAGCCATAGCTGAAGTGCTCAAAAGTCAACATCATGTGCTAAGTCACCACCATGTTGGAATACACATCTGTATTCTATTGGTTTGATACATGGATTGGCTCAGCAGTTATGCCAGTACTTAACAGTATGAAGATTAATCTCCCTGTGCTTTTACATGCTTCTTTCTGACACGTGGGAGAGGCAGCTTTTCTAAAGGCCACGTTGCTCTCTGGGACCCTAATTTACTCAGGCCCTTTCCATATGCCCCCTGACCCTCTTCTCGCTTAGGTCTTCTGTCAGATGTGTTGCTTGCCCACCCATTGCTCTGCTCACCTCCTCAATCCTTCCCACTTTCATCTATTTGTTTTCTTTCAGGTCTTCTGATTGGCAGAGTCCCAGGCATGCGTGCAAGCACAGCTCTACCTTTCCTATATCCAAACGCTTAAGGGCTGCACATCAACAGTTGAATAAAATAAACTCATTGCTCTCTCTTGTCAAGTCCACGTTCAAACTATTGGAAATACTAAAGTAGAGATGCAGTTACATTTTTAAGTGTTCTGTCAATATCCTAGCAATATTAGAGGAATAACAAAACTGAATAATGTCTTGATAAGAATGTTGATTAGGGCAACCACTCTAGAATCCATATGTGGCTTCTGTCTGTCTTTTATTTTATTGTGACAGGCTGACCTCAGACTCATGCTGAAGCAAGGATGACTCTGAACTATTCATCTTCTAGCCTCTACCACCCAAGTACTGCTATTATAGGCACACATTCATCTGAACATGGGCTCTTTGGAAACCAAACCCTGTGAACAGAATCACACTATGACCTAGGAATCACTGCTTGGAGATTGGGAATCAACAACTTTAAGATGTATCTTCACTCCCTGGTTCATTGTGGTGTCACTCACAGTAGCAGAAGTGTGGAATTAACCCAAATGTCCGTGGATGGAAGGATTTGTAAGAGACTGCTACAGACATAGTGGAATATTATTTAGCCTTTAAAAATAAATGTCCTCACTTGTGACTGCAAGGTGGAATTGGATACCATTATGTTAAGAAAAAATGAACCAGACATAATAAAAATGAGCACTTCATATTTTTAAGAATATATGGAGTTACTGGACAGATGGCTCAGTGGTTAAGAGCACTGACTGCTCTTCCAGAGGTCCTGAGTTCAAATCCCAGCAACTACATGGTAGCTCACAACCATCTGTAATGAGATATGACCCCCCTTCTGGTGTGTCTAAAGACAGCTACAGTGTAGTTACATATAATAATAAATAAATCTTTTAAAAAAAAGAATATGTGGAATCTAAAACAACCAAACTCCAAGCAACAGGGAATAAAATGGTGATTAGTAAAGACTACAGGGAAAGAGGGAAGTGATAACCAAGCACAGCCTCAACTGCACGGGGGAGGAAGGAGAGAACAGCCTCAACTGCACAGGGGAGGAGGGAGAGCACAGCCTTAACTGCATAGGGGAGGAGGGAGAGCACAGCCTCAACTGCACCGGGGAGGAAGGAGAGCACAGCCTTAACTGCACAGGGGAGGAGGGAGAGCACAGTCTTAACTGCACAGGGGAGGAAGGAGAGAACAGTCTCAACTGCACATTGGAGGAGGGAGAGCACAGCCTTAACTGCATAGGGGAGGAGGGAGAGCACAGTCTCAACTGCACATGGGAGGAGGGAGAGCACAGCCTTAACTGCACAGGGGAGGAGGGAGAGCACAGTCTTAACTGCACAGGGGAGGAAGGAGAGAACAGTCTCAACTGCACAGGGGAGGAAGGAGAGCAGAGCCCCAACTGCACAGGGGAGGAAGGAGAGCACAGCCTCAACTGCACAGGGGAGGAGGGAGAGCACAGCCTTAACTGCACAGGGGAGAAAGGAGAGCACAGCCCCAACTGCACAGGGGAGGAAGGAAAACACAAGCTTAACTGTATGTGGGGAAGAAAGAGAGCACAGCCTCAGCTTCATGGGGGAGGAAGGAGGGAACAAGCTTAACTGTATGGGAGAGGAAGGAGAAACAGCCTCAGCTTCATGGGGAGGAAGGAGAACACAGACTTAACTGCATGGAAGAGGAAGGTTTCTGTCCCTGGGACACACCACCACACAGACAAACATAGCAATGAATATATATATACTGGGCCTGTCAACATTCCTATGAGAGGACATTTCCAAAGTTCTCACTTCAAAGCTGTTAACTTTCTGAAGTGCCTAACATGTTGAACAGATCCATTTTATCATTACACATTGTATTCACAGATCATGACATCACCATTATAATTTATCTATGCATAATTAAAATTAAATAATAAAAAATAAAAGATTTAGATGATATTTAGTCATTTTAGCTTCTCTATTTAAAAAAACTAAACAGCTACATATCTTTGAAATTTTTTCTTTTATTTAAGGAGACCATGGTTGTGTGGTCTAGTGTCTCTTGTCTCCCAGGATCAATGAAATTCTATCTCTTACTCATAAATATTTTTATTTAAACATAAAATTAAAAAAGATATGAGGTTCATAAATTATTCTTATAACTGTTACTTTCTTTCAGATGTTCTATTATTATAATCAAGGTTTCCATGTATTATCTGTCTTGATGTTCATGATCTAAAGTAGGAGTCAGCACACCTTTCCTGTAGGAGACTCAGTACTCTCAGCACTGTGGCCACAGTCCCTGTAGCTCCTGCTCAGTGCTGCTGAGAAGCAGCCAAACAGCTTATGTGCAGGTCATTGTGGCTAGGTTAGCTATGGACACTAAAATCACAATTTCCCAGAAGCTTTTCATAGCACAAATATTGTCATTCTTTTGATTTTTTTGAAACTGTTTTGAAAAGTAAAGAAAAATGTAGAGCTTGTGAAGGTTAGATTTATTTATTCTCATCCTATAATATTAAAAAACTATCAAAAATAGAAAAATATACATGTCAGTCAACAAATATAAAAAAATAAAAATATAAAATACAAAAACCAAAATTACTTTAATATTTCAGAGTGCTCAGTTCCCATTTCATCACTAAAATTCTTAGCTCTTGGTGAATGTCGACTCCAAACACAGCCTGCTTTCTAGGTTTTTTTGAAACTGAAAGTCTTTGTTTTAAGCTCCTTCTGTTCTATTCTCAATTCTATCCAACAATTTGTACACTAAAGAAATACAGCATGGATTATTTTAAGACTAATTTTTTTTCAGTGTCCTATTTAATTTGTACTCAGTCTAAGAAGTTAGAGACAACATCTCTTAATACTGAAAAAAATTACTCGCAATGCTTAGGCATGGTAAATATTTCATATTTCTTTGATAGTATGAATGCATTCATTTTTATCATTTACTCCAATAAAATTCAAACATACATGGAATGTCATTTGCTGTAAAGTTGCATAACAGAGTATCCCACGAGATGGCTCCAATGACAAATGACTAACACAAGGGAATGATGGTGGCGCTCCATGCAAGTCACCGCTGCATTACTCTACAAAGCATTTCCATGAAGCATTTGTTTTACTTTTAAGGCTGTGTGGTATGGGCAATGGCTTACCTATGACCTTTTCCTATGCTTAGTGCCACTGCCCCATCTAGTTGATGATGGACGACTTAACTAGAACAGATCTTCATCCAAGAAGCTTTCTCAAGCTTCTCTCTAGAAGAGTTAGATGTTCTACTATGGTACGAAAAAACAGTCTTCACAGTTACTCAGCAAACCTACTCAGCTTTTAAAGGTAGGTCGATGATCTGATTTCAGCGTGACCAACAGACTTCACAGTTACTCAGCAAACCTACTCATCTATTTTCGTAATGGTGGGCTCACATCTGCAGATTATATAGTTCCAAGAGTGAGGAGCACAATTTCTTCATCCTGGAGTCTCCAGCAGCCATAATGATGTATGGGAATTAATATGTATTTAGGAAATATATGACTGATTTCTTTTTATGTTCAACACACATTATTAAGTGTTTTGTTTTGTTTTACATTTTGGGGATGACAATTGGTGAAGGGAATACAAACATAAATAAAATATTAAAATCCCCATTTTCATTCATTTCATTCTAGCAAAGTAAGACACACAATAAAGAAACTGAGAGAATTAGTCAGAGATAGCCACAGGAATTGAACTGGGAAGAGACAGATGGGTAGATGTAAATGATAAAAAATAAATAAACAGACACCTGATAAATTGATAGTGATGGATGATAGGTAGATAGATATATAGATATGATAGATAAACAATTGACAACACATATAGATGATAGTAAATATAGGCATATTGGATAGATGGTAACAAATGCAGATAAATTATATGTGCTAGAGAAATATAAATTATAAATTGTAAATGTAGGTAGATAGATGGACAAATGACCCATTATAAGATTTGATTCATGGGATCATGGACATAAAGATATGTCACTATTTGCCCCCTTGAGCTTGAGAACCTAGAAAAGTGGCTGTATAATTTAGTCCAAAGCCTGAGAATCCGAATGACAATAGTATCTTTCATAACATGGAGAAAGTAATGGGGAGGAAATATTGGCGTTTCTGGAGTTTGAAGGCTTAAGAACCAGAACCTGCAATGTCAGAGGGCAGAAGAATATTGAGGCTCTACATCAAGAAAGGAGATAGAACTGGTCATCCTTCTGCCTTTGTACAGTCCCTGAGCCCTTGATGGATTAGATCCTTTTTCACATCATCTGTTATTCAAATTATTTCCTCCAGAAGTGCTTTCAAAGACGTGACTGGATATAATGGGTATTCCTTAGTTTATTCAAATCAACACAGTTGCCTACCACAGGCTGGACCATGGGTAGCATATTTGAAAGTCTCCGGTTCCATAGGTAAAAGTTGAGCAAGGGAGGTTGTAAGACAAACTGAGGTAGTGATTATTCATCCAAAAGCTTACATTTAAATAACAACTGAGGAACATTGTATAGCAACCTTATTCATGGAAGATTGGAGAGAAAATGAAGGAGTATAAACACTTTGTTGAAGACAGTCTAGAAAGAGAGGAAGAAGAAAAATGAAAGTAACCTGTAACATTGCTGAAAAGAATGTTTTGTTGCCCCACTTGAGAGCATTGGAGGTTTTGAGCATAGTGTTGATGTATTAGATATATATTTTCACCAATAGACATGCTAACATAATGTACATTAGAAAACTTGATGCACAAAGGAGATATTATTTGCCCAAGGTCACACAACTGATATATAGAACATGTGAGACCTACTTATAGACTTCCTGATCTATGATTCTCATATTGCTCACACAGAAATAGTTTTCGTCAATGTGATTATGGTTGAAAAAATTATTTTCTTTGCAAATTGCTCATTGATTATATCTGGGGACTGTTGAGTACCTTCATGAAAAATCAGAAAAGAAATTAATCAATCCCAGTATTGTAAGCAGGCAGCCCTGACATTCTTCATGTATTTAAAATGCATAGGTGTTTGTGTCTGTCCAGGCAGAACATCAAGATGCTCACTTTTTGGGTGCCTGCCTGTGGGTCATTTATGCATCAATGTGTCCTTCGTTTTATTTATGAGTATGATAAGCATCAGACGGAACAAGCTATCAGTGAATCTGAAAGTGCATGCTGCATTCCTTACTTTCAGTGACAAAAAGCAAAAATGTGAACCACCATATTCTTGCATCTGAGTAGGACACACATTTATTTTATTTTTCTGCTTAATCTGAGACTCTAGCTACAAATGATTGACCTGATGGTAACATTGTATCAGAATAAAATTGACCACTGTGTTCTGAAATCTGTGTTCTTGGAATGAAAATGACTATCCTACTATATAGCTGACAACACATAACACAACAACAACAAAAAATCAGTATTGCAAAGTTAAATTTTATTATTGAAAGAAGACTCCAAGATAGCACATTCATATTGTTTATCATTTCATTGGCAAAAGAATATCATAGATGATTATTAAATAAATTACTGAAATAAAGTGATAGCAGTCTCAGAATTTGAAGATAAGAAGAGCGCTGTAAATATCTAATAGCTTTTCACTGAAAATAATGATCTAAAATAATTAGAAAGTTAGTTTTCACTGTTATCACACAATTCTTGGAAGCAGAGAAAAGGACTTCTGATTTTATGAAAGAATATAGAATCCCAAGATGGAGAAATTCTCTGTAGACCAGGGACATGCCTAGAGCTATCCCCAGATGCCCCTGACATGATTAGAACTATCCCAGATGCTCTCCTCCTCCTCCCTTTCTTGTCTTATGGCACTAGGCATCAGAGTAGAGCACCAATAGAATTAAGTCATCTGGACAGTAATAATTGCTGCTTTATTTATGTGGTGCTCAGTGTTTACAAAGTGCTCTCATTACATGACATCTCATTAGCTTCTGTTTCAGTTTGGTGTCAATCAGTTACCATGAGAGTATGATAACTAGTGTATCTGAACTGTTCTTCTTGGCTTAACGATTCACTGGCTCTTCAGGTCCATCCCTCACACACATCCTAGATTTAGAAATAAGTTTGATTTGGCAAACTAAGCCACATAGTCTCTTACCTATGTTGTCTATCATGCCTGCTACCTAGGTTGGGATCAGCTTCAAAAGACAATTTTGTTGTTGACATTACTGACATAGGCAGAGGGTTTCACAGGGTCTACAATTTTAAATATTTTTAAAGATTTATTTATGTATTTATTTATTTATTTATTTATTTATTTTATGTGAGTACATTGTAGCTGGCTTCAGACACAGCAGAAGAGGGCAGGAGATCTTATTACAGATGATTGTGGGCCACCACGTGGTTGCTGGGAATTGAACTCAAGACTTCTAGAAGAGCAGTCAGTGCTCTTAACTGCTGAGCCATCTCTCCAGCCCTTTAAAAAAAATTAACAAGAAATACAATTTTATAAAGTATGGACTTCTGGCATCTTTGACTTCCTGTGTTCATTACTTTTTCCTTGACTTATTATTATTTGCTTTCATTAGAAGCATTCCATTCCTTCCTTGAGCTTCTGATTCCTAGAGCAGTGTTGAGAGTGGCTTACCTCTACAAAACCATATGGCTAGTTCCTACAAATTAGCATCATTACTTACGTGGGAATAGATATGGTAGAAGTAAAAGGAAGATGGGGGAATACCAAAATATGAGGCTTGGTTCATTGATAAGTGGTTAGCCAAGGAAGAGAGAAGTGACTTCCATGAAAACTGGGAAAGTACCAGGAGAGAAGCCAACAATTTGCATACAACAATTTGCAAAAAGTTGTATGCAGATATGAGAAACAGGCTGGGTGAGGATCATTTTAAGTGCTTGAAAGAATGAAAGGTTTGAACAAGGGAGTTGTAAAAGCTCAAGATGAGAAGAGGGGAGATGTTGGAGGTGGCTCGTAGAAAGACTTCAGATTTAAGTACCACCCCTTACAAAAGAAACTTCTTTTTTAAAAAAAAATTTTATTAGATATTTGTTTTATTTACATTTCAAATGTTATCCCCTTTCCTTGTTCCGCCCTCTGAAACACCCCTATTCCATCCCCCTCCCCCGATTACCAACCCCCCACCACTTTTCTGACCTAGTATTCCCCTACACTGGGGCATTGAGCCTCCACAGGACCAATGGCCTCTCTTCTCATTGATATCTGACAAGGCCACCCTCTGCTATATATGCGGTTGGAGCCATGGGTCCCTCCATGTGTACTCTTTGACTGGTGGTTTAGTCCCTGGGAGCTCTGGGGGCACTGGTTGGTACATAATATTGTTCCTCCTATAGTACTAATTGAGGACCCAGCTATATCACTCCTAGGCATATACCCAGAAGATACTCCAACATGTAATAAGGACACATTATTACATTATGTTTATAGCAGCCTTATTTATAATAGCCAGAAGCTAGAAAGAACCCAGATGTCCCTCTACAAAGGAATGGATACAGAAAATGTGGTATATATACACAATGAAGTACTACTCAGCTATTAAACACAACAAATTCATGAAACTCTTAGGCAAATGAATGGAACTAGAAAATATCATTCTGAGTGAGGTAACCCTATCACAAAAGAACACACATAGTATGTACTCGCTAATAAATGGATATTAGCCCAAAAGCTTGGAATACCCAAGATACAATTCACAGACCACATGAAGCTCAAGAAGAAGGAAGACCAAAGTGTGGATACTTTGGTCCTTCTTAGAAGGGGGATCAAAATACCCATGGGTTACAGCCAACCAATGGACTGAGCATAGGGTCCCCAGTGGAGGAGCTAGAGAAAGAACACAAGGAGCTGAAGAGGAACTTCATTATGTAGTAGACAGAGCATTAGAGAAAGCCACAATGGGTCAGAATGGAAAACCAAGCCTATTGATATATCATCAGCAAGACCTTGCACCAAAACTCAGGGGAAATTTGCAGAAGAGGATATGGAAGATCACACAAGTTAGAGAACTATGTCATCTGCTGAGATAGTCTTCTATATATGACAAAGAAACTACATTCATGTACTCTAAAAAATATGGTTGCCAAAATATAACCACATCACGTGAAATGTCACAATGGAAAGGGGAACTCTCAGAAGATCCCGTCCCTAGATGAAGAGCTGAAGGCAAGTTTTGACTGTGAGGAAGAATTATCCTGTGATAGATGATCCAACCCCAAGCACAGTCCTAAACACACATGCATATGAGCAACACCAAGTGAGACCAGCCTATTGTATAAATGGTATACATGGAAGAATAATAATGAAAGGAAAGAGAATAATAATGAATTTGAGAAGTAAGAAGGAGGAGAGGGAGGGAAGGAATGATGTATCATAACCATATATGAGATTCTAAAACCTATATACTAACAATTAGGTAGAGACTCCTAACATCAGGATTTATACAAGAACTGGAGATTTGCAATGGAAATAAAAAGAACTATTGTAGAAAAGTAAAGAGATCAATGTGCTATCTATCAATCAAGCTCATGAGGTGCTGGAGACACTGTAAGACAGACCTCCAGTGCCCATGGATTGGCAGAAATGTCATTACATTTCTAATAAAATCATGGTAGGTGAAGAAATTAAAAATTGTGTTAATATAATAATTACTTTCACATTACTATGACCAAATTCCCTACAACATGATGTACAGGTGGATTTATTCTGTTCACACAGCAGAGTGTAATTTGTCCCATCATGGCAGGAAACAGATGGTGGTTAAAAGTATGTGGATGAATTCTACCACAAATAGAGCGTGTATTTCATATTTGCTATTCACATCATATAAGCAAACTTTCTAATGTGAAGACATGTGGCTACCATTCAACTGGCAGCAAGAAGATATTAACACATTAAAATAAGGAATAAATTACATCATACAGTTCATTAAAGCCTCCTATCAGATTGGAGCTTCTGATGGTGTGGTATTGACCATCAGAAAGATCATCTGTGGTAGGCAGGGGCTTAGGGAAACTACTTGTTAAAAGTAGTTCCCAGAAAGAAGGGGAAATGGGAAAAGCAGAGACTGTCTCAAACCTCAAACCCCAAATAATCCAGTAGTCCCATGCCCACAAGGTTCCCCAAGCTCCCTAAACAGTTCTGCCAGTGGGAAACAAGGCATTCAAACACACGAGCATATGAGGACATTTTACATCCAATCCTAAGAACTATTGTTAAACAAAGACTATTTTTCCTATGATATAAACATTTTCCCTTTCAAAGTATTTCTGAGATGCTGTTGACCTGTGCAAATGTGTAGAAAGCCTCCCTTGGGCTAGTAACTCTGTAGGCAGGTGACAGGGAGTTAATGTGGCATGCTTTCTACCTCTTGATGATCAACTAAAATCCAGAGATTGTGAGAGACAGTTCCAGAAAATTGGAAAGGAAGGTATAGACAGAAATTATTAGTAATATTAATCAAACAATGAGCATTTAATATTGACTCTATGCCACAAAGGAATCCAATATTATCATTAATATTTATGGTGGAAATGCTTAATGATAGGGAAAAAGTAATTCATGCAAGGGAAAAGACTGACTAGAAGATGTGATCTTTATTTGTTTGAATACGGTCTTTAATGTCTTACTGATGTAATCTGACATCCATTAGTGTGAAAATAACCATTGAAAACAGTGATTCTAGCAATGTGTGCTGAAGTCCAGTATGGAAGATAACTTAAAACTGAGACAGGGATCCTTAGTGGTGACACAGTTTGAGAACTAAAGCTTGGTTGCTACTATATTTGGTAATCATGAGTTCACAAGGTGAGAGGTGAGATCTTTATGGATGTGTTGGTTTGGATCTTATACCATAAGGAAGTAAGACTCTGTCAGCAAGATGAAGAGCTCCTAATAAGATCAAGTGAACTGTGCACAGGTAACAGGACTATTACCTATTAGGTAATATTTCAATGAATAACATTTATTAATTTGGCAAATCTTTGAAGTACTTACCACACCATATCACATACCAGGGGCCACTGGTGAACAGGTAGACAAACTCCATGCTCTCCGGAAAATAATTCTCTAGCAAAAATGAATTTGGTGATACATTGTACACTGTGTGTGTGTGTGTGTGTGTGTGCATGTTTGTGTGTGTGCATGTTTGTGTGTGTGTGTGTGTGTGTGAGTGAATGTGTGTTGAGAGAGAAAGAATAGAGAGAGTGAGAGAGATGGAATCAGAGAATGGTTTCTGACCATGCACTTGTGCTTTTAAAGAATAACACATCTCAACATACTGTCACATAACAGAATAATGCAATAAATTAGGCCATGCAGTTCAGTTACAATTGCATGCTACTCTAAAATCAGAATATCTGTCTACAGAGAAATGTCAAGTCAGGACACTATGATAATATCTCACACCAGAAGACAGGCTACCTTTTAGGTACCACCTCAACCTTTCTCTCTTCAGGGTGTGGAGATGGGGATAGATTTGGTTCAACACAAGCGCTGCTCACGTTGTTTTTGCTATGATACTAAATGACAGTTTTGATAGCCAATATGTAGAGAATGCCTGAACTCAATAGCATTATGTACTTTATTCTGCACTGAAGCGTTTTCAAAACGTCATCAATAAAGTAGGAAGACTAAGAGAACAGTCACTTTCCCCTTCAATCCTGTAGAAACATATATTGCACATGGATATATTTGACAGGGAATTCAATAAACTCTTTCACTATTCTAGTCTATCCTGATGGGAAAGAACTGTACGAACTATGAATGAACTATGTATGAACTATGTATGACTAAGTGGTTCAGCGGAAGCTTTGTTGTGAGTGTGCAGCTGTGACCTACTCCCACGTTGCCCTTCCAACCTTTGCACTAGTGATGTTCCCCATCAGTGTTGCCCAGGCTTGCAAACATTTCTGTTTCTTTCTGCTTAAAATCGAAAAGTTCTTTTAAATCTCCGACATTAGAGTAAAGATAATACTCTTTCTGGGAAACCCACGGGGAGAAGAGCGGAATACATTTGTTTGTTTGTTTGTTTATTCCTATAGATCCATTCCATGGATGCTCATGCAATACCTATGTGGCAGACATAAAAGCCTTAAGATATCAATGTCTTTGCAGTACAAACAGCAGCAACATGTTTCTCTCTCTCTGTGAGTCTAAGCTTGATTGACACAAATAGTTTCATCCTCACTATGCTGCTTTTGTCCTTATACCAGCTGTTCTAGGAAATCCATATCTTTATGGGCACTGAGGCCTACCTAATAAATCCAAGTCTTTTCCTTGAGTGTCTACTATGGGCTAAAAGGAGCATTCTCATAGATTATGATTTATGGGACACTTGGAGGACACATCCCTGCATCTTGGCTGTGCTAGTGTGCAGTTCTTCTCAGATCAATGAAAAAAATCATCAGACCTATGGAAGCAAGATATAGTTATTGGTAGAACATAGTAACAGGCCTCTTCCTTTGGGAAAGACCAAAACTCTGTTTCAGATTATTCAATATTATAAGAAGCAGTGGGCACAATGGTCATATGGCTTGTGAATGAAAAAAAAAAGAAGAAGAAGAAAGTTCGATTACCTTGATTAGAGCAGCCAAACAAAGTAATATTTTTCACTAAAATAAACATTACCAAATTTCCATTTTTTCCCTATTTGGTTTCAGGTATGCTGTATTTTTTTTAAAAAAAATGTATTTCTAGCATCAAGTGAAAATAAAATCCATCATACATTTCAATAACTATGTTTATTTTTCTGGCGGAATGGAAGTAAATAATTGTAAGCACAGACCTTCAATAGACAGCGCCATGGAGCACAGCTGGGAATAGATTGCTGCTGCTGACCAACTGCCAAGGTCTGTGGGGCGGAGCTGGCAGCTGATCGCCCTGCTCAGACATAAAAATAGTAGTTGGTGTCGATTGGACTGGAGGGTGTTTTGTTAGTGGTCATGAAGACACACAGTTAACAAGGCATGAAAGTTTCTACTGCCACCCCTGGCAGACACCACCTGCTCAGCTATCTGTCTGGGGGGAGGGGCAATGTGTGCTGCACTTGTTCCATCTTTCATTACTGAATAACCTGCCAGAGTCTACCATCCTTCGGTCTTGTTACATCACATTACAAACTTTAAAACCAACATATTAACTGCACAATCCGTTCATTCTCTCTGCTCTTTATGAACGTAGGAATTTCACTTGCAATCTAAATATAAAGGTCTTTGATCATTTTCTTACATACATCGTGAAATATATATTACGGTGCTTTATTGTCAGGGCGTTTTCTTTTGTGAGATGTCTTTATTTTACTCATTTCCCTTTCAACATAACCCTGTGTGATTATATTTTCTGAAACCAGAACCTTGATCGTCATCAACTAAACATAGTCAAGGGGGAGTAAGAAGGGTACAGGAAAGTTTGTGCTCAAAATTGTTGTAACAGAGAATATCAAATGTGAGAAACTGAGCAGTAGAATAAAATGGGGTGAGTGGGTATTTATGAGGTGATTTAGAACATGATTCTGGTTGTAGCTTTCCATGGAGGGGGCCAGTTACCCCAGCCCAAGAGAGGGTGATAGGCCTCACTCATTCCACATGGAAATCTTTGGGTGATGAAAAAGCCAGTGCCCAGGGAGTATTTACCTAGACTGGTGAGCTTTCTTGCAAGGATAATTTAAAGGGGAGAGGGGCAATGGACAATGGGCAATGGAAAATCAGGCAGGACATAGGTACTCTGTACTTGGTGGTAGTGATCAGAGTAAGCTGGTGACCAGATGTGGGCTGCTCCTGAGCCTGCCCAGTGTTGTGAGTAGCTTCCATAATGTATGTGTGCATGTTGGGGGACACTTGAACATTTCCTTATCAAGGTGGTTTGACTTGGGGAGAGTGAAGACAGTTCTTGGTAAGACATAAACATGATGTTACATTATGAAAGCTCTATCTCATCCCAGAATCTTGATCACATTGTGCAACTTTAATTACATGAGAATTTAAACATGACAAAAACAAAATAAAACAAAAAACCCAACCAACTAATTATGATAGAAAAGTTCAACAGCAAATCTTATTGGCAGCCTCCTCCTTCACAGCTAAAACTAGAAAATTCTGTATCATCTTTCTGAATAAAAATTGGAAGTGGAAATGTACATATAATGAATGGGGAAAATGTTAATTTTTGCTCACTTGTCTCTTTAGACATATGAATAATTTAAAATTATCTTCATTATTAATCACGGCTCACACAGATTTAGTGGCTGACAAATATTTCATTGTAAAAGTAAGAGAAACATGATTAGATGATTAAAACTCAGTACTGTGCAAAAACCTCTCCTCTCCTTTTCTCTTCTGTACATGGAAGAAGTTTTGCAGTGCTGGCAGATATGAAGGTCCCATGGAAGTGGGAGGAAGGGAGGGAGAGAGAGAAGGAGGAAGAAAAGAAGGATAGAGAAAGGGAGGGGCTCCAGAATAAAAACCAGGCCAAACTGTAGGGAGCGCTTACTACGGAAAGGAATACGACTTTCCCCCCTTGCTTCAGGTTCATAGTCTAGAGCAGTTGTGGACTTAAAAGATGTGTATCTTCATTTGTAATCACAACAAAAGGAAGTCTCTGAATGAGAGATAAGCGAGCATAAGCAACTAAAGCCTGGAAAAGGTCACCAGCGTTCAGGTGACAGTGTAGAAAAAGGATATGAGGAAACTGATCTACCAGAGAAGGGTTCTAGCTAAAACATTTGCTTATAGATGATGTGTTTCTAGCTTAAAAAAGTGCCTTATAAACCATCCCATAAAAGATGCCCATGGTACCCTTTAGTTTACAAAAGGCCCAATGAGTTTTCTCAGGTAGCCAAAACCTGAAGTTAGTAACCAAGCCTGAAGAAGCCACACTTTTCAAGCTTTATCTAGACGTATTGCTTCCAGCAAAACTCCAACTCAACAAATATTGAATCGGCATGTGCTCCCACAACCAGCCAGGAAATGGGCTCACTGGGGTACAGCAGAGTTTGGTGGGACAGGAAGAGTCATCTAAAGATATTGTTGTCTTTTGGTAGAACCTGTGAGGCTCGGAAGAGTAAATATGGAACCTTTCCTTGAAGCAGATAAAGGCCTTCTGGCAGTGGAGCACAGGGTAGACAGGGCAAGTCTTATGTAAATTAACTGAAAGTAGAATCAGGTAGATGCTTAGCAGGAACTTATCCACCCAGCTACTCATCTCTCTACCAATTCACCTATATTACAAGCATTTGTATTCATGGATCCCTGGACACGACATTTACAACATATCCCTAGCTGGTCCATATTCTTCTTCAATACTTCTCAGCTTTCTTGTTAGTAAAGTTCTCTTTGTAGATTCATTAAAGGCTTGTCTGGGAGATTTTGTCCTCAAGGATGGAAGGCCAATGGTGGGAGTAAGCACACAGGAAGCCAAACGGAGAAAAATTCAATGTGATCCCTGCCAAGCTACTGCTCTGTTCTAGGTAATGAAATTGCTTACAAGTCATCTGTACTCCCTGTCTCTAATCCCCTCCCTCACTCCCTCCCTCTACCTCTTTTCCCTCCTTCCTTCTCCCTTTATCCATTCTTTCAGTTCTGGAGACAAAAACCAGAGCTTTGCATTTGCTAGGTAAATGCTTTACCACTGAGATACAGACCTGGCCCCAGTCCTCATTAAACACAGCCAGCTGGGCTTTCGCCTACACGTTTACACCAGAGCAGCTATGACAAAGATATCAACTCTCTCCTCCACATCATCAAAACCAACGGTTTATACTCAGTTCCATCTTATGTATGCCTGTCCTCAAACTTATCCTTGTCACATATCCTCCATTGGCTCCCGTGACATCATGTGTCTTTGATTTCAACCCCCACCTTTACTCTTGTCAGTCTAGGTGTCTCCAGTTCTGTTTCTCCCTACCTATTCATGTTGAAGGCTTTAAGGCTGATTTTTGTCCTGATTTTTATTCTGCAGTTCTCATCTGGTCCAATGTCAGTTAACATTTGTACATCAGGGACTCTCAAACTGATAACTCTAAATATATTCCCAGCTCCCAAATTCCATGTAAAGCCTAAATATCCCTAGATATTTGACATCTTATGATAGCCATGTCCTAGGGTTAGGACGTAGCTCAGCAGCAACACAAGATATGAGGTTGGATTCCCAGCAGATATACACTAAGTGTGGTGGTCATGCCTTTTATCCCTGAGCTAAGGTAGTAGATGCAGAATAATCAGAAATTTAAGGTGATCCTGACTACATATAGTGAGTTCACAAAATAAAGCCTCCCTCCCTCTCTCTCTCTCTCTCTCTCTCTCTCTCTCACACACACACACACATACACACACACACACACACACACACACACCAGATGGCTCAGCAGATAAAGGCATTTGCTGCCAAGCCTAATAACCTGAGTTTGATTATCAGAACCCACATGGTAGAGGGAGAAAAACTGACCCCCACAAATTGTCTTCTGATTTTCTGTACACACATGAAATAAGTAAGCATAGAAACTAAAAACAGACCTAAACTTCTATCCTGACTTTTCCTATATCTGTCATGTTCTTTCTGATCACTTGAAAAAATTCCAACTTTCTAGTTTCCTGAGTCAGAAGTAAATAATTTTTTTACAGATAAGTTTTCCTAGACTGGTCTCAAACTCATGGGCTCAAGTATTTCTTCTGCTTCGACCTTTTGAGTAACTGGTAGTATATTGCCATGATGCTATTTATCAATATTATTCTCTGATCACAACTTATGTTTTGTATCCCTAACAGTATATCCAGAATCCAGCTTCTGGTTATACCATGGTCTGTCTCAATTAACATCAACTTCCTCCTGAATTTCTATAATAAACCTTATAGAGCCCTATTGCTATGGTCTATTATCACAACATTTGTTAGAAATTGCTCTAAAACCTAAGTTGCAGCAGACAGTCATTCTTTGGGAAATACTGCAATGTTTTCCATTGTTCTCAGATTAAACCCAGGTTCTAGGTTCTGTGCAATGGTCTAGGGTCCTGCATGACCTTAGTCCCTGTCTTAGTTAGGGCTTTACTTTTGTGAACAGACACCCTGACCAAGGCAAGTCTTTTAAGGACAGCATTCAATTGGGGCTGGCTTACAGGTTCAGAGGTTCAGTCCATTATCATTAAGGCAGGAAGCATGGCAGCATCTAGACAGACATGGTACAGGAGGAGCTGAGAGCTCTACGTCTTCATTTGAAGGCTGATAGCAGAATACTGGCTTCCAGGCAGCGAGGATGAGGGTCTTAAAGCCTACACCCACCATGGCATACCAACTCTAACAAAGCCACACCTACTCCAACAGGGTCACACTGTCTAATAGTGCCACTCCCTAGGCCAAGCATATACAACCCTCAGTTACTTTTATAATCCCACTACCCTTTAGTCACTGCTCCAGCCAAGATGTTTTTCACATCCAGGCTTTGCAGTGGCTGTTTGGCTGGGGTATTCTTTCTCTAGAAGCTTCATGTTTAACCTTCTTCCCCCGCCCCCATGAAGTCTTTGTCAAAATGTCCCCGAGGATCATTTTAAATGACACTGCTGTCATTCTCTAGCACTCATGAGTTTCACTCTGATCTTTTCTTTGCATATAACTTTTTGTTTTCTAATGTACCATGCAATTTACTGAATTATTATTTGTGATTTACTATTTGCCTCCACCAGATGGACTGTAAATTTCACATGGATGAGGATTTGGGTTTCTTTTGTTCACTGTTTCATCCCGAGTGTCACGGATGGTGGGTAGTATTTCATGCATGCTCATGTGTTGAATAAATGAGGGTGAAAATAACCCAGATGTTGTGTAAGGGAGATGGAGAATTCCACAGCGGACACCTGGCACCAGGGAGGGATTGGTGGAGGACCTGAGGGACACTCTCCTCCAAATAGCCAGAATTGTACAGGACATCTGATTTTCAAAATGATGGATCAGTGATTTCAGGGTAAAGCTTGGCTTTATTAATGATAGAAATCTACTGATGCCTTTGAAAAGAGAGACGAGCATGTGTGACGACATGATTTTTTCAGCCTCATGCAGCCAAAGAATGAAGAGAGAAGCATCTGGTTTACACGACAAATGAACTGGCAGAATCAGAGCTTGGGATCCTTTGGACGTGCTGGTCTATGCACATGTCTATAATAACTAGTCAGAGATCAGGATGGAATCAACCTCAAGCAACAAGTGACTGCACAATGAGTAATCTTCATGTTATTTCCTGGGAAAAGCGAGATTATAGACACACACAACAGACCTACAATTGCCACATGTCAGGCATGAGGGAAGAGGCTGACGATGAAGGGTCAGCTGGTACAGGGAACTCCTTGAGGTATCAGGACTGGCCTGTTTCCTGTTGTACATGCTGGTGAAAAGAGTTTCCACATATATTAAAATTCGTAGAACTATGAACCAGAAGAAAAAAATTGAATACCACTACATGTAAATTTGTTTAAAATGACATCCCCCGTTGACAAGATAGTGCTGATGTGTTACTAAAATCTAAGCTGAAGGCTGCGTGGTCGTAAATTTGAAATAAAATGGAAGTTTAATGGTCCCCGAGCTCCTTGTGAAGCTTATACTGAGAATCTTGAGATGATCAAGCAAGACTCCACGGGGTCCAGATGTTTACATTTGTCCAGTCGTGCACTATTTGGCAACGGAAACTTCTGGGCATGTGTTTACTCGATGGTGTCATTTGTTAATCCCACTCTGTTCGAGATGGCCAGTCATCTCTATGTGTACTGTCACCTAACAAGTGAAAGAGTTGTAAAAACAGTCATGCTTGCGGCCCCTGCTTTCACAACTGGTCCCACAGTCTCAGGGAGTGCATATGCTTAGATCTGCCTTGCCTTTGAACTTCCTTACTTCAGGTTTCTATTAGGTGATTCTTTTCTAGGAGGCTGATTTCCTCAAATGACCTTGCGGCTGATACTTGCTTAAAGCACAAGCTGTTGTCCTTTGCAACGCCTGCTTACCTCACCTCACATCTGTGTTCCATTCCAATTCCAAGTTAACGTGTGGTATTAATATTGTGTCTATTAGTATGGAAATACCTTATTTTCATGTGTATCTTACAGTTCGACACCTACTTTTATCTGTGCAGCATCTTTTCATCTCTTAATCAGAAGTGGAATTGACATTCAGGTAGTACCATTTCCATTTTAAGAATTCTGACTCAGAGATCTAAATTGGTTAAGGAACTTTCTCAAGGTCACATGACCCATCAGACAAGCAGTGGGAGAATTAGATTCCATTAAATGCATGAGGTCAGCCTTCTTCACTTCTTTTATGAGAAATGAATCCTCGCACCATTTTATGCGACTCTGAAACCTATCAGCATACAATCGTGTTCTTTGCCTTGTCCTTTAAAATGTGGGTGAATGCTAAGTAACACAGTTGATTGACTCAATTACCATATGAAATCCCATATGCTCCTCAGCACCAAGTCACACTTACATTTTTATTTATGCTACCAAGATGCTATCTTGTAGGTGTGGTAGAATGCCCTCCTTGGTCACCAGAATCACACCCATTTTATAGGTTGCCTTCTAGACTGAGGTTGAGGAATTGCAAGTCTGTGTAAGATACCAGTCAGAATGCCATCCGCTTAGTGGGTAAGTGTAGGTGGTTTAGCTACATATCTTTACACATTGTAAAGTCTTTGCTCAGGAAGTTTAAAAGCCAATCAAGCTCTCCTGGAAGCAGATGCTTCAACAGCAAAAGCCTTGTGGAGGGAAGTGAAGACACTGGGTTAGGGTTTTGGGATCCCTACCAACTCTTGAAGCCCACGCCATATATGTACAACTCTTATCAGAGGCATTGCTTTCCAAGAGGAAGTGCCACAATAACATATGCCTTGTACATGCTTCATACTCAAGCCATGAAGACCCATTCTCCATCTCCCAATAACATTCCTCAATTTTATTCAGCTTCTTCCTCTCTTGGTCAGGAGGCCTCTCAGGAATGATCCTGAGAAAAGCTAATGATAATAAAAGACGTCAGGCAGACAGGGATATCCGGCAGAAATGTGTCATCTGGCCTTTGATGCTTCCTCTGCCCCATTCTTTCTCTTCAGGTTACATGCTGACTGTCATGGCAGCCCTTGCTAGGTCGTGATTTTTAGTATCAGACTTCTAGCTTTATCTCCTTGCTTCTCCTCACCGATGACTATTCCCTAGGCACGGTATTATATTGTTCAAAGTGTGTTTCAAGTGATGCCACCCACCACATATCTGAGGGGACAGAATAAATTGACCTTTACCCTGAGCTCCACCCTTTACCCAGCATTCTTGAGATGCTTCTTACCCTTATCCCACAGTTGAGTATAACCCACTGCCTGCCTGATGAGAGGTCCCATGGGTTCTGGTTCCTATACATGTCTGGGTTTTCATCGGGCATCCTGAAAAGTACCTGATGCTTACTAAATGCTTGATGAATATCTTTTGGTTGCACAAATAAAAAAATACTATTTTAGAATTCCTATATATTGCTAAAATGGAGGAAACAAAATTGATGAAATAAATAGCTGATGAAAATGATGATGAATGAAACCCCTTTGTTTCAGGAAATCACCTGTCAGACTCCACTCAGGACCCTTGGTTTGTGACTCACCTGATCTACATGGTAATTTCTCCCTCAAGATCATCTATGGAGAAGGGTGCACTTTCTGTCCTTTCGTTGGTAAACTAATTCTGGGTCCCATCATTTGAAATATATGCATCATTATAGAACGTATGATTCTCACCGATCTTGAAATATATTTGAGTAGAGAGTTTTCCCTTACTCTGTCCTGTGTCTTCACGCTTGGGCATCTGTAGACCACCTCCTGAAATCATGTGTTTCTTAGCTTTACTTTAGTTACAAAGCCTAACAGAGTGGACAGTGAAACGTTATGAATTCAAATGCTATCCAACTATTAGACAGTCATCTCTTTATCCCGAGACACCTTCTGTCTTTTTAGAGCTCATTCTCTAAATTTGTATTAAGGTGTTTTTGATCTTAAATCTGATCTATCCCAATTCAAATAGTGCAGTGAAATTATGGCAAAGAAAGGGATAAAACTCAGTTGGTTGTTCAGATTTATTTTCCTTCAGATATTCAATTTATTTTACAAGAATTGAATTCACTTGCCATGTTCTCGTTGGGAAGCATTGTGAGAAGTATAATTTAAAACTGCACTCTCTTTTGCATGGCCTCTGCAAGAGGTAAAAGGGGCTCACAAGATGTGTTTCTCCTATAATGAGGGCTCTGCTCTGTCTGTCTGCCTCTGTGTGAATTGCTCCTTCAGACCGAAAGTTAAAACTATAATGAGTCAAAATTCTCCCAAGGTCTAAACTGCTCCTATGGAGTAAACGAGACATCTCTTCATTCTTAACTCTTTCAGACTCCAAGACACTCTAGAAAAAGTTGCTAATGGGTCAAGAAACTGTTATTTCCTGTCAAAGCTGCCTCATTATCTAATGGTGAGTGATCTCTCCAGATCATTTTTCCCAAAATTAAAACACCTAGTTTAGATTCTAGCAACAGCTGCTGCAGCAGCAGCAACAACAACAACAGAAACCACCATTTTTCTTTGTCTACTGTTCTATAAAAAGGACTGTAAGAACAATTTCCTAAATAGTAAAAATTCTACTTTTGAAACCTCAATAAGAATCCTCAGCAAAGCCTGCACGTGGCCAACCAGACCGAGGGACCAAGCTCTGTATGCATCAGGAGAGATGGGCATGGCTAACAGGACCATATCATGAACAGGGCACGTTGGATAGTTTCTTGACCTACACAGCATATGCACAATAAATCCCAAGTAGAAGAATAGTTCTCATGGACATAATTACTTTTCATTCATTAAAGAATTTTGAATTAAATTATTCCTTTCAAATTCTAAAACAAAGTAGTGCATTTAAACAAATGACTCCATGAAGTAGTTTAAGAAAAAAGTTATTCTAACTCAGTAGGGTTTAACAGCCCTCAACAAAATTTTATTCAATATGTTCAGGTCAAATTTACTTTCATCAGGAACAGTATAATAAGGTAAGATTGTGGGTTGAGCACGAAGGGTGGTCTGGAGAATTCCAAAGGAGAGGGCCAAGAGGAAGCAGGATTATTAAGGGGAAAAAACTCCAAGAAACTGAATAAAATTTTGAATTCAGGATAAATACTGAGGACCAGACACACAATAGATTCTTATCAAGTTTGTAGTCATGCATCTCAGGAAACTGATTTGCACATTCTGAGTTCACAGCTATCTGGTTTTATATAATGTCACCTTCCTGTGCTCTAATGACTAAGATGAATGTCCCCAGCCCTGGCTATTTTGATTAGTCATTTCCTTATTTTTGTTCTTTAATAGTGTTGGGGGCTCAGTGCGAGCCAGATGTTGTATTCAGAAGGACGTCAATGATATGTGCCCTCTGACAGACTTCCAGGGAGCAAATTAGTAGGTTCCTTTTCATGGTTTTAGAAGATTTACTCTGTTTTTAAAAACACTTTTTCCATAGATGAGGGTGTGTGTAGAGGGATGTATTTGTGCCTGTGTATTTAAAACTCATCAGATACACACAGCCTAGCCTGGATTGTCATTACACCCTCAGGATAGAACTCCAGAGAGTTCTGATAATACTCTGATTAGTCTCTCATTACCTGTAAGCTAGGCAAAAATCTAGTAGATCATCTAGCAGCCCAGGAAAATGCTTTGTCAATAGCACAAAATGTTCAGTCCATGCTGGGAATATAATGGAGTTGGCCAGTTTAATCTCATAATATAGCTCATTTAAAAAAAATTGTGTGCATGGGTGTTTGTGTATATACATATACATATATACGTAAGTATGTGTGTGCATATTTGTGTAAGTGAGGGTAACATACAGGTAACTGCACATGTATGTGAATAACCTTAGATATCAGCTTTCCTCAGTACTGTGCAATTTGCTGTTTTCTTCCTGAGACAGATCTTTGGCTAACCTGGGGTTTGCTTAGTATGACAAACTGGTATCTGCCTGCAACTGACTGGCCAGTGCTGGAATTACAAGCCCACAGGGCTGTGCCTAGCTTTCTGTTTTTACATGGATTCTGGGGATTAAACTCAGGTCTCAGGCTTGCATGGTATGCTGTATAGCTTCCTGTCAACTTGACACAAGCTACCATTATCTAAAAAGAAGAATATCAATTGAGAAAACACCTCCATAAGATCCAGCTTAAAACATTTTCGTATATATGTATGTATGTATGTATGTATGTATGTATGTATGTATGTATGTATTTAGACAGGGTTTCTCTGTATAGCTTTGACTATCCTGGAATTCTCTCTGTAGACCAGGCTGGGCTTGAACTCACAGAGATCCACTTGCCTCTTCTTCCTGCGAGGAAGAGTGCTGAGATTCAAGGTGTATGCCATCACCACCTAGACATCAGTCATTTTTAAAATTAGTGATAGATGAGGAAGGGCACAACGTATTGTGGGTGACTCCATCTCTGGGCTGGCGCTCCTGGCTTCTATGAGAAAATAAAGTGAGTAAGCCATGGGGAGTAAGCCAGTAAGCAGCACCCCTCCATGGTATCAGCTCCCACTTTCAGGTCCCTGTCCTGCTTGAGTTCCTGTCCTAACTTCCTCTGATGGTGGATTAAAATGTAGAGATGTAAGTTGAACAAACTCCTTCTTCCCTCACTTGCTTATGGTCATAGTATTTCATTGCAGAAATAGAAACACGCAGACACACCCCACAGCGAGCACTTTACCAACCTGAAGTCTCATTGGCTTCTCCTGTAGCATCTTAGTCTCACAAGCAAAGCAAGAGACCTTTCTGGTGGTACAGTTCACCATGTACTTTCTTCCTTTTAATTCCACCATGAAAAATAGAAATACAGTCTTAGTGGCATCTTCCATAGTCAGAGTGTGGGAAAAGATGGGACATGTTAGTTTCATCTAAATATCTATTTACCATGTGGTTTGTTCATGCTGATCCCATGAGACCTGTTTAAAGAGTTTTCCTCTCCCTATCCCTGAACTTATTAGATGGTGGAAATCAGAATTACTTTGTTCACTGAGATTATTTTAGGTCACCATGAAGCCATATCCATCTATTCTCTTTCTATGGGGAAAAATCACTTTATGTGCTTCTGAATTCCAATAAGAAAATTGTTATACAAGATGACTTCATAAATTCAAAACATGAAATGAAGATTCATTCCTTCTCTCCCAAAATAACCATTGAGAAACTCAAGACACATCTTTCTGAAAGAGAATGTTCTACCTCTCATAATACCCAAAAGGAAATTCCTGTGAATTAATGCAGGGATAAATACTGCAGATATAGCCCCTCAATATATAGTAACACGCTGTTTTCTAATTAGGATGCAGCAGGATCCACAAAGTTGTTCTTTCATATTAACAGCCAGAATTAGAACAGCAAGTAAGAGACACTCACTCGGGCACATTCTCCCATCACGTATTTTCAGCGAAAGCTGACTAATTCTTGCTAAGAATGTAATGGCATTATGGAGTGACTCTAACTAAAATAGCCAATTTACTGGTAGTGTTGTAAGTCAGCGTGTAGCAATTTTTTTTCTCTCAATTTTGTTATTGTTTAGGAGATCATAGGAAATGAAAACTCAGATAAAAATTTAAAATAACTCTAGGGTTTGGAGCTTAGTTTCTACCAAATGCAATCTATTTTTTTCCAGGACATAAAGCAATTTATAACTTTTTCACTGTTCAACTAATTGAAATGACCATAAACCAAGAAGTAGCCAACAGAGTTATTGAAGGCTTATTTCATGGATACTCATTTCTTCTAGACCAAAGCATGTGTTCTGTTCGGGGCTGTTACTAGTGCGTTCATTGAAAGTTGAAGGGGTGGGGCAGGGAAGAAGGCAAGAGAGCAGGTATTTTGTTTGACATTTGTTGCATGGTTAGGGAAATGGTGAAAGACTGGGAAGAACAGCTAACTGATGATTTGATTTTATTTGCCAAGTGTGGTTCACCATAAAAAATAATTTCACTGGCATGGAATTGAGGACGGTGAGACTATTGAAATTCTGAGAATGCAAAGCCTACAGACAAGGCGCTCCCTACCTGAATCTGAGATTCATGTGGCCCACAGACTACAAAGCCGGTTTCTGAGTTACCAAAAATGCCATTTTGCTGAGAGAAAATCTTTTTACCAGAGAGTAGATACAGGCAGAGCATCCTGCCCTGGGTGCTAATTTCTAAAACTGGATAAAGGACCCTTTCCAATTGCAAAGTTATAAATGTCAGTTTATAGCTGGGAGAGATTAGGGGATGGGAGAGGAGGGTCTATACTCTAAGAGTGCAATGTCTTGGAATTTCTTTGTTTCAGCCTTGAACCCCAAGACTGTAAGTGCCAGGTCTCAGTTATTGACAGGGGAAATGTCACTGAGTCAATTCAAGGGTGGAAAAACTCCACAAGCCTGGTTTCAGAAGAACTGTCATAGTTTGAGTACAGGCTCACTGAGAACACACACTCTCCAGAAAAGCCAGTGTCCAAATTGCTGTCTTGAGTCATGGGAGCTGTCAGTGCCTCACATCCTGGAGACCTGAATTTAGGCCTGCATCTTTTCAACTGTGTCTGAAGTCCGTGAAAAGTCTGGCTAAGTGTAAACTTCATACCAGACATTTTGTCATAAGAAAACTGTAGATTTTTGTTTAAAAACAATGAGGAAAATAATCAAGAAAAATTTAAATGCTGATCCTTACATTTAAAAACAAGAACAAAAACAGAAACCCTCATGTTTTCTTTGTTCCCATGTCTCTGGGAGAATGGAGCAGCAGGGGCGGCTCACACTCACGAGATCGCAAGTTTTAATTCTCATTCTTTCTTCTTTCACTTACAACAGGGGTCTCATTTTGTGGACATGTATAAACCCCAATAAATAGATGATGGATAGAAAGAGAGAGAGAGAGAGACAGAGACAGAGACAGAGACAGACAGAGACAGACAGAGACAGACAGAGAGACAGAGAAACAGAGACAGAGACAGAGAGACAGAGAGAGACAGACTGAGAGACAGAGAGAGAACAAGCAGATACTACTTTCCTTTGCCCTTTGGGAAAACTAAAATGCAATCACTATTTTAATTTATACTCTCTTTTCTTCTTCACTTCACATATGAATTGAGAATGGATAGCAAAGCAATTTTCCACAAGAACTTTGACTGCTGAGGCCCTGTCACCCTGTAACTTTCTACCCTACTAGCCCATCAGGCAGGACATGTGGGCTCTTCTGGACTTAACACCCTGTGTCTGCTCAAGTGGGAGACAACCAGCTAAGTCATAGCTGAGTCCTGAAAACGGAACCTGCACCGTGGCTTGCAGTGCACAGCCAGGTCAGGGTGATTTCTAGAGTTAGAGTGAACAAGCAGATGGCCACACCCCATTCAGATAGATCCAGTCTCCTTGTATTCTCCATCTCCCAAACACATTGCCTACCCATTACCTTCACAGCTTTATTCCAGCCTGTGCATCCCCTGAATTATGACTTGCCTTGTTCATTTAAAGTGCCTGCTTTCAAAAACTGTAACTAACCAAGTTACTTTGATCCTAAGTAGTGTCTTTGAAATCAGAGTTCTGACGAAGCATTTTATTTTCTGTTAAGGTTGAAATGACAGCCATTAAAATGTTCATCTCTTAGCAGAATTAAAGACATGAATAGATTTATGGCTTCTAAGGAGGAAGTTCACACCATTAAAGGGCAGCTCAGTGCCTCATGGTGTTTCTGTCTTGACTGTGGTGGCATGTTATGAAACTGAATCAGGTCTTGGTTATTTCAAACTTCTGGGCTAATATTCACGAATCAATTTGTGCATAGCATGTGTGTTCTTTTGTGTTTGGGTTACCTCACTTAGGATGATATTTTCCAGTTCCATATCAAATGATGCCCGAGAAGAAGGAAAAACAAAGTATGGATACTCTAGTCCTTCTTAGAAGGGGGAACAAAATACCTACAGAAGGAGATACAGAGACAAAGTGTGGAGCAGAGTCTGAGGGAAGGACCATCCAGATACTACCCCACCTAGTGATCCATCCCATATACGGTTACACAACCCAGACACTATTATTGATGCCCATAAGTACTTGACTGGAGCTGATATAGCTGTCACCTGGGAGGCTCTGCTAGTGCATGACAAATACAGAAGGGGACGCTCTCAGGCAGCCATTGAACTGAGCACAGGATCCACAATGCCGGAGCTAGAGAAAGGAGCCAAGGAGCTGAAGGGCTTTGCAACGCCGTAGGAGGAACAATGATATGAGCCACCCAGTACTCCCAGAGCTCCCAAGGACATAAACATCAACCAGATAACACAAATGGAGTTACCCATGGCTTCAGATGCATAGGCAGCAGAGGATGGCCTTGTTGGACATCAAAAGAAGGAGAGTCCCCTAGTCCTGGAAAGGCTCCATGTAGCAGTGTAGGGGATTACTAGGACACGGAAGTGGGAGGGAGTTGATTGGGGTACAGGGGAAGGGGAGATGGAATATGGGACTTTCAGCAGGGGGGGGGACCAGGAAAGGAGAAATCATTTGAAATGTAAATAAAGAATATATCTAATAGAAAAAATGAAACCAAATCAACTAAACACAAAGGTTTTTCTTTTTTTCCTTTTCTTTTCTATTTTCTTTCAATTATTGAAATTACTTAAAGTTAGCAGACTCTCCTTGTTAACTTCCTGATAATATATATATATATATATATATATATATATATATATATATATATATATATATATGTGTGTGTGTGTGTGTGTGTGTGTGTGTGTGTGTGTTTGTATGTTGCTGTGTGTATGTATGTGTATATGTGTGTATGTGTGTGTATATGTATGTGTCTCTTCCTGTCCAAAATCAGCTCACCCATTTTGTATAATATCAGATTGACAAATTCTAGCATTTCTTTGGACCAGTGGTCTATGCCTTCTCTCCCCATCTTGTTCTGTACTCATGTAGCATGACCTGCAAGGCAGTAGAAAACAATTGGTCTAAGAAGTTACCTTGCAAGTCCATCTCCCTCGCACTCCACAGAATACAACAGCATCTGTGCCTGCACGTGTTTGCTTCTGTAGCTATGGTGTAGCAATATGTGCTGTACAGGATGCTGGCTATTTTCCTGACTCTAAAAACAGACAACCACAAGTCACTTTGAAATGGTTGCCAGGGTAAGCGGTGTGGTTTAGGGAAAGTCTGCTCTTAGATTGAGGGTGTGATTCTAGCCTTTGTCACTTACCAGCCTTGAGCATTTGAAAGGACCCTTAGCCTCTCCAAATACTGACTTCTCCCTTATGCAAATTGGGCATATTTACATCCCCATGTCTAATGCCCTTAGAAAACGCAGTGCTGTCTGGGAAAGCACATGAGACTGGTTCCTCACAACCTGCTGCTGTCCTCAGTCCTCCAGCTATGTGAACAGGGGGAGTCTCTGGAATTGTTCAGACTAAGATCAATACATCATTCATTCCATCAGATTCTATGACTTTCTGTCAGGTCTCTCAAGAGAAGGAATCATGATATTCTTACTAGCGAAGCAATTTTAAAGTAACAGACACAATTTTTCTTAAATTGTTTATGTCTTCATATTTAGATCATGCCTTTTTATCATTTTCAGGGTAGTTTAGTTTATCCACGTTCCATTTTTAAGTGGAAAGAATCTTGAAATAATTAATGTTTTCCCAAGAAATTTCAGATGAAATCTTGGTATCTTAGTTTTTCTTGTAAGTTAGTGTTAAAAATATCAGATTAGTTTGAAAAAAAAAAAACCAAACATTTGCCTTCTCCAGTTTCTGTATTCACCACTTCTATTTTAAAGTAAGAGAAAACATTTACTAATGATTTTCCGATTATAAAGCTTAATACTCTAAATTCACATTTTAGGATAAATATCTATAAATCCTTTTACTGTATAATGACTAATTTTCACACACATTAAAAAATTCCTCAAAAATCTTGATTTAAAGATATAAAAGATATAAAGAGAAAACAATGATTTTTAGAGCATTGGAAAGAGACATGGCTAACTGACAGGACTAAATGTCATCTCTGATGTCAAAAAGAATGAGAAAGTGTGTGTATGTGTGTGTGTGTGTGTGTGTGTGTGTGTGTGTGTGTGTACTAGTATAAAACCCGGGACTTGGGCATGCTCAACAGGCGCTCCACCATCAAGCTATACCACCACCTTCTCCCTCCATTAGAAATGAGGTCTTGAAATCTGTGTTGTAAGCCCATGCAATAATTGGTCTTAGAATCCTCCTGTCTCAGCCTCCAAAATAGATAGAAATATGGACCTGCATCAATAGAATGAGCACCAAGTTCTCTTTTTCTTGTTCCTCTGAAGTGTGGCATGCTAACTGCAGAGCTATTGACAAGCTAAAGTGTGATGTCATTGAATACAGTGACACACGTAGACTGCTGAGGGAGTGAAGTACTTCTGAGGTATATTCCTGAATCTGGACAGTAGACTCTGTAGAGTTGCACTTGTCTCATACTTCTTAGGTAAACTTTGAGAGACAGTTCAATTTAGTCTCCAAAAGCTCCATTTGGGGGCTAGAGAGAATGCTCAGTGGTTAAGAATATGTTCTGGTCTGACAGAGTATCAGAGTACAGATCCCAGCATCCCTCTAACATGACTCACCCTCTTCAGACCTCTATAAGTACCTCCATTTATACCTTCATATTAATATGCAGGCACACCAAATTCACATAAATAAAAACTGAAGTAAGTCTTTAAAATGTTCTACTTGCATTGCTATGGAAATGGAACTTTCAGCCTTCAATATTTATTAGAAATAACAAATAATCAATACCTCCTCTATCCTACATGCACAGTAATAACAGATTGTAGATGTTCATTAAATGATAGGACTATCATCTCCCTAGCTGAAAAATTAACCAAATCCTTGACCAAAACTTTCTAAAATTAATGAGTGGAAGAAGAGAGTGGTAATGCTGTATCTCTGTGGAGGTAGTACTGTGGCCTCCAGTTTGTGTCATAATCAGACAATAAAAATAATGCTATCAAATGAATGACAATTGTACAACTCCAGCTCATAGACAGAGCCCTTTCCTGCACATGAGTTTTATACTATAGAGTTTCCACACAACCTGTGGCTCATATAAGGCCAGACTCTATGTCCTTCAACTCTAGACTTCACTGATCTTGGAGAACTGAATGTATACATAAGACAAGTGAAACTATTAAACTCTTTAAAACATTAGCCTATTTAGTTGAAGTATCAGAAAATTAGCTTTCTCTTGATGTCTGTGTGACAAAAAAAAAAAAACCCTAAGTACATGAAAAGAAAACTCTCCAGGCAAACCGACTGAGCAATGATCTGTCTGTATATTCTGATTCTTTCATATCATAAAGCAGAAAAAATTATTCCAGAGACGGACAATACAAAGACCCATGTATATCCATACAATGTTGTTCTTTAGGACTATTTCTCTTCACACTGACAAAAACAGAACTCAACAAATACTTAACTTCATTACATAGTCATGGAAAGAAGGAGGCCAGAGTATTTTGATAGATGATTAAAGGTTAAGGTTTCAAAATTACTGCTTATTTCTGAAGAAATTCCTTCTAAAAAGGTGGACCTGGAAGGAATCTTTCCCATGACCCTCAGGACTCACCTTGAGAGTTTCCAGGACACAGATACCTACTGGAAGACCCTAGGAGGTGATGGGTCTGGAAGTCAGGTGCTGAGTCTCAGGCCAACACTTCCTCAACTAAACCATGTAAACTAGTTGTGTATAATGGAATATATTTAGCCAAATTTGGGCTCATGGGTATGAATGGCAGCAGTAATAAAAATGAGAATGTTTTTTTTGCAGCAAAACATTGTGTTTCTTGGACTTTTGCCCATGACAGTCACTGAGCCATGAGTTATACATTTGACACACATCATCATCTGTACTCACAGATGAGCTCCAGTAGTTGGCATTATGCTACCCTCATTTGATTTGATCTAAAGAATTAAAAGAGTTAGGAACTTGACCACCATCAGAGAATTAATAAATAGTAGAGTCAAATTCAAAGCCCTTTCTGTCTGAATAGACTAGCAAATCTTTAGCTATCTCCTAATGTATAATAATGATAGCAGAATAATATTAAGAAACGTGGCATATGAAGACCCTCTCTTAACCCTGTTCCCACTGGCATCAGAGACCATGAACATCACCTCTCAATTTAAGTGCAGATGTAGATGCTGTCCAATATCACTGGGGAAAACCAAATGAGCTCTTAGAAACATAGACAGCATGACAATCATCAGCAATCCTGGAAATTGTAGCTCTGAGGACAAATGTTATCTTTGCAGTAAAAAAAGATGGCATTCATTTAAATAAAATAGAAGGTTCTTGCTCAATCATAACCCAGTTCCACCACAGGCACCTGTCATTAACCCAGCACATAACTCTTGCATTCAGGCTGAGTAGTGTTTTAGAAATGGCAGCCAGACTATTAACCATTCATACATATATTGAGTAGAGATTTATTTTTTCAACCACTCATTCCTCACAGACAGAAAAGATAAAGTGTGGATTGAAGAAGGAACTGTTTCCTCAGGACAGTTCAAAATGGGTGGAAGCACTATATAGCAATTTCCTTACAATTGCATACTTTTTTAGCTTATTAAATTTTGAAGAGGTTATCAATTTGGAATATAACCTAAAGAGTTTATGTTTCATAATTTTACTTTATTGCTGAAATATTTATGCAAATATTCCGTGTAGGAAGATGCTGCCAGATGGAAATGCAATAGTTGTGGAATTCTTCCTGGCATTTCCGACAGAATGTATAATATCGAATCACTTTATGCTAATGTTTTGCAATGGAATACATATTTTATAGCTACTTTGAAATGCAAATTTAAAAGATCTGAAAACTCTCAAACTCATGCCAATGTAAAGTAAACTAATATAAAAAGAAGGACTTGGATAGATAAATTACAGCCATGCCAGATCAACTGGATTTTGGTAAAAGTAACGAACCATTTCTTTATACCAGTTGTGTAAATACACTTCGATATTTAGAAATTGAGCTGTGGTATAGCTGGGTTCTCAGGATTACATTTGAAATATATACAAATAAAATATCCAATTAAAAAAATAAAGAAGTAGAGCTGTGTTTTGTCAGGGTTAATATTAAGCCCAAGATCTCATGAGATGTGAATGGTGCCTTCTGAGGGCCATCGTGCTCTGTTTCCTCACACGTGTCTTCATCGGTAGCAATCTGTGATGTGGGGCTGAGAAATTTGTTACATCCAAGCCTGAATGGAAAGTTTGAGCTATGCACAAGTGACTTTGACTCATGAGAAGATTAACTTGGTTTTTATCACAGATCATCTTGTGCTAATACCCGATCACTACAGCTTATCAAATGAGTTATACTGCCACACTTTATGGCTTGTAAGAATCATGACTATATCCTAAACCCGTCATTACTAAAGCCTGTGCTCAGAAGCTGGCATTTAACTCTCAGACCTGTGAAATAATATTCGAATGCATAGCTTGCTCACTGAGTTCATGGGACTATTTTCTCTTTGCACATTGGGATATATTTCTTCAATGATTAAAAAAAAAAGCATTGGATTTTGAAAGGTGTGATTCTTCTTGACAATGATTTCAATTTATGTTCTCCATTTTGAGCTATTTCACCACTAATTATGACTCTGAGATTGAATCTGGGCAAGAAAATAATCTTTCTTGTGAATGATTAAAATGATAAGCCCCAAAACTTGATTAAAATGACCATTTCTGATTCACTTCGGGGCTGAAATATACTCTAGAGTATTTCCTCATGTCCCATCTTCCCGGTCTCAAAGATATTAAAGAACAACAATCACATCAATGCCGCTGGGAATTTTGGAGATAACAGAATATTGAAGTCCAA
Organism: Apodemus sylvaticus; assembly: GCF_947179515.1. NCBI lineage: Eukaryota > Metazoa > Chordata > Mammalia > Rodentia > Muridae > Apodemus > Apodemus sylvaticus. The sequence continues at coordinate 100,415,214 of NC_067475.1, forward strand.
TAGAACTGATTGAGAGATATTGCCAAACTCCCTATTAATCAACTATATTACACTAATAATGAAATCCACTGCATTTAGAACTAGTCATTGTTCCACCCCTGAAACTCCAGTTTCGTAGGCGGGTGTGTAGCTTTGTAGCTTTGGGGAACAGGCTGATGGACAGGAGATGGCTATGGAGAACGGTTTCTTGTATGGTGCGACAACTCTGATAATTCTTTCTGACATAACTGTGTACAAGGACTGGAATTCATGATTCCTCATGATCACTTTCATCTGCTCCTTCTCACTGGGAGGCTCTCGTCAGAACACCCACTGCTTTTCTCCCCTCTTCCCTTCCCCAGAGCCCACAGACACGGGATCACTGTCTATGTATGGTCTGTGGTCCTGTTGCATATTTTTGCAGCCCTACGTGAGGACTAATGGGGTCCTCTGTGGAGGACGAAGTGTGTGAGGAACTCAGATATGGCCAGCTGAATGTGAAGACATGAGGAAAGGAATGGAAGAAGAGCAGACTCTTCCAGCCTGCCTTATTAGAAGTTCTGACCACCAACCACTACAAAGGGTCCCTGCCCCACACTGTGCTCTCCTGACAATTTGCACTTAAAGTCACCTTGCATTTGCAAATGCCAAACTGAGATTCCCAGGGATTTTATTTATCAATGAAGAAATAGGAGTCTGCTATTTCTGAAAGTGCTACTGAAAGTGCAGACATTGAACTTTTACACAAAACTTTAGCTTGTGCCATTAGAATTCTAGGGTGAATTGCTGTACGGTAAAGCCATGTACACCAATGACCACAACTACACTCATGCACACCAATGACCACAGCACCTTCCCTCACTAAGTTGAGATGCTGTGGGTGATTATTCTCCATAATAAAATTACTATTCTCGACAGCACGCAAACCTAAGCTAATGCAAAGTGAATCATGAGGCTGCCGACACATTTGAGGTAAATTAGGAATCACCATCTGGCAGAGAGTGTCTCTTCTTAAAATTGCTCTCTCCTTTTTTAATTAAAATGTGTTTTAATTAAAAATAGACATGTCAGGAAGTGCTGTATATCAATTACATGACTGACAATATGCTTACATTTTTTTCAAAAACATATGAACCAGGACTGGGATGTCATGTTGTCTCTCAAGACAATGATGTACAGCACAGAGAAAGTGAGCTTTGCTACTGGGAGCCATTGTGCCTATGTCAGAATTCAACCAAATATTTTCTGTAATGTTTTTATTGCTTTAAAAAAGAACAGTAAAAGGATGTTTCCTACACATTTATGCAAATATTGGGGTTTTCATTCATCACGCACCATGAATGGTTTGCAAAGCGCTCCCAAATGTTCTCAGCAGCCCAGTGAGTGAACCTGGAAATTCCAAGACCTATCTTTATTGCCCAGTCCATCTTGGGCATATGTATGTATGGGTGTATGTATGGTTGCATGCATGTGAATGCGTGAGTGCATGTGCACTCATGTGCATACATGCATGCATACATACATATGTACCTGTGAGTATAGAAACCAGAGGTCAATTTCTCCAGTTTTTCAACAGGAACTATCTATATTGTAATTTATTTATTTGTCAGGGTTCTCACTACAACCTAGGGCTTGCCAATTCTGGTATTGCCCTAGGGACCTGCTCATTTCTGATGACCCAGTGCTGAAATTACAAGTGCAAGCCATCATGGCTTTTTACACAGGTCTAGGGACTGAACTCAGGTCCCTATGCTTCAGTGGCAAGCACGTTCTCGCTTCAGTTAGCTCCTGTGGAGTGAGCTATCTCTGCAGCCCCTTGGGCTCCCTTTGAGCACCGGGTCCCTTTCTAGGACTAAGAAGCACAAAAGAGTAAGTGCATCAATGTGATGGGGAGATTGTTGTATGTGACAGTGCGAGGTGAATATTAAACCCACAGAAAGGATAGGTGGCACCACACGCACACATACCACACCACACACATCACACACACACACCAGACACACACACACCACACATAAACCACACGTGCACACACACATGTGCATACGTGCATGTGTGTGTCTGTGTATATATGTGTGTGTCTGTGCATGCCTATGAGAGAGAGAAAAGAGAGAAACACAGAGAGAGACAGAGAAGATAGACTAAGAGATGTTGTCACATATGTAAATCTCCATAGCATTATAACCAACAATAATGAGGGTCCCATGATAATTATGTGAGAGTGTTAAGCTTGTAGGGGTAAAAAATAAAGAGTACGGCCCTGCCGGGCCTCTGCACTAAGTCCTGGCATGTCCTGCTCAGGGCCACTCTCACTGTCTCCACTGAGCGTATCTCTTTCAGCTAGCTCTCACAGCATCCCAACTGAGTCTTTGCCATAGACTCTAAACCGCAGGGATCCCACACTCCAGTCCTACATGCAAATACCCAGTAAAGCATGACTCTTAAACTTATATACTTAAACAAATATATTTATGTATATAAAACTCCCGATTACATAATGCCAATTTACAATGATAAAGGTCTTATCCCAATTTTTCTAACCTCTCCAAAACACCAGAAATACATCTGAAACCATCTGGATAGCCGCTTCGCCCTCTCTGCTCTGCTCCTGTGCACCTCCCCACCCTCCATCCCCTGCTCTCCCTCCCCCACGACCAACCCTCACTTCCCTTAGCTCTTCCTCCTCTCTCCCCTCCAATCTCTGGCCACTCACTGTGTCAATGTGAAAGGGTAGGAAACATCTTGCAACATAACCTCTAAGTGGCTAAAGTAAAACACCAGTGGCCTCAATGAGACACATTTTAGCAATAGTCATGTAGTTTTGAACTTTGATTTTTCTCAATTGCCACATATGACCAGTCTTTTTCCTTTAAAATAAAGTGCTTTTCTATGCCTTACCTATCAGTTTGTTTCATTATGCTCCTTGGTGTCACTATAACTTGGTTTAGAAAATAAAACCTTCTTATTTTTTAAGAGGTATTTTGTCTGCACGCAGTGCCTGATGAGGCTACCAGAGGCCCTCTGTTCCCCTGGAACTGTAGTGATACGCTGTTGGGCACCATCGTGTGGGTACTGCAGCCTAGGTCAGCTAGAAGAACAGCTAGTACGCTTTAAGCACTTTTAAGATTTATTAATTTATTTTATGTATATGCGTACACTGTTGCTGTCTTAAGACACACCCAAAGAGGGCATCAGATCCATTACAGATGGTTGTGAGCCACCATGTGGTTGCTGGGAATTGAACTTCAGACCTCTGGAAGAGCAGTCAGTGCTCTTAACCACTGAACCAGCTCGCTAGCCTTGTGGTTCTCAACCTGTGGGTCACGACCCCTTTGGGGGTCAAATGACCCTTTTACAGGGGTCAGTGAAGACCATCAGAAAACGATATATCCAGCACAATTCCTACCACTAGCAAAGTTAAACTTATAAAGTGGCAATGAAAATAGTTTTACAGTGAGGGGTCACCATAGACCTTGAGAAACTGTAAGAAGGGCTCGCAGCATTAGAAGGTTGAGAACTGCTGCTCTTGTGCTCTAGTCCCTACTAGAATTAAATGTTCTTAGTAAATATTTCTATTTTAGAGTAGTTTTATATTTACATAAAAAATGCAGAAAGAGCACCAAGTTAACAAATCAAAATGGCCACATTGTTAGCTTAAGGTTCTTTTTAAAATCAGATTTTCTGAAGCACCCCAGGTCCTTTCCTGCTGGAGTCCTGTCAGGACACTACTTTGCCTTCACTTGTCCTGTCTGTGTTCCTCGACGGGGGGGGGGGGGGGGGGGGGGGGAGGGGGGAGTATGGTGGGGGGGATGGGAGGGTGGGGGTGGGGGTGGGGGGCGGGGGGCGGTGTTTCTTAGATGTTCCTCATTTTGGTGACCTTGGGTCTGGTGTATGGGTTCATCTTTCCCCAGCAAAGCTCCTAGAAAGTGCTGTCACACTTTCTATGTCCACATCACATCAGTGGAACTTTCTGCCATTGCAGCACAGACAAGCTCTACAGAAACACTGTGCATCCCTTTCTCTGCTTTAGCTGACATCTAACTTTTTTTTCCTCTAAGTTCTATTTTTGTTATTTTTAAAATTATGTGTCTCCTTGTGAGTTTTATGTATGCCTGTTCAGGGGCCGACAGAGGTCAGATGAGGCTTTAGATCCTCTGGAACTGGAGTTTCAGGCAATGTGAGCTACCTAAGGGGGATGCTGGGAATTGAACTCTGGTCCTCTGCAAGAGCATTACGAGCTCTTAACCACTAGGCCATCTCTCTATCTCTCTGTCTCCAATCTTTCTAAATTATTATCATAAAGTTAATAGTTCTAAAAGATATAATTTTTGACGTAGTACATATATTATAGTGTATATATTAATTTTAAAGATCAGTTTGAAATATTACTCTTAAGTCGAACTAATCAACTCTAATACCAGGTGATACGATGCTTGCAACTATCAGTTTTAATACGTATTTGAAAGGGCCCTTGATCTAGATGTTAAGGGTAACAATCATTACTCTCACCCTAAGAAGGGAAATTTTAAAACAGATGTCAGAAGAAGGTACCAAAACAAAACCCTGATAGGTATAAACATGCCTAGATTAAGGTCCAGAAAGAGGCACGTCCTTCATGTCAGAGTAGATATTCATAGCTGAGCCACAGAGGAGTGAGGGAAGGGGCTAGACACCATTAAGTGAGTATTGAGCAGCCGCGGGTGGGCTGGCATGACAGATTGTTTCCCCAGGAGGCCTATCATCTCTGAGAATACTTATTTAGCCATTATTCACACACAGGTCTTTCGGGAGTATAAAGGGAAATATGTCCAAAGCTCGGAAATCAAAGGAGGAAGGATGAGGGTGAATTTCCTTTGAGGTACATAAATATTGTCCCAGGCCAAATTCCCCTAAAAGGTGGAAAGTATTGTGGGACACTGAAGGCCCGCTGACAGGAATACAGCAGAAGTTCTCAGAGCCTTCAACTACCAAACAGGGTAGCGAGCAGCGAAAGAACCAAAGGGCGACCTCCAGGCCATCCCAGGTCCTCACCAAGCCCAGGTCTGCAGCGTTACTACGGACTAAGTGGGATAAAGATTTCGCCCCTGCTGCAGAATGAAAGGGACAAGTTTAGATAAGGAAGAGAGCTCCCAGTTGACACAAAAGCCAACTGCAGCAGGGCTGTAAGCAGGGAAATATCTCCCATAGCTCCAGAATTTGGCAGCTGAACTCTAAAGCACAGAAAGCCTTCTGGAATCTTTCCAGGGCTTTGACAGGAAGCCCAGTTGAAAGGACAGCCTGGGTCATCCCTCTAGGCTTCTGCAGTCAGGGTTGAACCACGTGGAGAGATGAGTGTAGGGAGTCCCAAGTGTGATCAAACACAGTTCAGAGCCACAGTCTGAGCGCCACAGAAAAGGGCTGTTTTCCTTGCTTCACTGTCTGCTGATCGCTTATATAAAATACACACACACACACACACACACACACACACACAACGCAATGTTCAAAAAAATAGTAAGAGAATACGACTCATGATGGAGAAAGAAATGAATCAACAAAAGTAGATTCCAAACTGGCCAGAGGTGCTGATTTTCCATATGAGGTGCAAGTGCACCCCGTAGAAAGGACTAGAGGATGGATAGACAGCAGGAGGGAGGGAGCAATCTTATAGACTGATTCACCGATCGCATACAATATGAATTTTATACTGTGAAATTCCCATTGATTCCTTCGTCTAACTCTGTAAAAATGTAAATAATTTTGAGTGTTATGTCCTGACTAAAAGATTCCAGTATTTTAAATATGTCACTTATTACCGTTTTAATTATCATCATTATGTACATTTGATGAAAACAACAAATTTTGAAAGATACCTATTAAAGTTCAAATTATTTTTATTGGAATAACATCAGTGATGAGCTGAGTCAAATCATTCCTTTCCAGTTGATTGTCTATTATTGAGTAAGAATTACCTCTTAACAGAACAAGACAAGGTTTATCCATTGATTCCTTTTCTATTTATCATTTTTAATAAGCCTGAAAATCTATATGAGAGTGGATAAGAATTCATTTGTTGAGCAAGTCACTAAAACTTAGACTCTTATAACCCCAGCATGTATCATCAAATAATGTTTGATTATCAATCAATTGATGATTGTATTGGATCATCTTTAATTTTATTGAATACAAATAATTAAGCACCATGTGATTTGTAAAACTATTGGTTACCCCTTAGTTAGGGTGACTATGTGGTGATGAAACATTATGAATAAAGCAAGTTGGGGAGGAAAGGCTTTATTCAGCTTACACTTCCACAGCACAGCTCATCATCACAGGAAGTCAGGACAGGAACTCAAACAGGAGTCTGGATGCAGGAGCTGATGCAGAGGCCATGGAGGAGTGTTACTTACTGGCTTGCTTCTCCTGGTGTGTTCAACCTGCTTTCTTATAAAACCCAGAATGATCATCCCAGGATTGGCACTACCCACAATGAACCGGGCCCTCCCTCCATCGTCAATCACAACTACGAAATTGTCCTACAGGCTTGCCTACGGCCTAACCTTCTGTAGGCATTTTCTCACTTGAGTCTTCCTTCTCTGATGTTTCTAGCTTGTGTCGAGTTGATATAAAACTAGCCAGTACACCTAACTATTAGATTCAGTCTTTTTCTTAAAATCAACATCAATAACATCTCTATCTTGGAGATGCACATGCAGTTTGGGATGCATGGAGGATACATATTTTTAAGTAGAAGGGTAGTTATGGACGGAGAAGGAATGCTCTCCAGCGTTCATTGTGAAGAATGCTTAACGGAAAGGCAGGGTTCTGTGAACTTTATCCATTAAGTCCCACCCGTGCCTTCGCAGTCTATGGCAAGTATTTTTGTAGCTACACTTTGAGTGCCACGGACTTGAAACGTCCATTAGGTAAGTAAGTGCACAGGCCGAATGCCTTTCGATCAAATGTCAGGGAAGAATGCTCTTCTTAGATATCTGAATCACCACCTCAGATACAGCTTTGTGTGTTGTAGAAAACACAATGGCTTCCATCCACAGAGCAATAATTCATAATTCTCTTGCCTCCTGAGGACAGGTCTTGAAATAAGTCAGTCGTTCTGAGGAAGGTGATGCTTATGACCTTGGGTGGACTTTTAAAAGCCAATTGACAGAGATGAACAGCACTGCTCATTCATGCAGAATCGGGGAGCTTCTTTCTTTACCAAAATAGCAAGAAAACAGATGTGTGATCAGACATCTCTGTGCTGTCATCCTAGTAAAAAGCACCAAGAGGTTTTCCTTCTAATTATGTTATATTTGTCAAAGACAGTGTCATTTTGAAGATTGCTGGAGCCTTTATACTTTTTGAAATGGCTCAAGATGGCAATTCTTTGATGTAAAGGGTGTGGATCCAACAGACAGGACCCAGAGCTAGCTTCATTTGACTGCTTCATAAGATGCCTGTGGTTATCAATGCCTAGAAATATTCACATGGATCGCTGTCAGTGTCAGGAAATTATTCCAATACTAGACATACATCATACTATCAAAATGAAGCAAAATGTAGAACCATGTTTCTTCCTCAAATAGAAGCTATCTCCAGAGTTTATGGATTGAGCTTTTCAGTGGAGTATTTTTGGGTGGGAATTACAATACACTTGATATATGTTCTCTAAGCATAGACTTTTTATATTTGCTAAAATAAAAGCATTGATGATATTCAGATGTGCTGAAAACAAGTCTTAGGGATCCGCCATAGAACCCAATATCCTACAAGACTATTCATGTAGCTAAACAGCACTGTGGGTGGATTTGGGCTTCTCTTGGTTATTACCCTGATCCAAGTTACTATATTTTACCTGGGTCACAACATTAGCCTCTAAGTTGGTTTTTCTATTTCACTCCTGGACACAAGCCTGTGTTCTGCTTGCAATGGCCAAGAATAAAAGTTGTGGTCGCTTTAACTGCTTTAGAGTGGTTCTCAGTGTGGCCTACCATGACCTCTGATCTCTCACCTTCTGCTCTCCTCTTATTTCCCTCTGTATCAGCTACCCTGAGCCTTACCTGATCTCTTGTCCGTGCAGTGCCAGCTGCTCTATCAGTGCACCCACTTGTTCCTCAGCCGACTCACAGTAGCAGAGCTATCTGCAAGGTCTATCTCTATCTTTCTCAACCATCACCTTCACAGTTTTCCCTGGCTCTCCCATTTAAGACTACAGAGCTCAATAATTCCCTAAAATCTTCTTATTGTTTGATTTCTTTGTTTCCATTTGAAGGCAAACATTTGTATCTATTTTTCTCACTGTTATATTTCCATAACCAGCAAAATTTCTGGCCCAAAGAAACAACTCAACAGATATTTATTGACATAAGGTTGTGAAAGAAGTACCAGACTTCTGCTTCATCATAAGTGGTAATGAAAAGAAGAACACATAAAGTTAACTGACTGTTCATTGACTTTCCTTTTTACCATATGCAAGTGTGTGTGTGTGTATGTGTGTGTGTGTGTGTGTGTGTGTGTGTAGACATCTGTCTTGTTTCTTTGAGACAAAATTTCTCACTGTGATCTGGGGCTCTCCAACTTGGCTAGACTAGCTTGCCAGCAAACCTTGGGATCCACCCATCTCCGCTTCACAGGCCTGGAATTATAAGAAAGTGCCAACCAACATGCCGGATTTTTATCATTTGGGTTCTGAGGAGCACATGCAAGGGCTTATTCTTGTTTAACGAGCACTTTACATGTGGAGCTACTTCCTCACTCTGATACTTTTCAATGTCAACATTTAAGCCAAACCTACTGTAAGTGTAGATGAACACCATCTAGATGATAGCAGGGGGCGTTTACAACCAACAAAAAGAAGTATTTTAGATGCTATAGGAAGGTTATAGTAACAGTTTCATAATGCTTGATGGTATACATGTCTATACTCTGCCACTAGATACTTGTCTGAATTAAAACAAGACAAATAGTACCAACTAAAGAATACCTTTCAAGATTTTTTGACAGAATGGTTTATGCACAAAGTTGTTACTTGGCCCTGAATAGAACAAAGGATAGAAACAATTATCCATGTTTCTAGTCCATCTGAACTAAGTAAGTACCACTTATTATTTGTTAAGTCCAATGTATACTTGAAAAGTTATATTAGCCCTTGCTAGGATGACCAAAAATAAAGGTGCTGTCTAGGGTATAGAATCTCTCAGGCACTGCTCACATGACTATAATATGGTAGAGCCTGAAAAACAGTTGGATCATGTCATATATAAATAATTTATCCTAGCAATCCACCTACCTCTTTTGCTCGAGGGAAATAAACCAACCTTCAGACAAAATCTATATATGCATATTTATGACAGCGTTATACATAAACTGAAACTAATTATACATAAACTGAAAATAGTTCAAATATTTAATGGGAGAACAAGACAAAAAGATTACAGTGTCATGGGCTCTACTACTACTATTTGTGACAACATGAGTGGCTTTAAAATGGAATTGACTAGGTGGAAGAAACCCGTCAGTCATACACAGAGGATAACTACACCTATATGCCATTTTAGAGAAGGCATGAGATGGGCAAGTTAGCATTACTAAAACTTGTGGAATGTAGGATGATTTGACTGAAGAATCAACATAAGAAAACCATGGTAAGTATACAATGATGTTTTTCATCCTTATCATTGTGGTGGTCACCTGAACACATACATATGTCAAAATCCATAGGCATTTTCATCAAATCAAAATATTGTCATAAAGAATTTATAAATGCCAGTTATTGAAAAACAGGAAAGAAAGAGTATGATCCCCTGGCATAGGCTGTGGGCAACTTTGAAGGAGTGCATTTTACATCTTGGGTCTAGTAATGTTGCTTGTGGATGAATGATCCTTTCACACACATGACCTCTCTCTCCCATGACACATGCACAATTAGATGCTGAATAGTCTTACTTGTGATGTTTTCCACACTCCCAGGTGACCTAGAAGGCCAACCAAGGGGGCAGATGTTATCAAACAGTATTTTAACAGGATGATATTGATCCCCTCGTGTTATATTCTTTGCAGCTTTATTAAGGGTACACAATCTTGTTTTCATTTTTCTCTGCAGATGATGAACTTCTGCAGTGTATTCAACTACATCATGTGGCTTCATGTTTATGAAAAGGACAAGACCTAAACACCTAGACACAGTCCTGTTATCTTTTTGGCTCAACAAAATATATATGATTCATTCTTAGAATTCAGATTTAACTATTTAGAACATGTTTCTAGCCTGTTGCTGCTAAATATTAATTCATCATCTTCTACATGCCAAAGTTTGCTTAGGAAAATATATAAATTCTATGTAATATAAGTTTAGCTCTCCCAGCTCAAAGTTAATATGAAAATTTTCCAAAGTTGATACAAGGGGATTTTATATTTTGGTGATAACAAGCTAATTCAAGAATTTGGTCTAAAGGTTGGCTTCAAGCTAGCATGTCTAAAACAATTGTTGCAAGAAAGTCCATGTTTATAGCAACAATTTTTGATATCTTCTATTTCCGTTCATGTCTCTTGTGATGGAACCACATCCACTGGATATATTGTAAAATTTAATTTTATCCTCATAAAAAGCATCAATTGTGTGTGTGTGTGTGTGTGTGTGTGTGTGTATTGCTAATAGCTAGATATTGATTGGTTTAAACATAACAGAAGAACAAGTCCATACAAGTAATACCCACAGCAAACATTTATATTTTAGATATTGTAAGAAGAATTTTGCCTCATATTTTCAATTATTCCTCCTCTAAATTCTCACAGGGCTTGAATTTCTAAGCTTTATATTTCTCTTTGGGGATCTAACTGTTCTGGTGTATAAATGGATGTAAAGAAAACATGCTTGCAATTTTAATTTTATAGACAATTCAGCAAATATTACATTTTTGCTTTTGAACTTGTACATTTCAATTTTTCTTTTTTTCTTTGATATATTCTTTATTTACATTTCAAATGATTTCCCCTTTCCTGGATCCCCCTTCCCAAAAGTCCCACAAGCCCTCTTCCCTCCCCCTGTTCCCCCATCTACCCCTTGCCACTTCCATGTTCTGGTATTCCCCTACACTGCTGCACTGAGCCTTTCTAGAACCAGGGGCCACTCCTTCCTTCTTCTTGAACATCATTTGATATGTGTATTGTGTCTTGGGTATTCCAAGCTTCTAGGCTAATATACACTTATCAGTGAGTGCATACCATGAGTGATCTTTTGAGACTGGGTTACCTCACTTAGGATGATGTTCTCCAGCTCCATCCATTTGTCTAAGAATTTCATGAATTCATTGTTTCTAATGGCTGAATAGCACTCCATTGTGTATATATACCACATTTTTTGTATCCATTCCTCCATTGAGGGACATTTGGGTTCTTTCCAGCTTCTGTCTATTATAAATCTGGCTGCTATGAACATAGTGGAACATGTATCCTTATTATATGCTGGAGAATCCTCTGGGTATATGCCCAGGAGTGGTATAGCAGGGTCCTTCAGAAGTGTCGGATTTCCAGAGGGTTTGTACCAGCTTGCAATCTCACCAGCAGTGGAGGAGTGTTCCTCTTTCTCCCCATCCTCGCCCAACACCTGCTGTCTCCAGAGTTTTTAATCTTAGCCATTTTGACTGGTGTGAGGTGAAATCTCAGGGTTGTTTTGATTTGCATTTCCCTAATGAATAAGAAGTTGAACATTTAAGAAACTGATGAAATTTGTTGCACAACATGAAAAGAAAATAGAAAACCCCTTTGAGGCTGACACAATTTCATCTTGTGAAATTATTTGCTTATATTTTCCAAGGTATGGGCTTTGCTTCAGAAAGAACACACCTCTGCATCACCTCTTCGTGCACTACTCAATTGGCTTAAATACAGGGACCACACTCTAGTGCCAAGATGCTCTGAAGACAATTAGAACCAACAAACAAGGACTGAAACAGATAACTCTCCTAGGGGACTTGAATTAGTATCTAGTATAGAAATATTCTCCACAACACATCTTCAACTCTTCATCACTTCCTCAGCTCCCACTGAAGTTCTCTGAGACACCTTCCTCCATTAACTGTTTTCCTTGAAGCCCTGGCAGGGGCGTCTGCTTACAGAGAGCTACTGAGCCCGACACTCAGCAGACGTGAGGCATAAGGTCTGGGGATTGGTAGAGGTCTGAGAAGGCGAGATACACATAGAGACTCCCATATATAAGAGGAGATTGGAGCTAATATAAGGAATGAGTTCACCTTGAGGAAAGGAGCCTGGGAGAGTGAGGGTGACATAAAGTAAATGAAAAATTGTTTCAGCTAAGTTTGGGAACCGGATAGCTTTAAGAGGTTCCTGCATGTTTTCCAACAATAATCAGTGTCAGGAAAGTTTTCAAAGTTGTGTGGAAATACTGGACTAATTATTTTATAGTTATATAATCAATCTAATTTATGGTTCTCCTGCTGTAGTTTGAAAATTGACTATTTGCTGGTTCTTTATGAGCTGTAACATTTTATGGCCTGTCAGAGCATTGATTGATACAGGGCACTGAAAATAATTATATAAGATTACCTTAAAATACGTATCAGTATCTGTCATTTTGACAGTGGAATTGCAAAACTATAAATCTACAAAGATTAAAAATTTTAAGTCAAGTGTTCTAAGCCAAATATTTATTAAAATATCTCAACTATACCCAAGAAAGAAACAGGAAAAAATCTAATTTGACTAGAAGAAAAGTTAGCCTTATGATTCTGGGATTATAACAGTTCTTGTATTTTTTTTACAGTTCTTAAAGTTCTCCACCATTGTATTTAAGTAAATGACAGGAAATCAAAGAACCCTACTATGTATCTCATGACAATTATTTTCCTAACCTAGTGTGCAGTCTTCAAAGATATCATCTCTTCAATTTCATTTTAAGCAACCTCTTGAAATAACAAAAGGAATTACTGATCTGTGAATTCTTTCATAAGTCTACTCTAAAAATCTGGAGAAAACAAACAATGCAGATAATTGATTTTCAACACCTTGAATTGCTAGATGTATCTAGCCACTCTTGTTATAGCCCTCCTTCATCTAATTTATTTGACCACCATCTTGCATAAACCTCCTCACATGATCCTTAACATCCCTATAATAGTATGCAGACCAACTTATATAACCCAACTCTAGTCATTCAGTCTTATAAAATGCAGATTATTAGAATATAGGAGCCACTTCTTAGCTACCATGTATTCTTGGGGTACTGGTGTCCAATAAAAATGTCTGGAATAAAGGAACTATTCTTCTACCTCATCAATACAATGGTTATTTGAATGTGTTCATGGCTTAAGATATGTACCAGTGGAAATGAACTATTAATTTTCTTTCGAAAATGTAAACTCAGTAAGTACAAGTGACTAATGGCTATCATGCTGGATAGTTCAGCTCATGGCCTTATCAAGGGTCTGGAGTACAGCATGTATAATATTTACTGAAATGGACAAGGCTTCTTTTGTTAGTTCACCTAGGTTTTTTTTCTCTAGCCCAGCTCAAGTCTTTGCTCCATTTTAAATTCTTCTCAATCACTTCAGTGATGGAAGCTTCTGAACCATCTTTCATTTTGCCTATATACCCTCCATATACCCTCCATATACCCTCCATATACCCTCCATATACCCTCCATATACCCTCCATATACCCTCCATATTCCCTCCATATACCCTCCATATACTCTCCATATACCCTCCATATACCCTCCATATACCCTCCATATTCCCTCCATATACCCTCCAGGCCAGGCCGGTGGAGCATCCTTCTCTGTCTCAGAACCCCTTCCAACCACACATTTGTTTCTTTTGCTTGTTCCTCCACACTTCTACAGGGGCTATAAAACAGGACTGTATTTCCACCAGTTTCCTCCACAACATGTAACCATAAAACACAGAAGCAGAGTTATTAAAGCCTCAAGGGGAAATGTATGAGCAAAATATCAGCCTGATTCATTATGAACAGTTACTATAAACAGTGGGTTTGCTAGTAAATGACAGGAAAACTAATTTGCATTTGCAACAAAATTATGCCACACACATCCATTCCACTGCAGCTCCCACCCTCCTGCCCATTGAATTACTGAGACTTTTTAATTAAAGAAATCCTGCCGATTTAGAAGGTTTGGAGGGTCTGTAGCTCTTGTGTGGGATCTTGACTTGAAATCTGTGCTAATGATCTGGTTATTTCACAAACTTTCAGGAAGATAAAACATCCTATCAATACCCATGAAGATGCTAAGTTATTTGATACTGACAACATTCTAGGCAGTGTGCCAAAAATTAAAATCCTTTATCCCTATCCTGGAACTTCTGTGTATTCCCAGGAGGGGTTTTCTATTTGCATCTGAGTCAGAGGAAGAGGAAAAGTTACTACTTCCCTCTACAGAAGGAGCTGCCCACCTCCAAAGCCTATATTTTTTCTATTAAACCTCTTGGCCCCTCTCAGGTGTCAAGGTATCGTTCCAGCAATCAATAAATTCTAGAGAAGATAATTTAAATTGAAATCATTTTCCTCTTTATATAAAAACCTTCATTATCATGAATCATGCTTTTAAAGATATCTTTGATTTCTTTATCATCAAATAAATATATCTTGATTCTATTCTATTTTCTTCAAGTTTCCTGTTTTGTAAATGTTTCTAACACCTTCATAGTCATCTAAGGATGAAGTCTGGGATAGGCTTCTGCCATCTTGGTTTGCTTGGTGTATGAGGTAGCTGGCCTTACCACTTTGCTGAACTCAAGCAGCATTTTGTGGAAGGAACTAGAACCATCTGCAAACATAATGAGTACAAAGTTGAACTTAGGCAAGTATTAGTTTGAGATCCTTACTTTTGCTTTTGATTCTTAACTGCCTCATTTCATAAAGTGATGAAAATAACAACAGGGGATATATGGTAGGCTTTATGAGAAACGAATTAGCATTCTAGGCATATAAAACCGCTACATCAAACAAATCTAATCTTAATGTCACTTTATCATTAATATGTGTAATTTACATAATTAGCATGCATTATTAAATTAGTAAAAGACTTAAACTTAATAATGAGGGACTGTTGGTAAGGGTAGGGAAGAAGGATAAAGAAATAAAACTCTCACCCTATAATATAATGTTTGAGCATAACTATAATAGTAAAATACATGAAGAAATACATAAGAAAAGAATGAGTATCATTTGAATGGAGCCAAGATTGGTTTAATATATATTCAGTACATATGGTTTTATTTGCAAAATAGTAAGACATAGAATAATAAGACTGAGACTGAAATCTGTATTAAATAAGTTTTATCAATATTAAATGGGTATTTAATTCTCTTTTTAAGATCTAGACAATAATATTCAGTGAATTCTGCTATATTCATATATTAGTGCCTAGCCAGATTCTCATCAGAGAGGCTTCCTCTGGCAGCTGATGGGAGCAGATGCAGAGATCCACAGCCAAACATCACCAATGAGAGAGCCAGAACTGGAGGTCTCTTTCAGGTCCTTCCCCTTGGAGCTCAGGGAATCCCAAAAGGGAAGAAAAATTATAGGAGTCAGTGGGGTCATGAACACCAGGAGAACATTTTCCATAGAATCAGTTAAGCAGGGCTCATAGAGGATCACAGAGACAAAACCAGCGATCATGGGGACTGCATGGGTCTGGACTAGATCCTCTGCATATGTAACAGTTGTTAGCTTGTCAGTTTTGTGGGGCTTCAAACAGCAGGAGTTGGGGTATCTCTGATTCTTTTGCCTGCTCTCATGAACTTTTTCTCATACTGGGTTGCCTTGCCCAGGCTTGATATAAGGGTTTGTGCCTAGATATGCCATGTTTGGTTGATATCCCTGGGAAGCCTGTTCTTTTCTGAAGGAAAATGAAGGATGGATAGGGAACCTGCAGTCAAGATGTATTGCATAAGAATACAATAGAAAATTAGTCAAATTAAATTGTATTCTCACAAGAAGTAATAGTGAATTAAAGATTGAAAGTAGAACAATAGTCAAGAGTGATCATTGAACTAGTTGAGAACTAGTTCCACATCTTCTCAGGGCCTTGGGCAGATGCTCAGCTTTCTTGAAGTACCAGGGAGTCAACATGATTCAGAGGAGTGCCCATTCTAATGTGGATTGGATTTTTGTTAATTACGTATTTATTCATCATTGTTATACTTCAAGAATGAGAGCAGCCCATTGTAGGAATGCTAAATCACTTCATTAAAAACAAAACTTATGTAAATATATAATTATTATCATAATTTGCTCCATGAGCCTTCTTTTCCAGACTAGGGAAATTAGATTTTAAGAGAATTCTGGAAACACATCTGAGCACGCATGCGTTTATCATTCACTTTTCCTCAGATAACCCTGTAGTGTGTACGAAAGGTAAATGATCTATGATCAGCTCCCAAAGAACAAGCGTGTAGCCTTAATCATAAAACTGAGAATTTTGAAACCAAAATTGGAGGCAGGGATCTACATAGTCATCAAGACAAAGTTGGGGTAAATATGTGAATCTGCTGTAAAATGTTGCTAATGCTCAAATCCATAACTAAGATGGTTTACAGAGATGGGGGCAGGGTTTCATTATTCTCTAAAGACTGGTACAGTAGTAGCCCAATTACATTCTGCATGAAACATGTGGATTTGGCTTGTATTGTATGTATTCAAAGCTATCCCAGTCAGCACTTGTTTCAAGTAATAACACAGCTATCTTATAAATATATAAACTTACTCCAAAACCAATCACACACATGATCAAGATTTTCTGAATTATGTGAAATAGAAGAAATGTCTAAGATAATATCTTTTTAGGTTTTTATTTTTAGACCAACCAGATGAGTAAGATTCTATTTCCTGTTAAATAGTTGAGCTTCTAATTGCAATCCCACATTTCAGCTCTGCCTTCATCTTAATCGTGTTTTGGCATCTTATGGTCAATCTTCTTTGAGAGAACAAGACCTCTTAAGATGGGTGCTGACAACAGATAAGGGAAGGAGTCCTGAGGTTTAATTTTCATGTTTCAGACATGTCCTTTCTTTGATTTAGGATTAGTTTTAAAGGCAGTAATACCAAATGCCAGAGATTATTCTTTTATTAATAAGCTTCTTGATCTTTGGTGGTGGGGAATTCAAGCAGTCTATATCAGGAACACAAATAGATAATATTAAAAAAAAAAACAGTGTTTCAGAAAATTTCTCAACATCAATCACAAATTAAATTATCCTTCTTACCTATGAGAAGCATAAGGTGGGAAGTTCTGGAAATACAACCTCTTACATCACTCCAGGAATAAGGACACTACACACCCATTTAACTTTATACAGGCAATTTACCAATTTCTCTCTCTCTGTCTCTTTTTTGTAGATAAATAGATATGTAGATAAAAGATAAATAAATATTTGATAGATAAATGGATAGATGATTGATAGATGACATATATATAAATTGGTAACTTTTGCTAATAATTATACTCTAAAGAGTTATATTATAAATATCCTCACACATATGTGCCGAGAGGCTGAAAATGTCAATAGATAGCAGTTAGATCATATATAAAAATAGGATTCTAACTCCCTATAACCTAATCAGGAAACTAACCCGTTTTCTTCAGGAAACAGACTGCTATGAGTCAGGATTTCAGGAAGCCAGATTGCTTTCTCTGGTAACAATCCAGGAAGCTAAACAGCACTGTCTTCAGCAATCATCAGCAAATGACCTTTGGTTGATTACCATCTAATAGTGCCCTTAATTCTGTCCCCTCTTCTAACTTAGCACCAATTGGAGAAAGCTCAGTATGCACTCCCAAACAATCAAATAGCCTGTCCCTCTCCTAGACAGCCCTCATCTTCCTGCTCAGCCTCCAATGTGCCTTTACATGAGAGATCTGCCTTCTTCCCCACATCAAAGTGTTCCCTCTCCTCTGCCAACTTTTGACAATCTGTCAAATACAAGTAGCAATGGCCAGCTTGGAGCAGAGCTAGCTTTTCTCTGTTAATCTTCATGTATTTCTCTAGCATACAAAGGCTACATAAAAGAATATTTATTCCAGCATAATTTAATGTATCAAAGTGCTAAAACCCTATGTCCATACACAGAAGAATTCTATTTATGAACATGGTTCCTTCACGAATTGAATTGTGTAAACATATTAACAAGAACAAGGGAGAGAAATGAGTGTGTACATGGACAGTCACCAGGGTAGGTCATTTAGTAAACAAATTTTCCAATGTGTGCCAGCAAGTATGTGTTGTATATAATAATACATGCCTAAATGTCTCTAAGTCAATTCACAAGAAACAGATGAGAGTATTTGTTTGGGGAAGAGTAAGAATGAGGATGAGATGCAAATGCACTTTTATTGAGACAGGGTCTCATGTAGGCTATGCTAGCTGTATAGTTAAAGATGACCTTGAACTTGATCCTGCTGCCTCTACCTCTCCACCACTAGAATTATAGGAATGTGCTACCAGGCTCAGTACATGAGGAAGCAGAGACTGAAAGCAAGGCTTCCATGTGGCAGGCATGCACTCTACACACTGAGCCACATGGCATTTTAATAACTTTTGCAATATCTGCTGAAACATAAGAGTGACTGGCCATCTCATTAAGAACCTTAAGTCAATCAATAATTTCCACCAGCAGAAATACAATAGAACTGGAGAAGTGGCTCAGCAGTTAAAGGTGCTGCTGTGAAGCCTGAGGGTGTAAGTGCAATCAACTGAACCCAAATAGTGGAAGGAGAGAACCAACTGACTCATAAGTTGTCCTATGACTTCTATATGACATGTGTGCTGTACAGGTTTACAGATGTGCACACAAAAGCAATAAATGAATGGAAAAGAAAAAAACCCTATGAGAACACATTGTAGCAATTTTAATGCTAGGTCTTTGACTGAGAAAACAAAGCTAAGATAAGAAGGCCTGACTAAGATAACAAGGCCCTGTGTTAAGTACTCAAGGGTAGTTGCAGTTGGAAAGCCTGACATGATGTACATGCCTGTAATCCCAGCACTTGAGGCAGAGACAGGCAGATCTCTGTGCGTTTGAGGCAAGCCTGGTCTACAAAACAAGTTTCAGGACCCCCAAGACTATTATACAGAGAAACCATGTCTTGAAACACCAACGACAACCAAAAAGTAAAAGCTGTGTAGTTGCAGCTAGAACTGTGGGTGACAACTGAGGTATCCCCTAAGTTATCTCTGATAAGCACTGAAGTGCCAATAATGACAGACAGACATGTCTGACCATCCCGATCTGTACCCTTGGAGCAAAGCAACATTGCATCCCACACATTCAATAAGAACCACATCGTTGTCTCTCTTTTCTCCCTTCCATGCCCAGAAAGCAGAGCTCAAATGTTTCTCAGTCACTTAAACACATCCTGCATCCTTTATCATGTGGCATGGGGAGGATGGAGGAAGGTATTAAAAGTATAAATGATGCCTCATTTAGCCTTCTTAAAAAGCATTCCAGATAATTTTCATGCAGAATGTAGGAGGAACTTCCTCCAGCACACACTGCACACTGAGTCACCAGGGAGCTCCTAACTAAACATGACCTCCCATCTCTGATGGACTGACTCATGAGTTCGGTTGAGCATCATAACAGATTTTCATTTGAGCACAGATTTAGTGGCACCCTATGGGGATCTTACTTAACAGTGACACTGGGTGGTTTGGGTGGTAATTGCATGAAGGACTGAGTCCTCAGAGTCTAGCAACAAAGATGGGCTGCAAGACTGGCAGCAAACTGTATGTTTGGTCCAATGGCTTCCAGTGGATTTCACAATTGGAAGCAGACTGTCAAGTTAGTGTTTGTTCACCCAACCCATGATTTTGACTTGTGTGAGTCTTACTACCAATATAAATGACAGCCCCTACACCAGAATTCAGGAACTCTACAACATAAGCTTTTGACCAACATCATTGAAACAGCTAGTGTCTGCCACACAGTGGGTGTCCAACACAAACCAGATAGGTCAGCAGTCCCAGAAACCCACACTCATGGTTAGGAAACCAGCTTTGTGTTCAAGTCATTAATGAGTCAACTCCAACTTACAGTGCTTTATCCATTTTCCTGCTTTGTCCTGGGCATACATGTGTGGTGTGCATTCATTTGTGTATGTATGTTTGAATGTGTGTGCATACACATATGTGTAGGTGGGCATGTATGTATGTATGTCTTAGTGTGTATGTATATGTGTGTTTGAATGTCTGAGTACACATGTGGGTGTGGGCATGGATGTGTGTGTGTGTGTGTGTGTGTGTATGTGTGTGTGTGTGTGTGTACATATGGAGTCCTGAAGTTGATGACAAGCATCTCCTTATGGCAAACTCTTTCACCTTATCAATATTATCTTTCAGTGAAAATCAAAGCTCAACAATATAACCATATTGTTGGTTGGACAGAAAGTATACTCTGGGAGTCCCATCTCTGCCTTCTTAGGCTGTAATAGATAGGCTCCCACAACCACCATGCATTTATGTGGGCCCTGGGTTCTGAACTCTAGTCTTCTTGCTTGCCATCACACTAGCCTGAATCTTGTCCTCTAAATCCTTCAAACCTCGGTCTTTTCTGCCCTGATAGAGCGGTATGAACTGCTGTCAGAGATGGCGCCTAGAATAAGGCCTGTGCATGGATATGCACTGAGTTTAAACAAAAGCTTCTGTGCGCATTCTCTAACAAAATTCTGCTTAGAAAAATCAACCCACGAGACAGTTCCAACTGTCACAAATAGTTACTGAATATAATGTTGAAGCCACATCACTAAACTCAAATGAATTATGAAAAAGAAATTCCAGAATCTGTATCAATGTTTAAACGCATACATTTGCCTAAAACAATCTTACAGATGCTCTTTTAAAATTTCATCTCAATGGGAGATTTTATCTTCTCTAAACAACACTAATTTCTTGAGAGGTAAGGATAAAGGTCAATGAAAAGAATATATTTTTGAAAAACTAAAATTTTCTCAACTTAGTTTAAGTTCTTTCCTGTAGGAATAAATCATGGACGGGGCCACCTGGACTCAGAGGCAAAGGCGCTCACTGCCAAACCTGTCACCTTGAGCTCAGTCCTCTGGACCCACGCTAGAGGACAGAACAAACTGCTGAGAGTTGCCCTTTGACCTACACACATACATATACACATATTCACAATAAATAAATGTATGTAAAGAAAATGTTTAAAAATAAATTACTGTCATGATTTTCTTTTGTTTGAATTTTTTAAGACCATTGCTTCATATAAAGAAGAAAATGCTACCTTTATGCTCAACCATGTCCAGAAACAGTAGAAGCTTTTATTTCTCGGATTCCCAGTTATTTTTTCATTTAAAATACAGAGATCTTCATATCATCATGAAACAGGAAATGTCTTCTTATTGAAGAAAGACCCAATACATACAGAACCAAGAGGGATGTTTCTCAAAATTTAAATAACTGTGGAATATAGAGTTTCCACTCTAAATTGATTACATCTAAATCTTAAATGCCTTCCCAGGTAGATCCATGGAGACCCCAGGAACCATATTGCTGATGACAAAGAAGTTGTCATTGGAATCCCAACTATGATGTTCTATGTCACAAACTCATTCCTTGCTGCCCTTTGCATGTTTTGGGAAGTATAGAAATTAAGAAAGTAGCTTATTAGCGAAAGTACACTTTGTATGCAGAATTTTTCATCACTCCACCAGCCACAATTGTATTATTTTTAACAGAAATGCTATAACTCATTAAATATGTCTGAAATAAATAGTCCTTAAAGATAAAAATGCTGTGACTGTCTGGGCTGGCATCTGATTAATGTTCAGAGGCGAACCACCAGAACCAAGTAGCCACGACAGCTATTTCTGTTCTGGATGCTGTAACAAAATACCACAGACTTGGGCATGGAGAGATGGCTCAGCAGTTAAGAGCATTGACTGTTCTTCCAGAGGTCTTGAGTTCAATTCAAACAATCACATGGTGACTCACAGTCATCTATAATGGGATCCAATGCCCTCTTCTGGTGTGTCTGAAGAGAGTGACAGTGTACTGAAATATATGAAATTAAAAAAAATAAACAAAAATAAGCAATCAAAAAAGAATCCACAGACTGGATGCCTTATAAAATGGAAACGTATTTTTCACAGTAATGAAGGTTGGAAGTCTGAGCTTAAGGCGTCAGTGTGCTTGGTTCCCTGTTAGAGGTCCCTTTTATGAATATTCTGCCAATCGTTTTCTGTGCCCTCAAGGTGGAAGGGACCAGGCAGCTTTTCTGAGTCTTCTTTTATAAAGACATTAAATGCATTCATGAGGGCCCCACACTCTATTGACCAATTCACCTCCCAAGGCCACACCTCTAATAACCTCACATTGTTCATGAGACTTCTCTGTAGACACGTGAGGGGAGATAAGCAATCAAACCAGAAGCTAAGACGACTTACATCTCTATGCGTGCCACACAAGGTGTTGCTGTGAGCGTGTCAACAGAGCAAACCTGTGAAATACTTCAACACTTAATTGGCCAACATTAAATACTGCTTGACAGACTTAAATGGAAAGTAAAGCAGGGTTATGAAAGACCTCGAGAAAAGGCTTTTATTGCTAATTATACTTGGAAAGTAGCAAACGACATGGGGGGAGGAGTGCTTCCTTTAAAAAAAAAAAAAAAAAAAAAACAGAAGACTCACAAATTTGAAAATCAAATAGAAATAAAGCCTTAATGTGCGAGCAAGTATCTGCTTACTCCACTAGACTTTAAATATCAACATCCATGCTCAGAAAAAGGTGTTAACTGTTGACATTTCAATGGGGCTTTAACAGACTGGGTAACTGATCTGGCCCCATTCTTGGCTATGGTTCACGGTCTTAAGAGCACACCTCCTGGAAGTGTGCAGACATGTGTGGGGATTTATAACAGCCATTTAAATTGTTCATATCAGGGAATTTTTTTTTCGTCCTAAAAGTTTTAAGGTCCAAATAGTTGTCTCCTGTTTGGCTCTTTCTTGCCATTTTTTTTTTGTATTTAATTTTTTTTAATTATTTTAAATTTATTGATATATTTATTTACATTTCAAATGATTTCCCCTTTTCTGGACCCCCCACTCCTAAAAGTCCCATCAGTCCCCTTCCCTCCCCCTGTTTTCCCACCCAACCCTTCCCACTTCTCTGTTCTGATTTTGCTCTATACTGCTTCACTGAGTCTTTCCAGAACAAGGAGTAGGACATAAAGACATTTGTTTCTGCTTACTAACTGTTTTGTGTGTTTTTACACAACAGTTTATAGTTAGGTCATGGGGTTGGCCTAAACAGCAACTTAGAAATGCTCTCCAGCATCAAGGCCAGCTTGTATTCTGTTATCTTTATTTTTGTATTTCAACCTATAGTGCTTACAGATTCCCATTATATGCAAGTACAACTATGGAGGTTATGAAAGTAAATTGTTGTCTCATTGTTTTTCCTTCTTAGGCAAGAACGTTTCCTTTAGACAACACTAGTACACGGCTTTACCTCATATCTCATTAGCCAAAATGCAATGGCAGACCTGTTCCAAAGGAAGCTGCTGGCAAAAGAAATGGGATGATAGGATTTGGCCAACAGTAACATCTACACTGCAATTAGGGAGCACTGACTACCAGGATGACTCACTATAACAGCCGATGTAAATAGAATAGATTTGGACTCCAAATACCGAATTTCTGGCTCCTGCTAAGAAGTGGGAACAGTACTGGTCTCAAACAAACATAATAAAATTATAGAGAAAATCACCTTTACATAAATTCTGTTACTTACAAAAGGAAAGTCAACCAATGACCCATAGTCAAGGGGGAATCAGGTATCTACAAAGGAAGAGACGATGCAAACACTGGACCAAACTTTCCCTCTTAAGGTATCTGCTAATTACAAAGAGGAAAGTCCAAGGGCCCACCTGACAGGCTATCAAGATGTATGCTCTGGGTCAGTCAGACCATCTTCCTGATGCAAGTCAGATGACTCCTTATGTGATACAACTAGACAGGAGTTATACTGCTGTTTGATTTTCCCCCCAAACCCATAACTTCAATGTGACTCCAATAAAACAGCAAATGAATCAAAGTTATAGGACATCTTAAAAATGCTAAACAGTCTTTTTCAAAGACTATAAAGCATTAGAAGACAAAGGGGTGACAAAGAACAGTTTTAGGTTTGTGGAAGTGAGGGGGGATCATGAAAAGGGGGTACAACTAGTCTCCCAGGTCAGGTGGAAAAGTGGAAAGAGGACAACAGGAGAAGAGAGGATGAGATCCAAAGTCTACAGTCTTGTTGGAGCCATTATATAAACTGAACCTCTTTCTTTGCTAGAGCTATTGTTTTGTTGCAAGTACAAAGAAAACATCCAAGCACAGGACACAGGGGCTCTCTGTTACTATGCTTACAGTGCTCCTAAATATAAAATTATTCTGAATTACAATTCTAAACACCAATTCTAAAAATTCTCCTTATCCTATTTCTGGGTCAGAAAATTCAGTAGATGTTATCAAACTCATATTTTTCTAGTTATTTACAACATGGCCTTTGTGAATGTCACTATGGTACCCAGGAAGTCAACATATTAACTGAAAAATACATAATGCATCCAAGTTGTGGAAGATTCAGCAACAATTCAAATGTCACAAAGGAAGAAAAAAGGTTTGTTCATGTACTGTGCCCTTCTACCCTGTGTGTCTTACTTATGTAAAATAATTTTCTCAACTCTGTTTGGGCTCATACCTCTTCTCCCATAATCCTCATCATTACTGATAAAGAGCATCTTTTTTGTTAACTCTGTTATGTGCTTGAAATAATAAGGACTGTTAAGGATTTTACTAAGTGGCTTTAAGGTTGCTAATCTGGGCTACGTGAGAACAAACACATTGACTAGGTTCTTAATATGAGATAAATACATTGGCAATTTCCCAGGAGGAGGAAGAGCACAAGGAGAGATGACATTTGTGATGGAAGCTAAAGAATAACGCAAGATTCTGTGAAAGCAACGGGAAGAAACGTGCATCCTACGCAACTATTGATTGCTTTCCAGGCAGAAAATGTCAACCGTGATGTTTTCCCTCATTTCATGAAGTGTATAGTGGGGGCTGAGGAATGGATAATTTGCCTTTCTAGTTCACAGAGGGTCACATGTGAAGCAGGGAAGACACTGAGATTTCCTTATGGTAAGGGTGGGTGAGAGATGAAACAAGCACTTGGTGACCAACTAGTGTGGGGTGACACATCTCCTGGGCATTGCCTACACCCCATCTTTATTTCCTCCTGGGTGAATAGTCAGACTTCACTTGCAGACAGGAGGAGTCATGAATTCAGTTCTGGCCATGGAACATCTGAGGAAGTGAATGTGTCATTTGCAGAATGGCATGTGACATGCCTTCTCTATGCCTTTTGCTTCTTTTTTGACTATATACTTATCTGCAAAAGTTCCTTGCCTGTCGCATGTCACAGAGAAAGGAGTCCTTGTCAATAGAGGATGCTGAACTATGGCATACTAACCATCAATCCTTCATCAAGATAATGGACTGAGTGAAATATATAATGGTGTGAGTGAAAATAGAGACTTTTGTCTCATGCTAATGAAGCTGTTTTTAATCACAGCAGGTAGTCTGCCATTAATAACAGAGTTTCCTTCATGAGTTAGGAAGAAGTGACACACAAGTACCCTGTATCTCAACCTGCCGTGTGGTTTGTAGCCTCCCAATGGATGGAAGTCAGGGAGGCAGGCTTGGATGTTTGTCCAGCACCTGCCCCTTCTTTGAACTTTTGTCTTCTGATCTGTTATCACTTTATTGTACTTGAGCTTTTGAGAAATGAGGTAATCATGTGTTCCTAATATGATGACTAGCATGAAACTTCCATGTTCAAATGTTGCATATCAAATTATATGGTTACACTCGTCCTCAGCAATCTTTTGTCTCCTCCTTGAGAATGTATGAAATATAAATTAGAGAGTGACTGAAAGAGATCTATTGCAAAGAATATCTGATTTTATGAGTATGTGACATCAGACATTTCTTCTAGTGTTTTAGATAGACAAAATATGTGCTTTCTATCAAAGATATTACATGCATATCATTTCTTTATGAGCATATCAATCACAGTGATTGGGAAAAGATTAAATGGGAAACCCATAGAATATCATGTTAGAATTCGTCCAATGGCTTAAAAATTGTTTTGCTGAATATTGTATAGTATATTATAATTACTATCATGGGGTTACAATTCAGTTATCAAGTAATAATAATTTTAAAACTATGACAATGGATTGAAATGAAGGAAATCTACTCATGAGCTCAGAGTTCTCATGGGAACTATAACTGGGAAGGAGAAATGGGTCACCTGTGCATTCATAGACTTATGCTTGCATTAAAGTCTATGTGTAAAGATTAATTCCATGTGAATCTTTTCCATTTAAATGAATTTCAAACTGATAAAATATACTTTATTGGCAAACGGGGAGTAATTCTTATTTTCTGCATCATTAATTGCAAATAGACATTTCTTCACTCCCCTTTGAGACTGTTTGAAGAAATCACTTTAATTTGGACTTTTTTTTCCAAAACAAGCTTTAAAGTGAAACAACAAAAATGGAATCTCTAGCTATAATGATGACGTCAGGGTTAATTAGAAATTAACCTTAGAATGACTTCTTTAAAAATTACAATGAAGAAAAGAGTGTGGAAATGGGAATGGGCCTTGTGATTATAGAATTGTGACCATCATCACATGATATGAAAACCTAAGTAGCAAATTCACCTTTCCCCTACTTCCTCAGTAATCCTAAACGTTGCTATTCTGAACAGGAACTGCAATCTATTTTAATTCTGACATGCAAATGAGATTGATTTTATTCAGGTCACCACCTGTACCAACATCATTGAAATGTCTCTCACCTTAGCGCAAACTTAGGGTCAAAATGGCACTAACCATTCATGAGAATTAATCACAAAACATGCTGGAATTTTGCGTTATACCTTGTACCTGCAGACCTATTTGAAACCTGTCCTACTGCATTGAGTTTCTGTCTGAAATAGCTGATTTAAGCCCTTGATATAGTGGAGCTGGCCCCCCATTCATTGTGTTATCATTTTATACAGTCTGTCCATAAAAACCCCAAGAGAAGAATGCACTGTCTGCCCAGGAAAAATAACTCGCCCTCTGTGGCTTATGGAAACAACAATAGAATTTTAAATACCTCGAAAAGGCAAGGCTATTTATATGATTTTGTCAGTGTCCCTCTGGTTGGATGGCAACATCCACATATAATAAACAAAAGAATACAATTAAACCTGTACTCTAATAAGGAATGGAGGGCTGAGATTTCTGTCACTTTTCAAAAACGAAAGCTTCCAAAATTTAAAATAATGAAATAATATGGCCGCTGGAGAGCCAGGGATGCGTTATTAGATACAATAGTAAATGTCAAATATAATATACTATGGCAATACTCTTCAGTTTGACTGTGGCTCTTTTATTTCTCATTCCCATGTATCTCCTGCTGTTACCTGTTCATCTCTCATCAATTCTATTCTCATCAGTAGATGGCCCGGTCGGCGCAGACTATCTTGGTTTAATTAAATGTCCCCACTAATAAGAGGAAGCTAGGCAGACTGGGGCATGCCTGGAGCACCAGCTCTCACATGTAAGCAGGTGGTGACAAGCCCGGGGCTTACACTGAACTCTCGATTTTATATCTTCTTGAGTTAAAGACTTAGAAAAACTTCTCTGAGTCTTGATCCCCTGCAGAATGAATAGAATTTATGCCGAGATAATAATTATTGATTTTTGCTACATGGAACTCTGTCATAATGACATCAGCTATATTAAGCACCCAGTGATGTTGCTTTTGGGTTAAACTGTGACACAAATATCTCACTGTGGACATTTCATGGTGTTCAGCTAAATCATATTTATTGGGATTATGAGTTAGGTGTTGAAAACATGATTGGTCAATTTTAGATCAAGCAATAGAAGCATGGGTGCCTTTGCTTCACCTGTATTCATTTCAGTCTGATAGAAGGGAATTAGAAAAGGAGGAAGAGAAATAGTTGTGTATGAGCTAGTAACTTAAAGGGGCCAGGCCACCCTCTTCATGGAAGTGGGAATCCCATTAGCAGAAGAGCATGACTCCTCAGTCACGTCCACATCTGGGGTTGGGGGTGAGGGTTAGATGAACCAACAGCTGGCTGCATAATTTCAAGAATGTGAGAGCAACTGGAATCAGAAGCATCAGTGTGGCCCATGGCTGCACTTGGAATTGTGGTACCCTACTCAAATAGATGTGGACATCTATTTAAACTGATACAGACCTAAATTAAAGCCAGCCTAATGTGTAGTATGCTTTGAGGGATTTATCTTGCTGCTAGCTTCTACCTAATGCTTCTGGTTATTACTTTTTAAACTTTATCAGATATTTTCTTTCTTTACATTTCAAATGTTATCCCCTTTCCTGGTTTCCCCTCCGAAAACCACCTATCCCATACTCCCTCCCCCTGCTCACCAACCCACCCACTCCTGCTTCCCTGTCCTGGCATTCCCCAACACTAGGGCAATGAGCCTTCACAGATCCAAGTGCCTCTCCTCTCACTGATGTCCAACAATGCCATTCTCTGCTACACATACGGCTGGAGCCATGGGTCCCTCCATGTGTACTCCTTGGTTGGTGATTAAGTCCCTGGGAGCTCTGGGAGTACTGGTTGGTTCATATTGTTGTTCTTCCTATGGGGCTGTAGACCTCTAAGCTCTTTGGGTCCTTTTTCTAGCTCCCCCATTGTATATCCTGTGCTCAGTCCAGTGGTTGCAGCGGTTGGCTGAGAGCATCCCCCTTTGTATTTGTCAGGAAGAGTCTCTCAGGAGACAGCTAATTCAGGCTCCTGTCAGCAAGGGCTTGTTGGCACAATAGTGTCTGGGTTTGGTAACTGTATATGGGATGGATCCCAGGCGGGGCAGTCTCTGGATGGTCTTTCCTTCAGTCGCTGCTCCACACTTTTGTCTCTTTATCTCCTCCCATGGGTATTTTGTTCTCCCTTCTAAGAAGGCCCAAAGTATCCACACTTTGGTCTTCCTTCTTCTTGAGCTTCATGTGGTCTGTGAATTGTATCTTGGGTATTCCTAGCCAATATCCACTTATCACATACCATGTGTGTTCTTTTGTGAACACACATGATATTTTCTAGTTCCATCCATTTGCCTAAGAATTTCATGAAGTCATTGTTTTTAACAGCTGAGTAGTACTCCATTGTGTAAATGTACCACATTTTCTATATCCATTCCTCTGTTGAGGGACATCTGGCTTCTTTCCAGCTTATGTCTATTATAAATAAGGCTGCTATGAACATAGTGGAACATGTGTCCTTATTACACATTGGAGCATCTTCTGGGTATATGCCCAGAAGTGGTATACCAGAGTCCTCAGGCAGTACTATGTCAAATTTTCTGAGGGACTGCCAAACTGATTTCCAGAGTGGTTGTAGCAGCTTGACATCCCACCAGCAATGGAGGAGTGTTCCTCTTTCGCCACATCCTCTCCAGCATATGATGTCACCTGAGTTTTTGATCTTAGCCATTCTGACTGGGGTAAGGTAGAATCTCAGTTTTGATTTGCATTTCCCTGATAACTAAGGATGTAGAACGTTTCTTTAGGTGCCTCTCAGCCATTTAGTGTTTCTCAGTTGAGAATTCTATGTTTAGCTTTATACCCCATTTTTAATAGTGTTATTTGGTTCTCTGGAGTCTAATTTCTTGAGTTCTTTGGATATATTGGATATTAGTCCTCTATCAGATGTAAGATTGGTAAAGATCTTTTCCCAATCTGTTGGTCATAGTTTTGTCTTATTGACAGTGTCCTTTGCCTTACAGAAGCTTTGCAGTTTTATGAGGTCCCATTTGTCAATTCTTGGTTCTAGAGCATAAGCTATTGGTGTTCTGCTCAGGAATTTTTGCTGTGCCCATGTGCTTGATGCTCTTCTCCACTATAACACAAAAATCATTTGAAGATTAATCCACAAGCTTCCCCATACCAAAGCTTCATGTTTTTCTTATTAGTTTTTTTCTGTCAGTCCCTGCTTTGTGTATATGTAACAAATAAATGTATGGTGTTTGTCTGTGGCCCTCTGAGTACTTCAGTTAATCTCCACAAAAACCTGAGAGTATTATTTACAAAAGTATTATTCCACATTTACAAGAGGAACCCTAGGAAAGCTTAGCAATTTGCCACTGGTTGTCTGACAGATAAAAGATCCTAAGACAAAGTTCTGGTAGGTTTTTTTCTTTCCTTTTATTAAATTAATCACTTTATTTGTTTACATTTTAAATGATATCCCCCTTCAAGGTTACCCTTCCACAATCCCTGCCTCCAATTCCACCTCTCCTCCATCCTCTTTGCCTCTATGAGGAAGCTCCTCCACCTACTCTCTTACTCCTGCCTTACTGCTCTAGAATCCCCCTACACTGGGGCATCAAGCCTCCACAGGACCAAGGGTCTCCCTACCATCAATGTGAAATAAGGCTGTCCTCTGCTACATATGTATCCGAAGCCATGGGTCCCTCCATGTTACTCTTTGGTTGGTGGTTTCGTCTCTGGGAGCTCTGAGTGGTCTGGTTGGTTGGTTTATATTGTTTTTCCTATGGGGTTGAAATCCCCTTTAGCGTTTCCCTTAGCTCTTCCATTGGGGTCCCTGAGCTCAGTCCAATGGTTGGCTGTGAGTTCTGCATCTGTATTGTTCAGGTGCTGGTAGAATCTCTCAGGGGACAGCCATACTGGGCTTCTGTCAGCAAGCACTGGTTTCAATATAATGTCCTCATACCTTTGGCCACTTTAGAATGCAGCTCTTGTCTTATATGATACGCCATGTGTAGTTATTTTATACCCTGCCTTTGCCTTTTTGTCTTGCTAAACCAGCCTTTCATCTGCATTATTGGATGACAAAAACTCACTTGAAAGTATGTATTAAACTTAATGGCTTCAGCCTTTCAGGATATTTATGTGCATCGCTTTGCTTGTCCTATATTCTTAGCACACTGGTGAATGTTTTCTTATATTCCTGCTTTTCTTCTTCTTGATGTATAATTAGTTGCTGAGAATAAGTTCCCAGGAATCATAAAGTTTGTTTTGGCAAGATATATAAACAAAAATATTTAATTGTTTAAATGCATATATATGCTTTTATGTATATTATATAAATATATGCATGTATTAAATCCATATGTATGCATTCAAAATAATTAAATATTTTTGAATATAGATACATACAGACACAACTTATGGAAGTTTTAGAAGTCTTTTTATAAAATGGATAGAATTGTAGTACATTATTTCAGCATTTTCAGTATATTCTTGTTGCATGCTAAACACACATCTGATATTCGGTATGCAAACTAACCCATGTGATTAGCAGGTCTGTCCTTTCAGGCACATAATTACACTGAAGTTAAATAATCTAAATATTCATATTAATACTGAAAAGTCTAAAACTCAAAAATCATGCCATCATATTAGTTAATAGAATGTTGTTCTGATATGTACAGGAAAAGGAGGAATTAAAAGCATTATATCCAAATTTACAATGCTATAAAATTAAGATAATAAGAATTCAACACGTCATAACAATCTCCTCTCAAGATCTTGCACTTTGCTTTATATTTGTTCTAATTAGATTCAATGTGTTGGATATGTGTGATAAGATGTGACATGAAATGATTGCAATAATTATGGGTTCTTTTCTCACATGTGTATCTAACTAAGGAGAAGTCATATTTTATAAACATTGCCTGTGAATTGTGATAAAATGTAGAATCATAAGTTGGACCAAATATTGAAAAATATGAAGCAAAATGTGGGGAGAAATGTTTGTCAATGGTTAAAAGAAAGAGAAAAAACTAAGCATAAACTCTCTGCTTTTTTTTTAAACAGGACTACAAGATAATGAGGCTTGCTTCTGTGCCTAAAACAGTATTCATCAATTTGGGCATAATGACTTATGGACCAAATTTTTTAATTGAAGGGTTAATGGTGAAAAGTAACTGTAGGCTGGCTAATTGATTCACATTTTTCATGAGTTACATTATAATAAAACTCAAGAGTTCCTTCTAAATTATTAGAAATCCAAAGGTTACAATAGTCAGGTGTTTATATTTATTTTTCAGGAAGGAAGTTAGCACCATTAGGTGCCCAGTACAGTGCATATTCTAATGCATTGGACACATCCTTGGTTAATTTACTAAATCTCAGTTTCCTCCTCTGTGAAATAGGTAGAAATGTGTTATAGCATTAATAAAATCAAATATTTTGAATAATGTGTGACACTTGGTAAGTTCTCAATAATGGTGTATTTATTGGCGTTCTCTAAAGGAACAGAATTTATATGAATAAAAGTCCATATATCCAATATATTAAATATATATATATATATATATATATATATATATATATATATATATATATATATATATAATTTGAATCGTTTATGGACTGTGGGCCAGCTAATCAAACAATAGCTGTCTACAAATGGAAGGAATCTAGTAGTTGTTCAGCCTATGAAGCTGGATATCTCAGCTGGTCTTCAGTATATATCAGAGTCAGAAAGAAGTAGGATTTGATGCCAGTGGAGGAATGGACTTGCTGGCCAGAGCAAGCAAACAAAGAGCAAGAGCTTCCCTGTTCCATGTCCTTTATATAGGCTGCCAACCAAAGCTGTTACCCAGATTAAAGGAGGATATTCCTACAGGTGGACCCAGCCACTTTGGTTTTGGTTAATTCCAGATGTAGCCAAGCTTATAACCAATGATAGCCATCATGGTCTGGTGATTCAATAGTATCCTGGAGGTGCTTAGACAGGCCAAATATTATGAGGACAATATCTGTAACACATAAATTAGCCAACAGTGCTCATCAAGAACTTTCATTCAGTTAGCAGTTACTAAGCATTCACTATTACTTCCACTGACTGCTATTTCTTATACAGGGGCCATTCTCATCCATCCTGTGGGGAACATTACTGTGGATGGCAATTTGTGCTAGTTATGTAGAAAGTTGAATCCACCATCATCTGCAGGGGACCCCTTCTGTACTACATCTTGACCAATTGTTCTGTAGGTTGGGTAAGAAGCTATTGCATTCAGTATATAAGCATACTGTAAATAGTACTGACAGAAATAACTCACTTAGCAAAACAGGTTGAAGTAGAATATGAGTAAGTAATTTGATTAGAAATCAAGAGAAATCGGGACTCATGGAAGCTATCATTCAGATTGTTGCCCTAGAAATGCCAATTTCAGTTCTGACATTGACACTGGCTACTTTATCCCACCAATCTGCCTATATCTTGATTTTCTGTTCTGACCCAAAATGGAATGAATAATAACTAACACATAAAATTGTTATGAAGATTAAAAAAGACAATGTATTCTCAAATGATCAATATAAAGAAGGACTTTGATGCTATTCAAACTTCTCTTCTTTTTTAAGACAAGAGAGTCTTACATATACATCCATGTTGTAACAAGAAACTCAGAGAATTTATTATTGATAAGACATGATTTCAGGAGAATTGCATGAATGGGGACAGACATATCCAGTCTACAGTCCACATGCTGTATACACCCTTGATAGTTATGGATGCTGTCCAACACAGGACTGTAAACTTAATTAAAGCCATATGAGTGTATATGAATGTGTGTGTGTGTGTGTGTGTGTCTGTGTGTGTGTGCGTGCTTATTCTTGTAATCTGTGCTTCTGTAATATAACCTTGGTAGGTGACAACTTCGTTTCATAATATCAAAAGGCTTGATACAACTATAGGGTAATCTGAAAGTATCAACTTTGGTCAAGAAGAACAATAGTTTCTTTGAGAAAAGAGAAAAAAAGTAAGTGTTAATTTAAACATAGATAAATATACAGATATAGACTGGGAAGGTTAATAAGTTTACACCTAATGACCTGTTTTGTTTTTCTGTAATAGTAAACAAAATGTTGTTGTTTAAAGATCCATGAGCTAAGGAGTTAGGGAGTAAAGGAATGCTGTGGATTTGGTCTAATGCTATTTATGTTAATTTGGTCCTGCAAATTACATGGGAATGCACATGTCTGCACATAAGATGAGGAGGGACCCTGACTCCAGTTGGTTTTGATTGGTAAATAAAGTTGATGGCAACCAATGGCTGAGCAAGGAGACAGAGGCAGGACTTTTAGGATTCCTGGGCAAGAGATTGAGAGAGGGAGGGAAGACATAGCTGCCATGATGGGAAGGGAGTAGCTGGCATGCCTGAGAAGGCAGGACAGAGAGACAGCCAATATGAGAGAGCTGGAGAAGAACAATCCAGCATCACACACACACACACACACACACACACACACACACACACACACACGCACACACACACACACAATGGAATATATATTTTAGTAAGTAATAACTCAGGAATATTGGAGGGGCGGTATTAGCCACGTGGAGGTTTGGGAGTGGGCCAGCCATTGAGCTGCTTGAGGTGAGTTAAAATATAAGGCTGCATGAGTGTGTCTTTCATTTGGGAATCTGGAGCACTGGGCTGGATAACGAGGAATGCATAGCTGCTGGAGTGATTAGAGAAGAGATTAATTGGGTCCTCTGACAAAGAACATGGGGTATTCATGAGGGCATTCCAGAAGAAAGGACTGGTGAGCAGCAGCCCTGAGACTATAGCTTGAATTGGAGACCACCTTTGTAAGGTATCCCATTATTACCAAGCCAGCAGAACTTGAGACTAGTGTAGAAGAGGAAAGTGGTGAGTACAATGGATTGGAGAACCAGTATTTGTAAGGCAAGGGCCCAGATAATTTGAAGTAGCTACTTCAAGAATGGTGGGAACATGTGTGCAAGAGAGAAAGTGGGGAGTTCAAGCTGCTGTAAGAACTTCAGGACATAAGACAGAATCCATAAGCCCAGGAATTTCTGAGCAGACAGTCCTTTGTGTCATAATGAGATCTGAGCCAAGCCAGTGTCAATCAGAGCTGAGTCTTCCAAGAAAGTAGGCAATGCAAGAAAAAATAACAAAATTGGAGACTATGGACATGATAGAGAATATATTTATGGAATGTCTAAAAATATGTCCAAGGGGAATAGAAAGAATGAAATAGTCATAAATTCAAAGTAATTAAAATTCCATGGAAATCAGTATTTCTTTGATGAAATATCTTTTGTTACTTCACAAGAAGCAAAGCAAACTTATTCTTGCATTTATGTGATGACCAAGTCTTGTTCCTTCATAGGCATATTGCAGCCAAAATAAGTTATGAAAGCCATGTGAGAACTGGTTTGGGAGCAAATATGATCATGAAGACATCAGTCTGCCTTCTTTTATGAAAGGAAATTTTCAGAAGTATCACTAAAATGTATGATACTAAGAGAATTGTGGAATATAACCATGGCAAAACCCAAACATTGATATTAACCTCCTAGAATTATTTAATTATTCTTTGAGGGGAAATTAAAGAAAAAATAACTTTTTCCTAAATTCTGAACCCTAAACTCGGAGAAGCCATGTAAATTGACAAATTTCCTTCCAGCCTTAGAAAAACAGCTAGATTTTAATGAATTGATTTGTAATTTAAATTATTCCTGCAAATTAAAATCAAGTTCCTTGTCATGACAAAGGGTTAAAGATTCTTCATCCTAGAAAAACAAGAACCAATGGAATACTGGGTTGAAGCAACTTTATCATCCTGACATCACAAGCGTCACTCTCCGTGGTACTCCTAGCAACCATCGGGCAAGCATAGCAACAGCAGCTGGTACACCGGAATGGCATTGTTTAAAATAAATATTCCTCCTAGTTGGCATTTGCAAGTGATCTTTTCATTCTCACTGTTTAAAATATATGTGCGAACATGCCTTAAGAAAACAAACGGAAAGGAAAAGCACTTAGGTATGAGGGAGCAGTTATGGGAAAATGCCTACTTCCAAAAAGAATCTATGTGTCACCCTTTTCTGCCACCAGAAATTCCCCTCTTAAAAAAACCTTATCCACAATGGTCCTCCAAATTTAGAATGTTACAACCCTCTTTAAAAAAATCTATATAGGTTATTTCGCTCCTCCAGTACTTAGGGAACGTTTATGCCATGTGCCATGTGCCATGGCCGTGTGCCGTGTGTGTGCCAAGCATCACAGGCTTCCAAGAGAGGAGATACACCATAAGTCAAGCCTATAAGTAACGATAAAGAAACTATGTAGAGGAGCATGGCCTCTGGGTAGAGAAACACCTCTAGATATAGCTTACTCCTTAGCAGTAGTGACTGGCTATATTCCTTAGCTCCCCTGATGTTCAGTCCTTCATCACTGAAGTGAAGAGTCAAAGGAGCTCTTAGTTCCAAAGGCTGATGTGAGGCTCGAGTGAGTTAATTTATATAGAAAGTGATGCTTAGAATAATACCAGGCACAGCAAGTGTTGTAGATGAGTGCACCCTCATTAAGTTTAAGATAAAATGTGAAAGATGTCATAAGATTAGCTAAGATGCCAGGCGATGGTTAGCAGAGAAAGGCAGTATAGCTTGGAAATTAAGCAAAACTATAAAGGACGTGAGTTGGGTTAGGCTTCAGTGGAGGTCAATGATAAAGGTACTCTACTCACCAGGTAGAAAGAATAGACAAGGGGCTTGAGGAGGGAGGAAGACAGAGGGCATTCAGAGGACCAGGTCGGAGGGGCTTCACCCTACGCTGTGGCTCTTCTGAGGTTGGCTGGAGATGCAGACAGAGAAAGGCAGTGGGGCAGGGGAGGAAGAAGCTGCAGACTCGTGACGCCACACTGAGGAGCTGGACTTTACTATGTAGGCGTGTTCCTCAGTGTGTCTCAGGGTCTTCTCGAGGTATCGACTTGAGAACATTTTAACATGGTAGCCAAAAATGTGTATTTCTTAAGTGAAGGATGGGATTTGAAGATTAAAAGAAAATGAAATTTTCAGGGTGGAAAAACTTGGAGAAGCAGGAATTCAGGATGACCTGCTAAAGACCCTACCTTTGGTTTCCTCTTTCCTCTCTTCATTCTAAGAGGTAAGTCATTAATGCAGTTAACAGTGTGTGGATACCTCACCTCCGCTACAGATGTACAACCGTCAGGGCCTCCCTTGAATATATGCTTTGAGATCCCAGCACCCGGGAGGAAGAAGCAGGCAGATCTATGTGAGTTTTATACCTGCTTGGTTTCCAGAGTGAATTTCAGGTCAGCCAGGGCTACACAGTAAAATGCTGTCTCAGAAAAACAAAACAAAACAAAGAAAATCTTTGAGGTGCAACGAATGTGAAGTAACTACTCCATATGACAGTCACAGCAACATCAGAGATGAGCTAGCCTGTGACCATTCGTGACGTTTCAAATGTGTTGCGCAACATCAGGAATGGCCTGCAGACATGCGCAACCACAGTTACAGCCTTTGTGCTATATGAAAATACCCATCCAGGCAGCTTCAGTGGAATCTTCCCATGTACTACTACACATTTTCATACTGTCTTGTATGAAAATGATGTAATGGCAACTGGACAGCTTGGATAGAAGCTACAGAGATTCAGGAATAAGGAACACATTTCCTTTTTCTGGGGTCTTGGTGACTAACATAGAGAATTTCTGCACAGTGACTGTTTTGTGGAAGCAACTCCGTGCTTTAGAAGCCACTTTTCAAATTCTCCACATCTCCATACATTTTGATGGTATGTTTAAAGAGCCACCCGTGTCTTTAACTTGACAGAATGGCATCTGAGTCTGTTGTAATTCACATAAAGCAGTAGCTGCACATTCCTGTTCATAATCATAATCATAATAACTGAAAAGTCATTCTCTGCTGGAACTTCGACCTCAGGGTGAGCGACACTGGTAACTGAAACACAGAGGACATGCTTCCTGTGCAGGCTTCCCTGACTAGTTCTGAGATAGCAAAGTGTGAAAACATATGACCCCCGACACACACACGAAAACACATACATGCACACAGATGCACATATACATGCACACATTCACACACATGCACACACACTCTTACCCACTCACATGTGTCCATACACACTCATACATTCATTATCTCACGTGCATACCTGCACACAATACATGCACTCACACATGCATATGCATTCTCACACACACTTGCACACACACTTTCTCACACACATGCATGTGCACATATGCACACATGAATTCATTCTGTAGCACACATATACACACTCTCACACACACATTCTCTTACAGAAACATGCACTCTCTCTCTCTCTCTCTCTCTCTCTCTCTCTCTCTCTCTCTCTCTCACACACACACACACACACACACACACACACACACGAAGCTTCTTAAATCCTGAGGCCTATAAACTGTGTGTATTAAAATTAAAGCATGATTTAGTGTTATCTTTGTTAGAAGGCTTGACAAGCTTTACACTCATAATCTTCTAGAATTTGTATTATGAAAATGCAGAACTTTGAATAAGGAGTTAGATCATATCACACTTATGAACTGTGTGAAGCGAAAGTCATATAGATTTCACCAAGGCCTGGGATTTCTGACCTCTTCACCTTCTCCTCACTTAGTCCCCACAAAACAATCTCTTATAGTGGTTTTTCTCCCAAGGACACTACAATGTAATTTCCAATATCTAGTACCAGAACAAGTGTGAAGGTGAGAACAACCCCAACAGTAATTGTGCTTGCAGTTATTTTTGCATTTAATATGATCTTTTCCACCCAGAAATCCTCTGCTGAGGAAAGATAATATTATTATCTTTGTTTCTACATTTCTAAATAAAACAAACCCACTCACAACTAGTGAAATCCAGCTAAATATGGACATCAAATATTGGGGTTTCTGGGTTCATGGTCTTCATCTCCAAACATTCTCTAATTAAGACAGTGGTGATGACCTCCAGAGGCCACAGAATCTGGGTCTGTGACATCACTTCTTTTCCCTTCTCCTTCCCCCACCCCAACTCCTGACATACTCTCATTAGTGTGAGCTTTCTGGTTCAACCAACCATTAACAGGGTATTACAAGGATGTGCAGAGCCATTTCCATCCTCTCAGAGGACAAATTAACAAACCACGGTATAACATATCATATTTTAAAATGTATTTTCACACTGCAAACTACAAGCAGAAGGTATATAAAAACTTTCTATTATGTGTAAATATTCAAGATAAGCAGAAAAAAATTCACATTATAATGAAGTAAAATCCTTTCAGAAAAATTTTAAGTGGCATCTTCTTATAGGGCCACAGAAATTATTGGAACTATAATCTCATGTAACAGGAATTTACACATACAGGAAAGTACAACATGTTAACATGACTGTGGTTATTTCCATTGTTTGGCGATGAGAGTCTACCAGACTATGATTCCATAATTTATCAAAGCCCAGACCCTGGATTCACACTGGGGTTTTGAATCCCTACCTGTCTTACAGTATCCATATAGCCAGAGGGAAGTTACTCAAAATCTCATTCTTCTATTTTCTCCTCTATAAAATGGGACTTCTAATAGAACAAGTCAAGGACCAAATGAAAGAACTCTGAATCACTTAGTGTCTGGCACATGAACAGTAGCTTTTTAGAAATGGTACCTACGGCATTCTTCCAGTTTTTACAAGGAGATTGTGTTTCTTGTATAAGTTTTGAAAATTCAGGAAGAGACTAAGACAGCAGAAGTGAAGACTTCTGATTTAGCTTCTGAAGACAGTCATAACAAAGTCCCACAGACTAGATGGCTTGAACAATTGTGTTGTAATTGTGAAAGCTATTCATTCGATGGCCAATGGGCAGGGTTGGACCTTCTGAGAGACATCTAGTGAAAAATCTATCCATAGCTCTCCTCTTGCTTCTAGAGATTTTCTACTGAGCCTTGACATTCTTTGGCTTATAGGAGCATCATCTGGGCCTCTGTCATCATGTCCATGTGAAATTTTCCCATACACAAGTCTTTCTGTGCATCCAACTTTCTCTTTTGATGTTAATGACAATCAATAGCTAAGGGTTAACCAAAAAGACAGTTACCTTGACATCATTATCTGAAAAGTCATGTGTTAGTCCATTTTCTTACTTCTGTTACAAAACTCCTGATATAAACAACTTTAGAGAGTGGGAGATTATTTATTTTAACTCATGATGGTGTCAGAGTGTGTGGCCCACAGTCTGTTGTCTCCATACATTTGGGAAGAATAACATGGGGGCAGGAGTATGGAGCTCAGATTATTTACATGTTGGTGCGTAGAAGCAGAGTGAAACTCACAATGGAGGCAGTGATGAGTTAACCTCCAGGATCCGTCCTCAGTGACTAGTACTATCAGTTCTAAAGCTGATAATACTAGTACCAAAACAGCACTACTAACAGAGAACAAGTTTTCAACTCTAACTACTGGGGGAGAGTTTACATCCAAATTACAATAGATTGTACTTCCAAACTACTGTCGGTAGTTAGAACATCATTGTTTTGGGGTGGGAACAATTAAACCTAAGTAATAGAGGAAATCAAAATAAAAGTTATTCATTATACTTGTCCAGATTTTGTCTAGGGCCCTGGTCTAGGGGAGACCATTGAGTAGAAAAGATCAGCACGGTCTTTAGTGTTTATGGGGAATTTGTAGTCTCTAGAATATGTAAGCAATTTATGAAATCTGGGTTCTCGGGCATGTTACTACATGTCTGATTAATTTTTTCCTCTTAAAAATCTCAAACTCACCAATACTTGAGAGGTTCACATATGTAATGGTACAGCCATTATCAGCTATGACAAGTCCAGCTAGTAACTTAAGCCCCTCTTCAAACCAGAATGGCAACACCTATTTTAAGTGCAAATGTAAGGCAGTTTCCCAAATGATTAAAAATATCACCAGAATATGGGCCAATAATCACACTCCTGGGTTTGTAGTTAAAACAAAAGAAGCTATTATGTTAAAGCAGATCTGTGCCTCATGTCCATTGCTGCACTAGTCACAATACTGAGGATACAGAAGCAAGCTAAGTGTCAGTGAATGAAAGAACAGAGAATAAAACACAGTATTGTGGAATGTAGCTCAGTCTTAAGAGGACAGAAGTCCTGTTTGTGACACCCATGAATGATGCTGAGTGAAAGCAATCAGACGTAGAAAGACAAATCTGTGTGATCTTACATACTGACTCTGAAATCAATGAGAGTGGAATGGTGCTTCCCAGGACCTAAAGGGTAAGGAAAATTAGGAAATTTATAAAATGTAAAACTTACCTTTGTAAGTCCTGAGGACAAGATTAATGGATATCATGGTAACTAAGATATAGTGATTAATAACATATTGCTTGCTTGAAATGTGGTAAGAAGGCAGACTTTAAGCATTCTAACCACCCAGACAAACAAGACAATAATTATTGGTAATAAGAAATGATAACCAATTGTATGGTCGTAATCAGTATATAATACTTATGTGCATCAAATCTTCATGCTGAATAATATATAGACAACCTTTTGTCAGTTACATAATTTAAAGCAAAATGCTCAATGGTTAAAAGCATTTATGGCTTTTGCAAAGGTTCCAGGCACCACCACAATGGTGGCTCACAACTGCCTGTAACTCTGTCTACAGAGGATCTGACACCCTCTTTTGGTTGTGAGCCTAACCTTTAACAGCTGAGCCATCTCTCCAGCCTGACACCCTCTTTTGATTTTGACTGGCACTACATACTTGTGGTGCATGAACATATAAGAGGTAAAACATTCACACACACACACACACACACACACACACACACACATATATATATATATATATATAATCTGTTACTATATGAACTAAGTTTGGTTTACATATTCTTGATTATAAATTATGAAAACTGCCTCCCTAAATCTTGCTTTCTTTCTTCTCTCCCAGTCTCAGGAACATCTCTTTTTATTGAAAATTGAGATTTGGTACAGTAAAATATAATTGCACAACCTGGCACACAACCCAAATTTTGGTGATATCTGAGGTAGCTAGTCTTTCTGTGTCCCCCTCATATTTATCCTTCATTTTTGCTTGAATATTTCAGCAACTAGAATACACAGGCACATTATTTATTACATATTAAGGTTAACCTAATGCAAGGAAATTCCACTAAAATGTATGCAACATTTACTCTGTAAGATTTCTCAGAGATGATACAGTGGCTAACACCCACCACATCTGCCATCGAGTCGCAGTCCAGAAGGAAGAGCCTGAACACGTACAACTGTTCACAACGTCCGTACAACACGTACACTCAAGAGAATGGCAATGGAAAGCCAGGCCTATCACACTGGACAGACAGCTCTGGGAGCAAGAGCATTTGCTGCACAAATAGAAGGACCTGAGTTTGAATCACAGTGCCTGCATAGAAATCTTCCCTCTCTCCTTCGTCCACCTCTCTTCTCACCACTCACCCCTCTTTTCCCTCCTCCCGTCCTCTATTCTTTCCTCCCTCTAGTGGTGTTCTGGTTTGAGATCTATTATAAGATTCTTAGTCCCTGTGTTCCTAACTCTATGGACCAGACCGACATGATACATAAAATATCCATAGTGACTTGAGTCTTGGTTGCAAATGAAGGCTAATTGCTAGCCTAGTCCTTTGGACCCAAGACCTACTTCTAAGTTTTGTGGGTAAAGACAGAAGCCTGTTTTTTTTTTCTTCCCATTCAGTCTTTCCTTCTTTGAGCAGTTGGGTCTTGATTCTCTCTGAAGATTTTAAAATGTTTTGAAGGGAGAATCTGAAAAATAACTGTAAATATACTTGGCAGGATTTGAATAATTTTTCAACTTTCTGCAGTGTATGCAGACAGCAGACAAATAAAATTATAAATCATGGCATGCCACTCGAGAGTTTTGTCAAATGAAAAATGTCGTCTCAAACCTTAGCCAAAAGGTGGGCTATAAATAAATGCCCACATATTCTGAAGTTAAAATTTCTGAAGCTGTTTTTTTCATGGGGGTGGTGGGTATTTTTAAAGTATCTCATTAGCAAACTTTGCTTGTAAGAGCTTATGGAAAAACCCAAACCAACATGGTGAGAATAGTATTTGTCATTTCTTGTTGATGAGAAGGTGGAAATACATAGACATTGGATGCTGCTAGGGTGAAACTTCACTGCTTTAAACAAATGCATGTGGCTTTTGGAAATGTACCAATGTCCTGGCTTAGGACACAAAGCCATCAGAGTAGCACTTCTGAAAGGTCATAAGAAGCAGCCAATCTAAACTTCTCATCATACCAGTGTCAACACCAGCTCCTGTACTGCATCAATACTTGGTCCACACTGTTCAGCACCACATGGATGATCACACAGCTCTGAAGTCACAATCACACATTTTCAGAGGCATGCTTCTGTAGAGTATGATCTCTGGCATAGGACCCAGCCTGTTCCCTGGCTTCTAAAGTGTGGATTTTAAAGCGCGGATCCCCCATTAATCCTTGGTCCTGTTTGATTCTCGGCAGTCTCCCACGTTGCTTTGTTTTTCTCTAAAGAGAATAATTACATGAAGAAAAAAGGGACATCTCTCTTCATTGCATGCTTTCTGTCTACTTCTTCCTTTCCAGCTTGAGGGGGATGGGTACTCTCTATCTTAACTATTGAATTAATGAGTCTAAAGGCATCCTGAGTATGACAGGTTCCCAATCTCCAGAAGCTAATTTGATATTAGGACAATAAACAGAGAGAAGGATGTAGAGAAAGACTATTGCCTCTGACTTTGTCTGAGATTCCGCTTGCATTAACCACCTGCGCCTTGCAGCATTTATGATTCCTCTGGACAGACTGCTCCTTTCTTTGCATCATTAACAGTGATGTCACAGGATTGCAGCTGTGCTTCAGACCAGGTTAGAACAGAAGCAAAGCTGACCATCACTCCGGGATCTTCTCCTCCACTTTACCCCTTCTTGCCTCTTCATAAACATGGGTCCTCACCAAGATGAAGGGGTGAAGCAAATTTGGCAGCCTCGGGGACATCCTTTCAGCTTTTTTGGAGATGTCTTTCTTCTCTTTGGATTTGGTAGAATGTGGAAGCACAGTCAATTCCTTATTTAACAAGACAGCAATATTCAAACAAGTAACTTTAAAAGTGAGATTGGAGTTTGTTCTAGCTTGTTGGGAGGGAATATTTTGGTAAGTCTTCATGCATCCATTAACCAGATCAAACAACTATCAAGACCTTCACACCCTTCCTGTCCCTCTTTTCCACAGCTCCCCATGATTTTATGTACATGACATGAATCCTGTGACTTCCTAAGAATTCTCAATAGAAATTGATACAAATGCTTAGAAGTCTGCATGCTGGATGAACACACCAATGAAAATTCAAATTCATAGAATGGAGTAGTCTGAAATATCAGAAAATCACTTTAGTTTTCTAAAGTTTGTTTACATTCTAGACACTACCACGAGCTTGGAAGACTAACTTGTTAGTCCTTGTGGCTTCCCTACTAGAAATATGCAAAGCCACTGCTTAGTTCTGCTCTCTTACACTACAGCAATGCAACTCCCCCTTTACTTGACATTTATTTAACTCCTCCTTTAAAACTTATCATAGTTCTAATATTGTCATTACAAATGAGTGGAAAAGACAAAGAAGATGTATATCACTTACAACAAGTTAATTATCTCAATTAACTAGTCACCTATCCAAGATCCTTAGCTCAGGGTTTATTGTTGGTGCATATCCTGTAATACCATGTGAAACATTTGTCAACTAGTCTGTGTGAGCAATGTCGAGAGCACTGTAATCTAGTAGTGTGGCTCTAAAGATCTTTCTTTTTCTTTTTTTTTTTAATGAA
Organism: Apodemus sylvaticus; assembly: GCF_947179515.1. NCBI lineage: Eukaryota > Metazoa > Chordata > Mammalia > Rodentia > Muridae > Apodemus > Apodemus sylvaticus. The sequence goes on from NC_067475.1 coordinate 100,459,942, forward strand.
AAATCAGTGAAGATAAAGGAGTTGATAACAGCCCAAAGAGCATTTTTAACTGGAGTCCTATCAGTCTAAAAAAAATGGCATAATCACTAATGATTAATCATACTGAGTACAGTTGTGTTTTGTTTCATTTTTCTCTACAGTCTGTACTTCAGACTCACAGAGCAGAGGGAATAACAGACTGGAACTCCTGTGACGTGACTTTAAATAGTTCCAGTTCATGTAATGTATCTCAATGTGAAATTGAGAAGATTAAATCAGACTCCATCCATCACTCATGACACATCTCAGCTTTCCCCCCTTTTTTCTTCATTTCCTTTGCCCAGGAAGCTCCACTTTCATCAACTACACGATATTCTGACAATGCTTCAGAAATTGATTTTTGTATATAAAATGTTGCATTAAACTCTACAGAAAGCCATTGAATATTAGTCATTTACTTTCCCATTTTAAATTAGAAAATTTATTTATTTGTCCATTTTGGGGGTCTAGGCACAAAAGCAAAGAAGAAATAAAGTTCTAAGTCAGTCTACCTTTCGGTTGTGTCTCTTAGTAACCATGTAGCTAGGGAAAGTTACACTTAGATTATTCACCAGTAAGAGGAGTCTACAAGATCGACTCCACAGGACGCTGGGAAGAGTCAGTGCACATCACATACTTAGAGGAATAGCAATCCTCTATGTGGTTCATCTACTACAACTGTTACCATAGCTATATGCTAGACAGTAATTGAAAGGAGATTCTATCCTACCCTTTTATCAAAATTGTCCAAGCATCAAGAGCTCTTTTTCTTAAAAGTTCCTATTAACAGCACAAAATATCAAAGACAGTGAAAGACTTTTTATAGAATATTCAGACTCAAGAATCCTATACCAAGCCCTGATACAATTCATTCATAAAAACTAAAAAAAAAAAAACCCACATTCATATTCAAGTAATTTTAGAGTGTTTTAGAGGAGAACATAAATAGAAATAAGGATAGTAAAAGTGTAGTGTAAACAGTGGCAAAAGCAGGAGAGCGGCTGGCAGGCAGTAAGAAAGACTAAACCTCATTATAAATGTGCATGAAACTTTCAAAGAGAAAAAGATGAATTTTAAACAAAATAAATAATATATATTAAATCCAGTTTGTTATTGTGATCTCTAGAAACAGAATATAAATATCAAAAGCATAGTTCTTGCAAATGCCAAATTTACATAGTTCTTAATGACATAGGGACAATTAATGAAATCTGAGAGGTAAAATAAGCGGTAATGAGATGGGGAAATTATTGACAGGAATCAGAACAGCATCCCTGAGGAGTCCACCGGACTTCTAGCATTGACCACTGTCCAGGGAGGGGCAGAACCTCAATAGCATTCCTCAGATAAGTGAAGACTTACTAAAAATATTGCAAAGAGGTGACTAATGGGTGCAATTTCATGTTTATTTTTAAAGTCATATATGTATTTGTAACTACCAATTGGGATGAAATGTAAACAGAATAACTGCAGAGTAGCTCTAGAGTTGTGACAATATTTACGAATGTTTTGAAAATGTTGTAAAAAAAAAAACAGTCTGATACTCATGATGAGATCTTAAAACAAAATGGACACATAAAATCTAGGAATATCCCTAGTGGTATAGACATTGATTAACAATGGCATCCTTAGTTCAATGGCTTATATAGCACGTGTGTTCATGTAACTATTGTTCCTATAGCCTAAAGGATTGAAAATGTTTTTGATGGCAACCAACAAATTGGGAAAGGATCTTCACCAAACCTACATCTGATAGAGGGCTAATATCCAATATATACAAAGAACTCAAGAAGCTAGACTCCAGAGAGCCAAATAATCCTATTAAAAATGGGGTACAGAGCTAAACAAAAAAATTTCACATGAAGAACTTCGAATGGCTGAGAAGCACCTTAAGAAATGCTCAACACCATTAGTCATTAGGGAAACGCAATCAAAACAACCCTGAGATTTTACCTCACACCAGTCAGAATGGCTAAGATTAAAAACTCAGGAGACAGTAGGTGTTGGCGAGGATGTGGAGAAAGAGGAACACTGCTCCACTGCTGGTGGGAATGCAAGTTGGTACAACCACTCTGGAAATCAGCCTGGCGGTTCCTCAGAAAACTGGGCACCTCACTTCCAGAAGATCCTGCAATACCACTCCTGGGCATATACCCAGAGGAGCATGCAATAAGGACACATGCTCCACTATGTTCATAGCTGCCTTATTTGTAATAGCCAGAAGCTGGAAATAACCCAGATGTCCCTCAATGGAGGAATGGATACAGAAAATGTGGTGTATATACACAATGGAATACTATTCAGCAATTAAAAACAATGAATTCATGAAATTCTTAGGCAAATGGTTGTATTTGGAAAATTTCATCCTAAGTGAGGTAACCCAATCACAAAAGAACACACATGGAATACAGTCACTGATAAGTAGATATTAGCTCAGAAACTCTGAATATCCAAGGCACAATTCACATATCAAATGACTCCTAAGAAGGAAGAAAGAGAGGTCCCTGGTCCTGAAAATGCTTGTTCCAGCATTGTAGGGGAGTACCAGGACAGAGAAGTAGGAGGGGGTAATAGGAGAATGGGTGGAGGGAAGAGGGCTTAGGGAACTTATGGGGAGTGGGAACTGGGAAAGGGAAAATCATTTTGAATGTAAGCAAAGAATATTGAAAATAAAAAGTTTAAAAAAAAAAAAAGAAAGCAAGTACCCAGTGCAATTTAGATATTGAGATTGAGGCCAGCTGAACACAGAGCCCAAAGGAAGTGATTAAAAAAATGGATTGCAATGGTCAGTCATTATCTATTCAGCTCTTGATTAGCTTTGGATCAATGCTGCCAAAACTGAGACAAGACACATGGCAAGCAGATTATTGCAAGACTATATAGAGTTATTGGTCTCATTAATTCATATGATAAAACTATACCTATCTCAAAAAAGAAAATGTTTTTGATAACAGAAATGAAAAATTGATCTTTATTTTTACTCTTTTTAAAGTTAAGTTTATTTTATTAACTGATAAATGAAAGTGAAACAGGCTCACGTAAGTTTACATGTGATGTTTTGTTTTATATACATTGTTTAATGCTTTGCTATTGAGTAAAAAGTACAGCCCAAAATACTGCAAATACTTCCTTCAGGCCATAAAAATATAGAGATTCCATCTTCCCAAAGTCATAGATTTAATTCCAGGGAAATCTATCAAAATACTAAAACCAGTGATCCATGTTTGATTAAAGTTGAAATAGTTTATTGAGCTTTGTTTATATTTCCTGAAATGAAGATAGATACATAGTATAACTGTAAATCAATAAACATTGATTTAAATGAGACAGGAATTTTTATAGTATGGAAACTACTCTCAAAATGAATTGACCCCGGAGTCAAAAAAAAAAAAAAATCCCAAAAAGTGTGTCCACTGAAGGAAGATAGCTTCCGCTATTGACATATTTCAGTTATGAAGAAGCCCCACTTCTTAAAAAGCTTTAGGTAAATCTATGGCCACTGCACTTTTCTGTAAAATGTAAACAGCATTCTCAGACCTGGCAATCTTAATGAAGATGTGAAATTCACTTAAATTAATAAATATGATTCTGAAGGAGAGGGGTGGGAATGCTGTAAGGGTCCAAGGTTATGGAAGACTGAGGCAAGACAGTGTTTTCTGAACATAAGAAGGGCTTTGAACTCACGAACTCACAGAAGCTGTGGTTGCCTGTCCAAGACTCACACAGGGTGAAGACAGTCAATATTCCAGCATGGGTGGGAGAGAGACCATGTGGGAGATCCACATGCTCCCACTACTAAGTGAGAGGCAATGGGCAATTGATGAATGCTAGGGGAGGGAGAACCAGTTTTCCTTAGGGGTGTGGTTCCCTGTAAGTTAATCGTGCTGTGGACAGCACCACACCCAAGCTCTATGCCCAGATCCAGTTGGTTTATTTTATTAAAAATAAGAAAAATGAATTTGGGCGTGGGTCAAGTTGGGTGGGAGGAGTAGGGCATGATTATGATTGAACTATATTTGTCACATGTCAGATTCTCAGAGTTAAACAATAAAGAACAAGTCGGTTCCACACAGTGCCATGTAGCCCCTGGGACTGAGATTCTTCCTAACAGTTTACTCTCTGACAGATCAGTATTCTAAAATCTAAGTTAGTTCATTTTCAGGTACAAATATGGACACCTAAGGATTGAAAATTAATCCCATTGAAACCGAGGAAGCCATTTGGATCCAGCTCCTCTGGATCCAGCAAGTTTTCTTACTTTCTCTCTTCTAAAATCATTAAGTTCCAAAAGGATGAACATCTCTGCTGTATATTTTAATTAGCCTACTCTGTAGTTGAGTTTCCAGTGGCGACGCTCAAAAGCCTATAAAGTTCTGTGACTGTTGGTAGGGTTCACATGACCGCTCAGAAGCCACCCACCATAAACAGCCCACAGGGCACAGGGAACTTCCATGACACATGAATGTGTGGATGGCTGCTTCCCCAGCCATAGCCTCCTGGCACAAGTCGGAGGTGCTATTCCAAGTGTGATCAGTGGGCGCCATCAGCGATTTACAGGGTGTGACTGTTCTGTGACTGTTGGTGGGCGCTGAACTGGGCCTGGCACAGTTCACTCCTCACAAACGCTGAATGCCATCCCCTGGGGACAGGACCATCAGGAGCCCAGAAAAACACAGCTTTTAGTTCCTTGGTGCTGAAAACTTCAGGCAAGATTCCAAAAGCCCTCAAAGCTAACGTCGAGTTGACAAAGTGCCAAAAACCTCTCTGGCATTAAATTTCCACTCTTTCTTCCCCCCACCCCCACCCCCTTCAGGTTAACAGCTTGTGGAAATAATAATGTGATAATGCCACCCTGTGCTCCAAATATCTCGAAGCACCATCTTGTTAAGCCTGGTGTCCCTTTGAGACTAATGGGAATGGAGCCGACTTTTTCATTCTACAGATGAGAAAACCCCACAGGAGATGGGTCAAATGTCTGGGCAACAGCCAAGCCGTCTTATCACACAGGTCGCAGGTCTGAATTAAGTTCTCAAACAAGGCCAAGTGTTGTAGAAAAGTGCCTGAAAAACTCAGCTAGCATCAGAAAGGGCCAGAGCTGGACTCGCAGGATGTGAGATGGATTAGGGTAATCAAGTGGTGGAAGTGATCAAAACACATCCTAGGAGAGGCAATGAGGCTGAGGCTTAGGCACAGCAATAAAGCGGTTTGGGCGGATGGCCAACTGGAAGGGGTGAGAACCAACATGGGCCATCACTAGATCTAATGAGGTAGCAAGGGACTCTTACAGCCTCAGGCACAGCAGTGGTGTGTGTGTGTGTGTGTGTGTGTGTGTGTGTGTGTGTGTGTGTGTGTGTGTGTGTGTGTCTGAGTTCCCCTTTCTTGGGATTGCAGAGCCTATTAGGAAAATTACACTTGGAAGAAGAACCCCACAGAAACATCTTTCTCTTCCTGAATTTTAGCAATCGAAGCCAGTAATGCTACCTGGTTGAGCTCAAAAATCTTTGATCTGAATGAACTGTCTCTCAGAGAAACAAGTAACACTTTAGAATACCGTGGCCATTGCATCCAATGTACTTAAGCAATATTGGCCCTTGCCTGGGGTTCTGAGTAATCAAATTCTTTAGTTCCCATTTAAGTCTTAAGGCTCATTTCCCAGAATTACTGTTTTAAAAGTATCACTTTTTTTTTTTGTCTGCAATTAACCAGGGTCAGCTTCTGTATTTAGCAACATGACTGACTGATGCAGACACAGGACAGAGTTCAAGGTGTGGAAGAAAGCATTAAGTGCTCTAAAATGCTGTTCCTCTTCATATTGCTCTGGAAATAAGAAATGCATTTCTGAGTCTTCCCTACAGTTAGCTGTGCTGTGGGTCTGGGGGTCAGTCAGGGATAACGCGGGGGCAGTGGGATGCTTGCTTTCCAAAGAGGGTCACTCAGGCCTCCCACATGAACCACTCTCCTGTGCTGTCACTCCTGGTTTTCTGGAAGGAAGGTAACTGCATGCTGGCTTTGAGAACTGTGTGTTAGAGAAGGCAGAGCGTGTGCTATATTGGGTTTTCTGAAGAACGGCAGGAGGAGATACTGCTCTGCAGACTTGTTCATCAATCCAGTGCTAATGTCTAATTATAACGGAAACCTCTGGGTCAAGGCTATGGCTCAGCAGACAGACACATTAGCCACACAAGACCGATGACCTGAGTTCCATCCCCAAACCTGTGCCCAAGGATGGATGTGAATGTGAATCTGTAATCACAGCATTTCTACAGCAAGATGAGAGGAGCAGCCAGGAGAACTGGCCAGAAGCTCACAGGCCAGCTATCCAGAAGGGCGCACAGCAGCAGCAGAAACAAGAAAGACCCTGCCTCAGCAAGAGGAAAAGTCAGAACTGACTCCCAAAATTTATCCTCTGACCTTCATTATTCTTAGAGCATTGCAGACTTTCATTTATTGATGTCTTGGTGAATGCAATCATAACTCTAATTGAATATAGTTGCATTGATTAAATAGCCTTACCAATGAAGTGTTAACTAAGAATCTGAGTGACATTGGGTCAAGTCTCTCAGTGCATGTTATGTGTATGGAAGTGTGTCCATGCAATCATGTATGTGCTCATGCTCCTATGTCCATGTATGCATGTGCATGTGATGGAGTAAATAATCCCTAAGGTCCTCTCCAATTTGAACATAGAGGCGAAGCTATATTGTCTCACTTAAAAGATAAAGAGCGGGTGAGGTGACTCAGCAGCAAAGAGCTCTTGTGCTCTTGCAGAGGACCCAATTTGGTTCCCAGCACCCATGTTGGTAGCTCACAACTGCCTCTAACTGCACCTCCAGGGAATCTGATTTCCTCGTCTGTACTCTATACAGACACACACATTAATTAATGTTTTGGGGGTTCTATTTGTTGTGAATGAGCCCAGAATATTCCATGTATTTTAAAAACAAACAGATAAACTGTTAATCGAGCAGAAATTCACATTCAGAGCAGAGCTTGTGGATTGGTAGCACATGGCTTCGGAATTTCTCTTCAGTATAAAAGGAAGTGTGGGCAGCTGGGACTCTCTCTGTCTACCATTAGCTCTAGGCACATGGAGTGGTCAGCTGCAGACAAAGGATGAAAATGGACGCCAGGAGGTTGTGTCTACCTGAGGTGGTCAGAGATCAGGATGTTTTAGGTTTGTTTCTCTTCCACATATCCCATCATCTATGTAGTGGAAATACTAAAGACATAAATTGCATTTCTGTCTCTGCTCACTCCCTTTTATTCCGTTGTTCGCCTTTTCCAGGAGCTCCGAGTGATACATCTCACTCTGCTTCCTAGACATTTTCCAGCTCCCGAGCTTTAAAACACACCCTCGGGTTTATTTTAACTCACTTCTCAATCTGCCTCTTTCTTACTCACTCTTAAGCTATTGGTTTCTTCGGGGCTCAGGAATAGTCAGTTAGTCATGTTAGTCCTTACTTTGATACAGTGATCAGAAAACATAACTAGTAAAGGGTAACTGATTAAAGGTTTGTTTTCTATTTTTAAATTTTTATTCTCTCTCTGTCTCTATCTCTGTCTCTCTGTCTCTGCCTCTGTCCCTGTCTCTGTCTCTGCCCCCCCCTCTCTCTCTCTCTCTCTCTCTCTCTCTCTCTCTCTCTCTCTCTCTCTATGTGTGTGTGTGTGTGTGTGTGTGTGTGTCTTGTGTACCTATGGAAGCCAGAAGAGGAAATCAGATTCCCTGGAGGTGCAGTTAGAGGCAGTTTTGAGCTACCAACATGGGTGCTGGGAACCAAATTGGGTCCTCTGCAAGAGCACAGGAGCTCTTTGCTGCTGAGTCACCTCACCTGCTCTTTATCTTTTAAGTGGGACAATATAGCTTCCCCTCTATGTTCAAATTGGAGAGTACCTTAGGGATTATTTACTCCATCACATGCACATGTATACACGGACATAGGAGCATGAGCACATACATGATTGCATGGACACACTTCCATACACATAACATGCACTGAGAGACTTGACCCAATGTCACTCAGATTCTTAGTTAACACTTCATTGGTAAGGCTATTTAGCAACAAAACTATATTCAATTAGAGTTATGATTGTATTCACAAAGATGTCAAATAATAAGAGTAAATTTATATACAGTGCCTGCATCTAGAGTCCTCATAATCCCAATACAAATGAAACATGGAAAGATTGTGTAGCTTTCTCTAAGACATTGAAGTCTTTTGTCTTTGTCTAATTACTCTCAAATCTTTAGACTCAACAAATCATGGATAACTTGGAAAGCCATATTGATACATTATGGAGAGTCAAAATGCTACCTATAACAATACTTCATTTTTCCTAGTACAGTCTTATCAATCCCAACCCACCCAAAACAAATCCAAGTGGAGAAATGTTTCTTCCCTGCCATTGTGGTGAATAAATTCCTGAGATGAAAGCTTCAAGACACATCCTGGAGATGACTAAAACTGATGCCACTGTAGAGTGCTAGATTCTGAATGCATATCACTCAAAAGATGCTTTTAACAGAGCCAGGTTGTGTGTGGCAATGTGTTTGGTGCAGAAGTGTGGATAAGAAAAAGCAATCCAAGTCAGATGTGACTTCAGAACATGCAATACGTCATGTAAGATGGAAATAGTGTGTATACATTCTAAGGACTAGCTCTAACTGCTTGGGTTTAGGTTTATGCATTCTGAATTATCACTAGATGTTTGTTTATTTTTATGAGAGAGAATCAGGTTCGCTTACAGGATCCAGTATGCAAAATACAAATTAAAATGAGAAAAACGTGATATCAAGACTTAGGTCTGATTTTTAATCTTTCAGCTGCAAAGATGACCTCCATGGAAAGTCTCTAAGTTCTTTTGAGTTCAACTCTCTGAAACAGTTCAGATGACACCGTTATTTCTAATAATGACTAATATAATCCCAAGTTTATATTGCATGAGTATATTTTTAATTTATGTAGGTCTAGCATGAAAGATGAAATCAGAATGTTTCTTATGTGTATAACTGGGGAACTGAAAAAGTAGCACAAAAATTCAGAAATCAAGATAAAACTCACTGGAGAACCTGCAGTTGAAATATTCCCAGGCCTAGATTCTTCAAAATATAAGACGTTTTGAGTAGTAGCAACATGTCATGCCATGGAATTATTTAATGCAAAAGATGTTTGAAACATTTAGATTGTCTTTGGATTATATAAGTTAATTGCATGTTTAAAATTGAGTCCAAAGTTCAAAATCTGCAGTGCCGGGAATTGCAGTTAATGGGTGCTCCATGTGTGAAAGTTGAGTGACTCTAGACTGATGTATAAGTTCAGAGATATTCTTTGGAAAACTGGGTTCTGATCTTCAGGCCCCAACATTCACTGAGTGCCATTAGTGGCAGAAAGCTTTTAAATTAAGTCAAGAAATCATTTGTGACCAACCAACATCCTAATATAAATAATCTCAGGAATTCAGCATATTTGTAAATACCTATTTCCTTTACCCCAACCTATTCTCAAGCTCTCCCCCATGAGGAGGACTCTGCTGTTACTGTAACTCCCAGATATGTCACATCTGGAAGAAGCCCTGATGGAGATGGATCCAACAGTAAGAACCATTTCCAGGTTTCAAGAAACATTTCTAAGACCAACTTCTCTGAAGGATTAAAAGTGTTAAAAAAACAGGGAAAACATATCTATCATTCCCATCCATGTTCAGCATCCCTACAAAGAATTTTAACTACAGTGGATTTTGCTAAACAGATACACCCCCCCCCATTTTTTTCAGCCAAAGGTTATAGAGCCCTGCAAGGGTGGGTGGACCACAAAACTGTGAACATATTTTTACGTTGGCAAGGAAAACAAAATGTCAGTCAACTAAATTTAAGATTGTTCACACACATCTGCTACCAACAGAATGCTGTAAAAAAGGAAAAAGAAAAAGGACAAAATGGGAAATGCTCACAGTCTAAATAGCATTGCGTGTCTTCTGTTGTTTGGATGATTTGCACTCTTTCAATAATGATTGAAAGGCTATCAGACCCGAAGCTACCATCTGTTGGTGGTTTGTCATGTAGCAACAATTTCTAGTTAAGCAAATATATAAACAACCATATCTCAAACTGTCTAAGCTAGGTAGCTGTGGTTATAAATATATCACTAAAAATGTTTTCCAAAGAGGAACAAATGTAAAATGTTACACTCCTGACAATATCATACTGCATCATGTCCTTGAGAGACTGAGAGCAAGGAAAAGATTGACAGATAACAGATCTCTGGATCTAACAAGCCTCAAATACCCAATGCTGGAACGTACGGCAGGCACAGGTTATGACACCAACCTCACATTGTCTGTATTATTGAAGGATAGTCTTACCGCTTGGAGAGACTTGTTCAGGGTCCACTACCACTAGGGAATAGACATAGCTCATGATGAAAAGGATATTAAAATTTAAAGTCCCCCAGTATACTTACTATGGGGAAAAACACCACTTCCTCCTAAAATGTGTGCAGAAACATAAAATCCAAGTGAACAAAACTAAATGAGCTGGGTGATAAAGCTAGGTTTCACACATTTCAAAACACTTAGTTCTTTTAAATAGTGAGATCGATTTAGGAAAGCTCTAGTGTATCCACTAAGAAAAGCTGACAAAATATATTTAACAATATCACCTTAATGCAAAATTAAGCTATGTCTTTTAAAATTATACATTTCACATACTGTCAAGAATAAGTACCATTTATCTAAAAATCAAGTACCAAGTTACTGAAGAGTTAAGATGAACAGCAATTCAGCTGAAAATAATATATAATAGAAAGAAATATCTATGCTTGATGTTTTCAAATATAAGAACCATTGAGAGAAGTAAGTTTTATATCATAATAACATTAAAAGAGCTTCATTATACTTTAAAGTAAAGGGTTCAACATATGTGTCTGAAACTATATTTAACTGGCCTTAAAAAATATATTTCTTAAATTATGTTTTAAATGGCCCTATGTTCTCCTACACAGTTCTGCACAGAAAATCAGAATATCTGCTGGGGTCATTATTGGTAGTAATTCAGAGGATCTTCTCCCTTGGTTACGTGAGGTTATAATATACAGTTCTCCAGGGATGTTAGGAGGTGGCTAAAGAATGATTTGGGGGGAATAAGTTTGTTGCTGTTGAGTTTCTGATTTAAACAGTTAAGTTGGAAGTTTTGAAAGTAAATGAATATATATATAGTGATACTAAAATAGCAATTTCAATAGCCCATATGTAATCATTTTATTTTTTTAAAGCTGCTTATAACTTCCATCCGTTTTCACTGTGTGTATTTGATGCAAATAAACGCCAGTGCTTTAAGTCACGACCACCACCTGTGTGCTTGAACGTCAGAATAGCTAAGTGCTCTTCTGGAATGGAAACTATGATCTATGGTCTAAGAGTTTAACTGTTCTTCAGGTTAATGACAAATCAGAAATCCCCTGTAAATAGAATCTTCTGTTTACAAAGAGCAGCAAACTGCACATTTAAATTATCTACGTATGCTTATAAATTGATATTTCCAAAACATCTGGTTTGTCTGTTTGCAGTGTAATTAATTGGTGTTGGATTTTTAACTTTCTAAGCTCTCAAAATTCAAACTATAGACATTCACATCAAAGAAGGCAGTATTTTCTTTAAATTAGTGTATTAGCTTTCTCTGTAAAATAACATTTACGTGGTTGTTTCTAAACTTTAAAATGCAGTGAAGAGCCTATCTTTTATAGTGCCGGTTTTATCAGACTTCTCCCCCCATGTCTAGAATGTGATGGGTGAGTACACAAGATTGGATGTGGAAAACTTACTCTGTCAGATTGCTTGCCTGGGTCGCGGTCCCACACGGCCTTTAAACGCTGCTCAGACCTCTCCATGGTGCTGAAGATCTACCCTCGTCCATTTGAGAAGGAAGAGCGTTCACTGTAACTGGTTTGGAAAGGAATCCAGAGGGCCACCCTGTCAGCAGGTAAAGTCACCTGGAGAGTTTCTACAGCACATGCTGCAAGGTGGGGTGTCTCCCTTCTAGCTAACAACCCAGGAAGCTTAAAGAAAATTTTGAAGCAGAAATCTTCAAAATTGAAAGAAAAGGGTAAGTTCCCCAAGAGAAGAAACTACCTGGTTTTTGTCCTCATTCCTCAAATTGGGGGGTGGGGAGTGGGGCATACGAAGATGGCCAGGCTCCTTGGAGAACAGAGAAGTCCAAACAGAGAAGTTCTTGACCTTTATGAAGAGAAAAAGCCCCTGCTATTCTGAAGCACTTGATTCACTTCATCTTCATTAACATAAAAAATAATATGAAAATAAAGCTGAGAATTCCACAAGGCTCCATTGTGGAATTCCACGACACACACTGTGCAGGCGGCTCTGCCTCCCTCTAGTCACAGCTTCTGTCTGTTGAAGATTCTCACAGCAAAGATCAGGCTCTTCTGCCTCTCGTAGAGCACCTCTTTCTGAGGTTGGAATGTATAAAGAGCCACATGACGCCCAATGATGTCATCTTGAAAGCAGGTCACAGTTGCTGCCGTATGCAGATGAAATCCTTCTATTAAGTGTTTAGCATAATGATTTTCTTGAAAATCTATTTGCATCAAATAACTTGGTCTTCCACCAAGATGGTTAACCCTATCAACAGAATGCCTCAAAGAGATCGATTCACAGCTCACATGGGAAGCAGTCTCTGGGTGAGCTGGGATGAGCTTCTGGTATTGCCTCAAGAAATAAATAATTGTGATCAACTCATGAGGAGTATGACGCCCCTTCTCTGCTCCCCAGGAGCTGCCGTAGAAATGGGAAGATTTCTTCAGACACAGAATCTACTTTGAAAACAACTCAGAATGTCTAGCACATTTAAAAAAAAATGTAATCTTTTAAAAGTCGGCTCACCATGACTGCTAAATAAAAGCTAAAGCAACTCCCTTCAACTCCTAACACTATTTTATTTAATGGAATAGAACATTTCAAAAGAGTTAAAAACTTACTACTTCTGAAAAGATTTGATTTTTATTTTCAAAAAGTTGGTAGAGAACTTTTTTTAATTATCCACAGATGTTTTAAATTCAGAATGAAGAAATAATTGAAATGTATTCTATATATCCTGAATAAGTCACTGTAACAGATAACATACAGATATAGTTGTAAGGGACTTAGGATGAGAGTGTCTATTTTTATAAAGCATGCTTCTTTTCTATTTCTAGTTAGCCATGTATCCTAATTAAAGATTTTTTTCAGTCATGATTAACAAATCTTCCATTATGTGGACTCAGTAGGTTATAAGAGGGGGGTGCATGCTTGAAAGGATAAATAAAAGGCAGAGGGAGGAGAAGCATTGCAGAGGAAAAAACAGAGGTGGATATGGTCAAAACACTTTAAACACACTTACAAAATTATCAATTAAGTTGTCACAAATGTTCATATTAATACAACACTGAAATAATTAGTATATCAAATTGTATATAAACATACAAAAGTGAAAGCAAATAAAAAATAAGAATGCTTTGCAACCGGATGCAGAGACAAAATATTATTGCATGGAGTTTTGGATTGTCTTCTTCCAACCTCAAGTTTCCCTAAGGGAGCACTTTCCTAAAAGCCCCATGCCCACTGATGTCCTTTCTATCCTCCTCTCCAGGGAGCTGAGAGAAATTGTTCCGGCTGAAGGATTAGGAACTAAGGCCTCTCTGGTCCTGATTTGCCTCCATGCTCAGGACTCCCTTGGCCCTGCTTGTGGATGAGGCCAGCAGCTTCCAGTGCTACCCATGGCTGCTAGCAGTTGATTCTAGAGTCTAGTGCGACCCATGGCTGCTAGCAGTTGATTCTAGAGTCCAGTGCTACCCATGGCTGCTAGCAGTTGATTCTAGAGTCCAGTGCTACCCATGGCTAGCAGTTGATTCTAGAGTCCAGTGCGACCCATGTCTGCTAGCAGTTGATTCTAGAGTCCAGTGCTACCCATGGCTGCTAGCAGTTGATTCTAGAGTCCAGTGCTACCCATGGCTGCTAGCAGTTGATTCTAGAGTCCAGTGCTACCCATGGCTGCTAGCAGTTGATTCTAGAGTCCAGTGCTACCCATGGCTGCTAGCAGTTGATTCTAGAGTCCAGTGCTACCCATGGCTGCTAGCAGTTGATTCTAGAGTCCAGTGCTACCCATGGCTGCTAGCAGTTGATTCTAGAGTCCAGTGCTACCCATGGCTGCTAGCAGTTGATTCTAGAGTCCAGTGCTACCCATGGCTGCTAGCAGTTGATTCTAGAGTCCAGTGCTACCCATGGCTGCTAGCAGTTGATTCTAGGGTCCAGTGCTACCCATGGCTGCTAGCAGTTGATTCTAGGGTCCAGTGCTACCCATGGCTGCTAGCAGTTGATTCTAGGGTCCAGTGCTACCCATGGCTGCTAGCAGTTGATTCTAGGGTCCAGTGCTACCCATGGCTGCTAGCAGTTAATTCTAGGGTCCAGTGCTACCCATGGCTGCTAGCAATTGATTCTAGAGTCTAGTGCTACCCATGGCTACTAGCAGTTAATTCTAGAGTCCAGTGACTTCCTGCATGGCCTTGCCTTTGTCTGAATTATACCTGGGATTCTAATGTTGGTCTCAGATATAGATCCCCTTCTCCCTACTACTCTTACTTCCTTGAAAGAAGTTCCTAAATCAAGAGGGGGAAAGGTGCTATCTACTAGCTTCTGAAACCCACCTTCCAATAGCATTGATTTGTTGGCTAGACTTGTCTGCTTTAAAGCATGTATACATATTCATATATATTCTGAGTCAGTTGATGTAAGAAGTTTTATGTGCAAACTAACTAACTAAAACTTTCATTTGTATAATATAGCTCTATAATATAGGTCTATAAAGGGGGTTGCCAAAGTCTTAACTAGAACTATTACACAATGCACTATTCAACTCATATTAATGTTAGTACTGAGCCACTGAGTTCCATAGATCAATTTCCTGTTAAGATAAAATTAATGATGTCTTTTATAGAGAAAGAAGCTTGGAAATGTGGGAAAGTGGCTCTTTTTGCATATTCAAGTCTGTGATGGCACAACAGATATGTACAAAGTCCTATGGTGAATAAATTGACTATCTCATCTTCCTTCCAAGAAACATCTGCTAATATCTATAAAAAGTATTATTTCTGGCGGCAGGTTCTGGAAATTCTACTCTAGAAGAGGTTGTGGCAGTTAGATTTTATTAATAAGAAAATATTTCAAATTTCTACACAAGTAATTAAAAAAAATCTGAGTATCTCTCTTAAGTTGCTAGTATATTTGTTACAAGAACTGCCAGTCATGCCTAGGGAATTATATAGATTCTGTGCAGGTATACAAGTAGTAAGGTTTACTTGGTTTAGTAGTGATCACTGTGTCCCAGGGTCCTAGTGCAGTAGCAAGGTGCACAATAGGCCCTCAGATAGTTGCAGAAAGAGCGTGGAATTAACAAGGTAGATTTTAATCCAGGATGTGAGTAACTCTGCCTTTTTTTTTAAATTATTGAATATATTCTTCATTTACATTTCAAATGTTATACTCTTTCCTGGTTTTTCCCCTTCCCAGAAAACCCCCAACCCATCCTCTCCCCCTGCCTCCAAGAAGATACCCCTCCTCCCAACCCACTCCCACCTACCCCCTACCCCTTGATTTCCCCATGCCCTCATATCTATCAAGCCCTCATAGGACCAAGGACCTCTCTTCCCACCAATGCCTAACAAGGCATTCCTCTCCCACAATTGCAACTGGAGCCATGTGTATCCCTTGGTTGTTGGCTTAGTCCCTGAGAGTCCTGGGGGGTCCAGTTGGCCAACATCATCGTTCTTCCCATGAGGCTGCAAACCATTTCAGCTCCTCCAGTCCTCCCTCTAACTCCTCCATTGGGGACTCTGCACTCAGTTCAATGGTTGGCTGCTAGCATCTGCCTCTGTATCTGTAAAGCAGGGCCCCTCAGGACACAGTCATAACAGACTCCTTTCAGCAATCATTTCTTGACATCCACAATAGTGCTGGGGTTTGGTGACTGTTTATAGGATGAATCTCTATGTAGGACAGTCTCTGGATGGCCTTTCCTTCAGTCTCTGCCCCACATTTTGTCTCCATTATTGTTCCTGAAAATATTTTGTTCCCTTTCTCAGAAAAACGGAAGCACCCACACTTAGATCTTCCTTCTTCTTGAGGTTCATGTGGTCTGTGAATTGTATCTTGTTTATTCTGAGGTTTTGGGCTGATATCCACTTATCAGTGAGTGCATACCTTGTGTGTTCTTCTGTGATTGGGTTACCTCACTCATAATGACATTTTCTAGTTCCATCCATCCCTTTGCCTAAGAATTTCATGAATCCATTGTTTTAAATCGTAACTCTGCCTTCTTATCCCACCACAGACATCTCAGTTATAATAGGCAAACCTAGAGAACCCAGGGACCAAAAGATTTCCAAAGAAAGTAGCTATGAGAGTGGGACACATCCAGTCCCCCCCACATCCCACTGCTCTTTGGACCCTAGAACGTTCTTCATGCTCATGAAATGAACACAGTAATCTGCTGAGATTGTACATGTAAGACAAAGAGTCACCATTTTCTATCACTTACGCTGTAGAGCATGGACAAGACCATGGTGAGGACAAGTGTCTACAACCAAGTGAGATTTCTTTTTTACTGTGTTTATACTTTGTGCCTGGTGCTCTGCCATCCACACATGAGCCTTGATATTAGCTTTTAGATCCCAAAGGCACCTTCATCATATTAGGAGAATAAATGAGTCAGTGATCAATGATGTCACAATTTTGTATATCCGTCAATGTTTAGAGTTAGCAGTTTAAATTTTTTATTTATTTCTGGTTTTTAAAATATTAGTTTTAAGTTTAGAACTGTATTATTAACAGTAACAATAATTATTTTATTTTATTTATATGGGGTTTTGCCTGCATGGATATATGTATGTGAACCACATCCATGCCTAGCACCTGCGGAAGCCAAGAGGGCATCACATCCCTCCAGGGCTCATCCCATACCCTCCCAAACATGGCCTCGTTTTTCTTATTATTGGTGTGTGTGTGTGTGTGTGTGTGTGTGTGTGTGTGTGTGTGTTCATAAATATACAAATGCAGTCTGCTAAGTCAGTTTAGTGTTGCCTGTACTTCAATGATTTGGGGATAAACACTAGGTGTTGGGTAACCAATTAGAGGCCCATCCCTAGGGGAGACTAATTCTCCATCCTTCAGCTGTCTTTACTTGCTGCAGTTCCTGGTCTAGGGATGAGGCCCCATGAGAATTTTGCCTTCGATATTCGCATGTCTATTGGTGTTGCTATTGTTCATGTCTTGTTGAAGTCGCCATGTTGTTGAAGTATCATAGTTTCCTTGTTATAGCTAGGAGACAAAATCTCACAGCAGAATTTCTGACCCTTTGGCTCTTACAATCTTTTCCCCTGCTTTTTCCACACAGTGTTCCCTGAGCCTTGACATTTTTAAAGCCCCAAACCAAAACAGCTTGCTCATGTTTTAAAACCTGCCAGGGGGAAAATATCTTCAAACAATAAAGTTAAGGAATCTTGGGGAAATGAGTCTGTATTATCAGTGAATATTCAAAGATTTAAAGGGAAATGTGTGAAGACATTTTTATACAAAATATCTGTTGGACACTGTAATACATTGTTAATTATTGTTAAAATAATTTCTGAAACTTGGCAAATTTTCAATCACTCAGGTTTCAAGAGAGCTGTGTCTGCTCTATGTAAATAAGAATCCCTCCCTTTTTCTTCTTATGGTTTCTCTGTTCTCTGTGCTATTTATGGGTCTGAGACACAGGGTAGGAGATGAAATTTGTATACTGAAACACTAAGACTCAAGGGACCTAAATCCGTAAAAGCTGGATACAAGCCTATAACTTGCCCCTGACCTGGAAAATTTGAGTTGTTAAATTATTAAAGATACACCAGGCTTTCATTCTCTATAATTACAACACTTGAAATAGTATTGGAAAGGATCACTGTGAAGTCTCTTTTGGTGCCCAGTATGCATTTCTTCCCAAGTGGCCATGGCTTGACTGCAAATCCCTTTACTCACCAGATTTTTCCTGGTGTATTTAAGAGATCCAAAACGAGTAATTATTATTATTAGAGATCCAAAATGAGCAATAAAATGTACACATGATTTGAGACAAGCTGTGTCTCTGACTTCAGGGGGCGGGGCACTGTTGACTTTTAGAGTGTTTGGAAAGCTTTGGTAAATCTATTGAATCCATGAATGTCTGGAGACTCTTGCTAAAAGCTAGGTCTGCTAGAACAATGCCAATAATCAAAGGAGCTGACTGCCCCTTTCTTCAGGACAATGAAGGTCTTAACCTTCAGGTGGTCCAAACCTTTTTATCCTTTTTTTTTTAACTTGCTCAGAACTGTAATCCTTCTGCTTGGGTCTGAGGTGATCCCTTGGACCTGGGCTTCCTGCAGCTGCTGGGATAAAGATAACGCCTCATTCACATGCACAAGGGTCTCATAATACTCTAGAAAGGGAATGATCTGCAACTCCTCCACTGTGTGAAGTATGGTCTAAGGAGATACCCACTCATGTTTTGTTTCATTCTCAGAGAGCCAAAGGCTTTGGTAGGAATGACACTAAAATACATGCTTAATGATGTACATGTTTTGTAACGTAGATATCACACACATATGCACACACACACACACACATATGCATGTTCATTCTAGGACAAGCTGATTCTGATGGGTTAATCTGGAGAATCTCAAACAAGTGTGGGGCCCCAATCAGTACCAAGTAAAAAGCTCCCTCCCTATAGTGTACAACAATGAAATGAGAAGAGTGCACTGGATATTATCAAGAACAGATTCAACCATGTTTTTTGAGAGCCTGATGGGGGGGGGGGGGGGCAAGGGTCTGTCCTAAGCTTTACAGACAGCATGCCATTTAATCTTCATAGCAATGCCAACCACCTGTGAGGTAGGTGTTACTTCCAGTCGAGGATGAAGAAGGACTTCTCAAGTGATGTCTTAGACTCATGGAAACAGTGGGGACCCCTATTTTAGTCTCATGGCTTTATCATACCAAAGTCTCAGTTCCTGTACCACACTGCCTCTTACAGGCAGGAAGATGATGTGACACCCACCCAGAGGAAGTGGCCATGACTAGAAGGCCAGGAAGGGCCTTGGCAAGGCAACCAAGCCAAGCCAACTGGGATGTAAAATTTCTGAAACCTCAGCGTTTTCTGCCTTTGGCTGCATGAGTACATGCTATCGATTTCTGTACAGGTTACCAGTCTCAAAGTCTGTGTCCTATTAGACAAATCACAAATCCTTTAGAACAGAGAACCACAGGTACTTTCACATGGGAATCTGACTAATAAAAATTGCATAGCATTACCACTGTTGTTCTTGCAAAAAGAATGAATGTTTTCAAGATAGAAAAATTAACTTTTTCTCACCTTGACACTTCCAATCGCCATTCCTCAATTACAGTCACTATTCAAATTTCTTATTTCTAAACCCAAACTTTGCAGTTACCACATGATACACTACAGTATGAGGGCACTTAATATGCAAATTGCTAACATAACTTCATATTATCTCCCCTCCTGTTGCTCTTTAATTTGGCGCTGAATAGCTGAGGTTTGAAATTTTAATCAAAGAGCATGGAATAAGGCAATTTATAAAATCAAATGGGTTTTTTCAACTGTTTCATTCACTGTTTAGAGCTATCAAATTGTAGTCTTACAAATGCATTAGCTGATTGCTACCCCTCCTGCTCGACCATGCCTAAATGAAGGCTTGCTTTCAGACGGTGTGGAATGATGGAACATGGAAGTGGGCAAACTCTGGTCCAGGGTGTGACCCAAGGGTGGCTACTCATCTTTCAAGTTTCATTTCCATCATCTGCAAAATGGAGATAATAACTGTGCCTCCTTCATGTGGACCCTGAGAGGGCTGACTGAGGTAACCCATGAGAAACATTAGCCAAGAGCCAGGCATGTGGCAAGTCTTCAGTTCTTCTTAAGCAAACACGGAGAGCTCATGCTTCGACATGCCTGCTCTTACATATTTTGAAGCAGACACATTCTGGGATCTATATTAACCACTGTGTTCTGCCAAAACAACGATCAGAAGCACTCAGAAGAACCCTTCTCCAGTCAGTGGGGGGATTCGGTGAGGACCAAGGAACTGTTTCCTGTGTGATGCACAGCTAGGAGAGTGGGTGGGTGGATCGCCTCAGATCCAGCGCTGGAGACAAGACAAGCCAGTCAAGAAAGCTGATAATGGTTTAGGCAGTAACAACAAGAGGTTCAGCAAACTATGAGGGAAGCACAAGTCAGGCCTAGGGACTCTCCCGGAGGGTGACCTCATTGAACTTCTGAAGTTTTGAAAAGGTAAAGAATGGATAACACAATGTGCCTGATGGTTTGTGGCACCAAAGCTCTCAATGCGTTTGTTGGTCATGTGAGGAATCCGCTGCCTTTAAAACAGGCTTACTCCATGCTAAACTAGGGACCATCCTGTGTCTTGCATAAACTTAGCCTAACTCACAGTGGGCAGGGAAACCAAGCCTCCTAACAAGGGCCTCCTGGGGACAGCAGAGGGTCGTGTGTGTGTGTGTGTGTGTGTGTGTGTGTGTGTGTGTGTGTGTGTCACAGCCGGCAGGGAAACCAAGCCTCCTAACATGGGCCTCCTGGGGACGGCAGAGGGTCGTGTGTATGTGTGTGTGTGTGTGTGTGTGTGTGTGTGTGTGTCACAGCTGGCAGGGAAACTAAGCCTCCTAACGTGGGCCTCTTGCGGATGGCAGAGGGTCATGTGTGTGTGTGTGTGTGTGTGTGTGTGTGTCAGGCTGCTCAAAGTCGATCAGACTAATGTTCTACTTTGTCATTATGTGGTCCGCAAGCCCCAAAGGATTTAAAGAGAATGTTTCTGTAAGGGCCCTGACTGATGCAGTCGTGATCATGGAATATAAAAGAACATTTATCCAGTTATATAGACTTCAAGCGACTAAGCACAGATGAATTTTTTAAAATTATGCCTGGTATGATAGGGATATGGCTCAGTGGTAGAATACTCATAGACCTACACGGGCCTGGTGCCCAGCGCTGAGAGAACACAATTAAGTCTTGGATATTTGCCTTCCTGACAGCCTGGAGGATTGGAACCAGTTCAACATCTAATATTGCTTATGTCTTATATTTTGTGTGTATCTTTTATGTTTTATTTTGTACAGTTGGTATCACACAATGGCCAGCACTAATACCAAAGCCACCAATATAATCGATGGCCTCTATTAGAACTCTGAGTAGGCTCTGCTTGCTTTCTGATAGCAGATTGCAATGATGACTTTTGGGAAAATTTGTTTGACTCTTACGTTTTGTGCACGTTTAGAGATTCCTTTGTCCCTCAGCCTACAGAGCTAAGAGAGGACAATAGAGTGATTATCAGGTCAGATTCACCTTATGAAAAAGCCAATTGACAGGAAGAAGCTTGGACAATGCAAATGTAAGCTCCTGTATTAGAAAAAGATTCAGGGAACTCAAGAGATTGGGTGATTTAGACGACTCAGCACCAGGAGGGGACACAAGTACGCCACAAGCTCAGGAGAACAACCATTTACTGAAGTGTTTACCCAAAACACTTGAGGTGATGGGATTGAAGGAGCAGGGTGGTGAGAGGCTAGGATATGTTCTAAGATTCAAACAACTCTCAAAGGTTGAAGAACACACACACACACACACACACACACACAGCGGGTCTCCAGCCTCAGCGCAGCAGTTACTTGCCCTAAATTGGAACCTTTATAGCAGCAGAGGTTCTCAGCTGCCACATGCTGCCACCCTTTAATACAGTCCCTCATGTTGTGGTGACCCCCCGCCCCCAGTCATAAATTTATTTTCGTTGTTACTTCATAACTGTGATTTTGCTGCTGTAAATAGCTTTTGGCAGTAGAGGGTTGCCGGAAGGCCCGCAGCCCAGGGATTGAGAGGCATGCTACAATACAAGGGCAGTTTGAATCCGAATCCCTGACTCATACACAAAAATGATTTCATAGACTCTTCACAATCATTTAATTGCATTTTCTATTGTCATTCACAGCAAAGGCATCCTAAGCGCTCAATTTTCACTTTCTTTTTTACACAGAAACCAAGCTCTGCCCAACCCCGAGGCCCTGCATTTTCCAGTGTGGTTCACAGGCGCCCCCTAGTGACCGAGAGGCCAGTGTTTCTCCAAATGGCCAGGTGTTGGGCTAGTTAAAAACAGATGTCTCTTTTTCATAGCTGTAAAAACAGCTTATTCTTTCTTCTAAAAACTAACTAACTAACCAAACTAACAACAACAACAACAAAAACCCAACTCGTATCTACATTAAACTATAAGGTAATAAAGCGAAGCCATGCAATCTGCACACAAAAGTATGGCAGCAAATTATAGGAAGAATATTCTGTAATAACATGCTTTACATAATTATCTCTTCCCAACTTTTTATCATTTCAGTGACTATTTATAAATAAATGATCACAATGGCGAAACTCACTGATTTACCAGAGACTCCACAGCCCCCGCCATACACATTTAGTGCTTATAAAACACAGGCTTGTAGCAGATGTATTCATTTCATAACCCTATTCTGGAGAATTCTTAAACAGGTGGTCAATTTCAGCGTACAAAACCGTATATTTCCCTTTCAAAACTTCAAAATGGTCGGCATCACTTAAAACTCTGGACTTCAGAAGTCCAGATGTTGCACTTGTCAACATCTGCCCTGCATCTACAGTTATGGCAGGTTTCCCCCATCCACGTCGGCAGCCTTTCAGGAGGGGCCTGTGTAACCTACTTAGCCGTGGACACACTCAATCCATTTCAGCAGTTTCAGTCTGTGATCACCTTCAATTTTTCCTGACAAAACTTCTCTTTCTAATCCTAATAACAAAACTGACTTGTAAACCAGATGAGCATCACATAAGCACATCCCGGAGAAAGCACGCCGTAAGAATGGGGAGGGGCACGCCCACCTCAGTGATAAACAAGCAACATCGCCCCAAATCCGCTCAGTGGGCGCATGAGTTCATTTTTGGCTTATGAATCTTGCCTTAGTTCTACCATGTCAAGAGCCTCACTGTGGGCTCCCACGTAGCAAATAAGCAACACAAACCCCCTACACACCACCATCACAAACCACCTCAAGATCTTTTCTTGGAACCAGAGCCCGGGCTATCCATACGCAGTGCAAGCCAGTCCAGGCGAGCGGCCAGGGACACTCACGGGTGAGCTGCTGTCGGAGAAGGTGTTCATGCTGACGGAGCTGCTCAGCTTGTCTGAAGAGACAGAAGGTGGGGATGGGCTCCTCTTCTCCAGGGGGTCCTGCCTCTGCAAGTATTCTCGCCATGCTCGCTGAATGCTGCAGAAAAAGCCAGCAATATGTCACAGCCAGCCATCACCCACACACTCGGAAGGGCACGGGGGCGGGGATTGGTTTTAGAGATAGAGAAACTGTAAGAGAGATTGTGCTCGAAGAAAAGATGCTCCTCGGGCTTTAGCTCCATTTTGGCCACCAAGACTGGATTTTAAAATGAAACAAAACAGAACAAAACAACAAAATAAGTTGGGTTGCCTTTCTCGGACTTAACTAGGCTAACTCATCCTTAAAAAGCAAATTTAGTCAGGGGAGAAAAAGAACCCATATCCGTCAAAGTTAAACTGGCTCGTACACTAAGTGATTTTTGTGTTTTAATTTCTCATGTTTGAGAAAAATGGACAGGTGGATGATTACATATTTATTCATCGAGTGCATGATTTTAGAGGGTAGATTCTGGACAGAGACCACAGAGCACATTTCCGGGATTCTACTCACACAGACCTCAAGGGGGCGGGGGTGGGGTAGGCCGTGGGTGGTGGGTGGTGGGTGGTGGGTAGTGGGAGTGGGGAGTGGGGGGTGGGGAGTGGAGGTGGGGGAGTAGGGGGGTGGGATTCACAACACTGGGCTGTGTGTCTGTACGGTCAGATGCTTTGGTCTGGTGGCACTGATATAGGGACAAGACCACAAGAACATTACAGTCATTTACTTAACATACTGTAGAAAGGACATAAGTAGTAAAGAAACTGTGTCCTGTGTCCCAAAAGTGTCCTGTGCTATTTAAGACACTAAAGTAACAGATAATTAGGGGACATTTTGTTTGGTTTGGTTTTTGTTTTGTTGTTTTTGGTTGGTTGGTTGGTTGTTGTTGTTGTTATTGTTGTTGTTTTGAGACTGGGTTTCTCTGGGTAGCTCTGGCTGCCCTGGAACTCACTTAGTAAACCAGGCTGGCCTTGAACTCAGAGATCTGCGTGCCTCTGTGTCCTGAGAGTAAAGGCATGCATTTCCACACCAGGCTTTGCGGTTTGGTTTTTTGTTGGTTTTGTTGTTGTTGTTGTTGTTGTTGTTTTTGAATCTGTGGTCAATATCAGGGGGAAAAAAAAACTTTCTAAAACATAGGTGCCTGTGTGGATGTTAAGGAACTTTTTGTGAACCATTGGCTCCAGCCTCAGGCGTTAACATCTGAGTTCACGGGCAGTCACTGAGTGTACTGAAGATTTCCTTTGGCATTTGGATATGCACTCCTACTGCCAGGACTCAGTGTCATAAGATAGTAAAATACGTGCATCCGTCGCTACCTCTGTCAAATTCCTAGAAGCACCAGGCCTTCTGCTCTTCTTCCACAGCAGTTGAGTCATTAAAGTTACTGGCATATGAACAAGCAATGCCTCTTCCTCTAAGATAATCAATTCTCAATAGCCAATAGTCGATATAGTTGGTAGTTGATATAGAGAGCAAGATATGTCACCATACTATCGAATTTGAATTGCTTTCCTAATTAAGGCTTTATAAGTTATAATATTCAAGGAGAATCCCACAAAGCAATGCCGTGGATCCAGAGGCCAATTCCCAGAAACTCTGATGCGTAAGTCAGATCTGATGCTTGGAGGCCAGATCTCTCTTCTAGTACCTTCCTCTCTGTTCTTTGTGGTTTGTGTAGAATTCTAAAGATTTGTAAGGGATGTGGTGGTTTGAGTAAAAATGGCCCCCATAGGCATGTGAGTGCATACGTGCACACACACACACACACACACACACACACACACACGTTATCAAAAAGTAGCACTATTAGGAGGTGTGGCCTTGTTGGAAGAAGTGTGTCATCGGGGGTGGGCTTTGGGGTTTTAAATGTTCAAGCCAGGCTCAGTGTCCCTCTCTCTCTCCCTATCTCCCTGCTGCCTGCTAATCCAGATGAAGAATTCATGGTACCTTCTCCATTAGCACGTCTGCCTGCCCACTGCTGTGCTTCCTACCATGATGATAATGGACTGAACCTGTAAGCCAGCCCCAATGAGATGCTTTCCTTTATGAGAGTTCCTGTATGTGGTGTCTCTTCCCAGCAACAGACACTGTAAGACAAGGGCCGTCCACGTATAACTTGGTCCATCCTTGCACAGGTGCTGACCCTTTCTAGTGTGAATCGATTACTGTTGTATTACCTGCTTCTTGAACAAAATGCACTCTTACTGATTTTTGAAGTCCTACAAATGGCAGTTTGTCTCACTGTTTCCTCTGGGGCATCCTTTATTAGAGAGCTGAAAACTTTTGGATACTTGTGAATCACGTGATCTGAAGTTCAGGTGTGGGGGTTTTCCAGAACTCAGCTAACACTTCAGAAGCACTCTGACAAACTAGCCATTTAGGTCTCAAAAGATGTTCTATTTTTAAAAACTGAGAGTTTATAAGACTCTAAGGCATTCTTCTCTACCATTTGTTCCAAGCAAGCAAACAAACAAACAAAAAAACTACCTTTATCATTCAGAAAATAAAGAAAATGTACCATTTGAAGCTCATTACACTTTAGCATGTTGAACACCAGGGGGCGGTGTAACTCTTTAGTGACCCAAGCAATGTGGGGCAAACCCAAAGTAAGGAACTTGGTTAAACAGCCCCCTTCCCTCTTAGTTTCATGGAACCCAGAGAGTGACATACTAATTTTTCTTGCATCAAAAATTAAGAAAGCAGAATTCATTACTTTTAAGTAGACAGATATATTCTTTCATTGAAAAATACTACAGCAATGTTGACTGTCTTTTGAATTGTATGAATATACACAGTAAAGTATTTCATTTTTAAATGTGTATTAAAACGTTTCTATGCCCTCTTAATTTCTTAACACACATTATTTTATTTTTGAACACCTGATGTTTAGCTATTGTGCACATCAGAAACAATTATATGTAGTTGAAAGCATATTACCCTATTATTCTTTATTTTAGTCATTAAAGTTTAAAGACTACACTGCAGATTGGATAATGCATTGAAACTTACTTCAGAGGTTAAAAATAACAGGCCGTGTATGTCATATTGCACCATTATACTAAATTATGACATTATTTTTTCAATGGTCTCTGGGCCTGAGAGAAGTGTTTCTAACCCAACACTGCTCTTTCACTGTATTCCTCCAGCATGGCCTTTAAACAGTTGTGTGTTCTGATATTAGGCGTTGTTAATACCATCTGCAATGGCTGGAAGAGAAGACTAGAAGAGAACCTAGATACTTCTCACCCACGAGTCACAGCTACCACTTTCTCATGCTAACTTTACTGTAATACCAACTTGGGAGTCTCTCTTATGGATGCAAAGTCGGATACAGATAGGCTGCCTTGACGTTTTTATTTTTAAAATTAATCAGTGGCATGAGATAATGTATTTAAAATTGGCTGAAATCAGGGAATGTACATTGTTTACTCCGACATCATCTCTAACAGAAGCTTATCGTCCGTTGAAGCCATGTTTTGGCTCTCGGCTCTTACTTCTCCCTCCTCCTGGTATTTCCTGCTTCCGGCCTTGGTCGGTTTATTCCCATCTGTTTTGGGGCAGGGGCTGACCGTGGGTACCAACCTCATTGCCATCAACAGCCTGATACCTGGGAATAGAAGACGTTTCCAGAGGAGGGCTGAGATGCTCAGGGAAGGTTTTGGGTAGTTTGGGGCTCTGAATTGGGTCTCAGAGGGTGGATTAGAGGTGACAGAAAAGACATGAAAAGGAGGGTAGGTATAAGCCAGAAGACCACGGCGAAGGTGGGGAAGCAAACGGGCTGTGAAGACAGCTCCCTCGCCTCCCTCGCAGGTTAGAGTTTGGACAGTTGGGGTCTTAGTTCTGTAATGCTCCTTTCATTAGGAAGACAGAGTTCTTCTGATATGTGGTACGTAGGAAGCCAGGAGTCCAACACGGAGGAGTGCTCCCTCAAGACAGTGTGAAGCTCTGGAAACAAGCCCATCAGATTTTCCCCATTTCCTGTGCCATTTCCCCAGAAAGTCCAATTGCCTCCCAGGACACTAAAACTCCTGGAGCAATGATCACCCACATATAGACATCACTGTCCTGGTAGCTCCAGTATAATGATGAGTGGCTCATTCACAGATGTATTTTTCTAATACCATGTTCTAGAAATAACTTAAAGAAAAAGTTGTATCTCACAAGGACGTGTGTTTGGCATGATAGATGTTCTTGCCTGGTTTTCCTTCTCATTAGCTGTGGCCTTAAGCAAAATGCTAAGCAGTCTGGCCTACATTTTGCTCTTCCACAATAGGCACATGCTAATAAATTCTTTCTAATTATTTCAAGAGGTCGACCAGTGAGATATGCACACACACCATTTAGCTCAGCACTTGACAAACAGAGCAGGTCTTGATAGGCTATTATTATTATTATTTAAGAAAACAAAAGACATAGCAAACACTTTCAGGTTCTGTGAAAATCACATTTGCTGGATTCCTGAAAATACCACAGGCTTTGCTTTGAGGACCAGGTAGGCATATAAATATGTTTGGAAAAGATACACTTGTGTAGGGAAGATACTAGGCTAAACATCTTTCTCTGATGTTCTCCCAGAAAGGTCATTAAGACCCTGTTAGGGATGGAGTGTGAGGCTGGACAGAGGCTTCCAGGGTTCCTAAGACCACATGGTAGCTGAGAGCGGGGCTGGGATTTGAATCTAAATTGCTCAGTTCCAAAGTCTGTACTCTGGAGCATCCTTCCCACATATCTCCTGTAACTACACTTTTGCCTGGAGTCACATTTTAGTTGATATGATAAAATATTGACCCAGAGCAACTTTGGCAGACGGGGATTTATTTCAACTTATGAACCCATCATTGAAACAGGAGCTCAAGGCAGGAACCTGGACGCGAGAACTGAAGCAGAGAACATGGAGGATACTGCGTACTAACTTGTTTCTCTGGGCTTCTTCTGTTTGGTTTTTATAACTCAAAACCACCTGCCAAGGTGTGGTGCCACTCACAGTGAACCAGGTCTTCTGACATCAATCACTAGTCAAGAAAATGCTCCCACAGGTCCCTTTGAAGGGCCACCCCCTCTTCTCAGTGACTCTAGCTGTGTCGGTTGGTATAAATGAGCTAGGACAACTAGGCAGATACTATCTTTTGACAATGTGATTCAACAAAGCTTTTCAGGAAACATTTCCAAAATTCTGAAAGCTCAGCAGGTGTCTTCTTCTGCAAGTTATCCAGTTTTGTCAAACATATTTTAAATGAAAAATGATGGATGTTCAATATGCCCAGATGTTGTTCTATCAGAAAGTATTGTCAAGGCTTAAGTAATGGTTTAAATTGGGAGAGGTTTTTCGGTGGTCACTTATAACCCGTTACCTGGCCCAGACATGGAGAATGGCACTTGGAGCTACGAGGTGGCTCATTTTCCCGCAGGGCACCGCCACTCATTTGTCGCCCACAGATCGTTCTAGCCTGTAGTCGGAACGCACTCAGCTGTCCTCCCCAAGCTGGGCTGGCATCTTTCATCTGGGTGCTTTCCATCAACTGTGATAGAGGCTCACCTTCTCCTGATGTGGAGGGAATCTGCCTTTCTTTGTCTCCAAATGCCTTCCATAAATTTTCTGTGGTTCTGATTTGCTTCCCCTCTTGACACAGCCCATTGATCATCTAAGTCTAAAACTCAGAATGACTTCTTACCAGGTGTGTTTGTGAGCCAGGTGACATAATCCTGATGACACTTCACACACACACACACACACACACAATCACACTCACACTCACACACACACACATGCATGCATGCACACATACACACAGTCACACTCACACACATGCATGCATACACATGCGCACACACACATGCATGCACACAAACACATGTGCACACACATGCATACACACACATGCATACACACACATGCACACACATGCATGCACACACACATGCACACACATGCACACACACACTCACACACACATGCATGTACACACACATGCGCGCACACACACACATGCACACACATGTGCACACACAGGCATACACACACATGCATACACACACATGCACACACACATGCACACACATGAGTTTTGTCACCTGTTCATGCCTCTGCTTCTTTCTTCTGGCTTTGCCCTACTACACTGTGGTCTCTTTCTCTGTTTCTTTCAAATGTTTCCCTCCTCACAATGCCTAGAGTGTGAGAAGCCAACTGAATGGACCTTGTGCTGCCCCATACCCTATGCTGGGGCTCACACTCACTCGACCACAGAGGACAGGTTGCCTTCGCCAAAAGAAGTTCTCTTCTAGTTTGCTTTTTACATTTGGAGTTCTGTCTATCAAGGTCTCTCTCTGCCTCAGCTTTTTGGGGTTCCTTATCAGCCATGTGACCCCCTGCACTGGAGCCTACAGTGCTTCTCCATCAGGGAGGAGAGAGAAGCCCCCAAAAGTGTAGGTTTTATGATAAGATGACCATTACTTTTCTCTTTTGTCAGCAGATGTTTACAATGTCACCACCAACAGAGGTCAGAGTCCCTATGACAAAGCCCATGGCATTGCAGGGTGACCCTAAATGCTCAGTCAAAGGCTACATTTATATCAGTTCTCTTTATGCCAGAACATTGTCCCTTGGGAAGCAAGAATGCATGTGTCCTCTCCTGGGAAGATACCAAGGTCTTGCAGGAAGGTTGTCCTAAAAGATGTCTGTAAAAGAGCAAAAGACCCAGCCAGTGAGAGGTGAAGTCTCCATCAGGGGTGAGGCCTTGGGGTAGATCCTGTGGTCCCATCCTCCAGGATTCCAAGCCTTGCAGCTACCGTAAAGGAGGCAGAGGTCTAGAAGCCTGAGTGCCCATCATTCGCAGGAGACTTGGGCGACCTCTGGGAGGTTAGCCCAGGGGAGGTAGGAAGTCTGCAGCAGAAAGGAGGACAGGGGGGAGGGGAGAGAAGGAAGGTGGGAATTGACAGGGTGAAGGTGCAGGCTATTGGGAGCTCTCTGTCTCTGTCTTCCTCTCTCTCTCACTCTCTCTCTCTCTGTCTGCCTCTGTCTGTCTGTCTGTCTGTCTCTCTCTCTTTCTGTCTCTCTCTGTGTCTCTGTCTCTCTCTGTCTGTCTCTCTCTGTCTCTCTCTCTTTCTTTCTCTCTGTCTCTCTCTGTCTCTCTCTGTCTCTCTCTGTCTCTCTCTCTCTCTCTGTCTCTCTCTCTCTCTGTCTCTCTCTCTCTCTCTCTCTCTCTGTGTGTGTGTGTGTGTGTGTGTAAGGGAGATGAGCAACCTGCCCAGGGAGTTAAGAATTTAATAACCAGATTAGACAGGACTCACTGAGCTGGAGTGAACTCTCTGATAGGACTCAAATTCCATTATTGGGCAAGATGAAGTTCTCTCCCCCATCCCCCTTCAGTGACTGGAAATGGGGTTCAGAGCTATTATGAGAGATAAAAAGCATTCATTTATACTTCACTGAGCTGAGACTCCTCCAGCAAACCAGCAAACATGAAGTCACAAAGCCTCAGCTCTCTCTGCTGACTGGACTCACAAACCCAGAGAGGTGATTTTTCTCCAATTATTCCTCTTAGCACCCAATTCCTCTGTTTTGATATATTGGAGATGATAAAAAAAAATAGGACCAGGCATTTTCCTAACTTAATTCTACCATGAAGCACTCTCAGTTTCCCCACACAGCAGAGTCCTATGCAGCGCCTTTTCATTTTACAGGACTCATTCTAATAAGATTCCTAATAACCCAGTAACCTGTGCCTGCATTCCTGCATGCTCTGTAGAAAGCAGTTCAACAGGCACAGCCATTCCAGACAGGAAGTGAGGCACAGGACTTCCTCGTAAGGTACCTGGTCAGTTTAGAAACTGTGTCTGGGCTTATCATGAAGGGGAGGCTGGATACTCACACTGTGGCAATCTTCTAAAGGATGTGGATGGCGGGCACAGATTTGTAGTGGTGTGGACGGCCATTTTCTTCCCTTAGCAGAACATTATAAACCTGTCATTTCATTCCTGTTTAAATTCCTTAAAAAGCCGCTCGCCCCCCCCAGGCACCCGTCTTCAGAATGACTTCCTTGAGTTTCTCCACAAATGATCTGTGGTTCTCAAGTTCAAACATATTTAAACTCTGTGGGTGTTAAAACATCTTAGAGTTTTAATGGGATTGGGGAAGAAGGAGAAATGTGCACACCAGCATTGGCAATTCTTATTTGTGCCCCAGAAGGAGATTCAGAATGGGGTAGAATCCCAGAATTAGTTATGAATGGACCTCTCTGGGCACTACCCAGGATCTGAAAGTTTCTTTCTCTACTTAAAAATACTTTTGTATTGGATATTTTATTTATTTACATTTCAAATGTTATCCCCTTTCCCCGCTTTCCCCTCCAGAACCCCTCATCCCCACCCCCTTCTGCTGCTTCTATGAGGGTGCTCCTCCCCCCACCCACCTCCTCCGACCTCAATGCCCTGGTATTCCCCTACATTGGGGTTCCTTGTCAATAGAGTTTGCTTCACTTTGGGGCTTAGCAGCTTCATTTTATTAATGGCGCGGTATAGTTAGCACTACAACAGTCATGTAAAACAGGAAGTGTGGGTCATGTGGGTCTTTCTTGGGTGGGACTGTGCAGAAGCATCACTCACTTCATGGGATCAGGAAAGATAAGGGTCATTTCCCCCAACATTGGAGGTAGGACTGGACATAGGAAGAAAAACGGGCTTTACAAAAACAGTGTGTGTGCGTGCGTGCGTGCGTGCGAGGCAATGTCTCCAATGGCAGGCAAGATAAAAGAATGAAGGTTGATACAACGACTTGTGTTAGCCTTGAAGGGAAAAACAGAAACTGTAATCTGGAATTCCATAAAAACCCAACCTACCGTGGCCAGTAATGGTGGGTGTGGGCCAAAGGCACCTTTGTTGCTGTTTAGGCCCTGTCTGAACTGGTAGCACACAAATGTGAAATAAAGAAATGTATGATTCTATTCTGCCACACTGCTCCAAGTCTGTTCACAAGTACCCAGGCACACACCTGTACAACTAACTGCTTCCTGGAACTCCGTGACAACTTACATTTTCACCTTTGATTCCAAGGGCTGTAGGCTGAGAGGGTAATTCTCAATGTTATTCTCCACATCCATGGACAGCTGGTGACTAGAAAGAGAAAGAATGTCTCTATGTAGTTTAGTCCCGAAAGTGTTGTTCACAGTGATAATATTTTTAACTTACCACGTTTTGAAAAAGGTGATACTGATTTATTAACAAAATCTTAAAAGTGGTTGGTAAAGGACCTCTCTCTGGAAACAAACCTTTGCCTTCTCTGCTGTGTTTTCTACTCATTTCCGCTATTCAGGTGCTAAGGCTTGAAAACTGACCCTTTTGGATAAATAAAGAGGAAATGTGGGTCCTTTCTGGAGGGTTAGACCCACGGGAAGCAGCACACACCTTGCAATGACTTCGTAGTTCCAGAGGACTTGTTTTAACCCCTTTCTTTCTTTCTTTCTTTTCCTTCTTATTTCTACCCCTTATTCATCCTCAAAGATATCACTGCCAAGAATCTTTCCCCTTTCATCCTATAAGCCGTTTCTGAGCTCACAATCCCCACGGCCACAGCCTCTTGCAGACATGGCCCCTCCCTGGGTGCTTACTGGTCGGTATAAACGCTCTCCGTGGCTGGGTTTTGAAGAGTGAATAAGAAATGAGAGTGAAGCAAAACAAAAATAGAAGTAGAAAATATCAAAGGCTATTTTTTCAGAGATAAAGGGCAATTTATCAGAAGTGGATGATAAAAGGGAGGTATATAAAGAAATGATTTGGAATAAACAGGAAATGAAACAATTTTGTGGTCATAACATAGCTGGGAAATTTAAAGCTGGGCAGAGCCCATTTCACATTGCAGACAACTGCTACTCGGTCCCTGAAAGACACTATCTGGAAGATCTGATATCAGGCTTGAGAGACTTCAGTTCAGAGCAGTTTAGAGGTCAGGTCTTTTATAACACTGTCTGGGATCCTGACTGGCTGTATATCAACTGGACGTAAAGATAGAGTCATGTGGGAAGAGGGAACCTCCAAAGAGAAAATGCTTCCATCCGATTGGCCTGTGGGCAAGATTGTGAGGGCGTATTCTTGATTAATAATTGATGTAGAAGGGTTCAGCCCATTGTAGACAGCATCACCCCTGGGCAGGTGGTCATGGAGATATAAGAAAGGTACCTGACCAAGCCTGGAAATAAGCCAGTAAACATCATTCATTCCTCTATGCCTAGGGTCTCTGCTTCAGTCCCTGCTTCTAGATTTTTGCCTCAAGTTCCTGCCTGATTTCCCTCAACGATGACTGGTTAACTATGAGTTGAAAGGAACCCTTCTCCTCTCACCCCCAAGTTGGTTTTAGTCACTGCTTTATCATAGCAATAGAAAATCAAACTAGGACATCAGTCATAGAGTATATACAAGGGATGTGGTGTGTGTGTGTGTGTGTGTGTGTGTGTGTGTGTGTGTGGTTAGGTGGACCAAAAATGTGTGTCATACTTGGATATTTTTGTGTGTCTAGGTTTTGTTAAAGGCCAGTGGTAACCAATCAAGCTATAAGGAGCCACCAGTGTATGGGGGCCACCAGGGAAGCAACGGATTTAGAGAAGGGAGCTCAGAGGGATGTTTAAGACTGAGGCAGAGGGTGGGCAGGGAATGTGAGGCAGCTACCTGAATTTATGTGAACCATGACTGAGAGAGCAGGAAAGACCAGAGACACATGAGGAGGAGGAAAGTGTCCTAGATCTGCCCCACTAGGGTCGCATACACATTGCTTTCCTTCAGCACCAGTAAGAAAGCATGACAGGGCAGCTATGGCCACTAGGTGGTGCCACGAGCCCAAAGGAGCTCTGCCGTTGTTCAGTCTAATTGTTGATGGGTAAAAAACATTTTCCCTTCTTTCTTTCTTTTCTCTTTCTTTTCTTTTCTTTTCTTTTCTTTTCTTTTCTTTTCTTTTCTTTTCTTTTCTTTCTTTCTTTCTTCTCTCTCTCTCTCTCTCTCTCTCTCTCTCTCATTCTGTGGCAATGGTATTCAGAATTTGCTATCAATTCTTTATTATTCAGCCACGTGTGGGCCAGAAATAAATAATTCAGTGCATGTGGCTAAAATGGTGAGAACACCAACCACAGCCCCTGTTCTTTCCGTCTAGAAGGTGTGTGTAATGAGTGTGCATGTATATAATTGCGGGTGTAAGTGTGATTGATTATTAAAGAGGAAACACAAATGGACCCAACCCAGAGTATGTGAGCATACAAACACTCACTTCATGATCACACAGTCTTATAGCACAGCAGCCTTAGAATAAGAGTGTTTTAAAGTTTAAGTCTATTAAGCATACCATTAATTACAAATTAGCAAACTGGCAATGAGAACCTGCAATGCAGGCAACAATATCACTTCAACAATCAAAGACAACAACAGCAATATTTTAATAAAGAAAATATGTACATGACCTAATTTGGCCATATAACTTATACATTACCACCAAACCTATAAATAACAAGCATCTATTGGCTTAAACTGGCTAGTGCTAGAGCATCTCATCAATAATTTCCTGTGGTTCATCAGGTCGTTATATATCAGCACAGTGGTAGAACATAGAATGCTAAGTCTCCTACCAGAGACAGAGAGAGACAAGTTCAATAATTACAACTAAGAAAGGCACCTAGACTAAGATCTTACTTAAGTTAATATGTGATTATCATAAATAATAGACTCCCAAGACGCCTTCTAATTAATAGCATTACTAACTACCTGTCTCTGGTTTTGGACACTTGCCAAGCTCTATTGTGACTCTGTGTGTGTGTGTGTGTGTCTGTGTGTTTGTGTGTCTGTGCGTGTGTGCATGCATGTGTGCACATGTATGCATACATACACATGTGTATAAATGCCCTCAACTGGCTTTACACAGTGTGGAGTTGTAGCTTCCCTGCCCTTCACACTGACTGTCTACCACAAAACTCCATTGGGTGTTTAGGATAAGTGTAATGTTCCAAAGGGGAATAACCAATCAACTGCTATGACACGATGATCACTTAACTTACGGTCATTGTGAATTGTGGAGGTGATTTACATCGGTGCCTGTGTCAGCTACAGCTGTAAAGAAATGCCTCATCTGCTCACTGAAAGCACCCCAGGTTTTTCAATCAACTCTGACAGTTTTCAAGGACAGAGTCCTGCCTGGAAGCAAAGCAGGAAACATTTCCAGCAATCTATGCAAATGTAAGAAGAGATCCATTGAAATGCTGGGTCTTGGCACCCACAGCATTTGCTTCTCTCTGTCATTGACAA
Organism: Apodemus sylvaticus; assembly: GCF_947179515.1. Lineage (NCBI taxonomy): Eukaryota > Metazoa > Chordata > Mammalia > Rodentia > Muridae > Apodemus > Apodemus sylvaticus. Next base: position 100,495,546 of record NC_067475.1, read on the forward strand.
CCGGGAAAGAGATGGTTTCATTCGAAACTCTTCCTTGCATGGGAGGACTTGTGCCTTTCTATGTGCTTCGAAAGGAGCCAATTGCCATCCCTGGAGTATCCCACCCTCACAGAGAACACATCCAACTGCAAGACAGACAGGTCGTTCCCAGCCGCTTTTAGCTGTACTGGGTCCCCGGATGGCACAAGGGAAGTAGTAAACTGGTGTTGGGGCAGGGAGGCCAAGCCCACGCATGCTTCAGTGTCGCTCACGTCTCCCTGAGAGCAGAGAGCTGGGGAACTAGCAAGCTGGTGGGAGTGAGAGGCTTGATCCGGAGCTGTGGTCAATTAGGACGGGAGAAAAAAAGCTTTTGGAGTTCATTTCCTACGTTTAAATCAATAATGAAAAATGTAGGTATCAAGGTTGACTAAGTGTATGGGCCAAACATCACAGAGGCACTGACTCCTAAGAGACTACAGCTGCTTGGGGAGTTTACTGAGAAACTGCAAAGACTGGGGTGTACCTCCTCACTGGTCCTCACCCCAGCTCCCGCTCAGGACCTTTGAAGGGAGCAGTTAGATGCTGCTTCTAGGGCTAATTTGTCTGCAGTGGGGCTTGAGCCAGGACATTTTTAGTAAGCTCTCTCTTTCTGACTAAATATTGAGGCAAAAGAAGTATGATGTAGCCCTAATCTCATTACAATATCCATAGAAGAAATTTTTTTCTAGGATGAGCTAAAATCTTTGTTGTTTACATGTAGCCAGTGAAAGTGTTGATAAAAAAAGAGTTTTTTAAGTATAAGCTTATTTTCAACTAATAAAGGAAACTTGGGGGTTGAAAGGTGGTTCAGCTGTTAAAAAAATGCTTGACATGCTACCATGGAGCCTAGAAATCAGATCCTAGCACTCATGTGACAAATCTAGAGTCTGAGGCATGCCTGTAAGCTCAGCCCCAATGTGCTAGAGAAAGCCAGAGCTCTGGGGCCCTACGGCTTCCATCCCAGCCAAGAAAACATGGGCCCCCAGCCCCAGGTCTCAGGAGAAACCCTATTTCAAAGGAATAGACATTTAGGAACCTCTTGTTCCCATCCAACAGTAACTAACACACTACCTACTCCCCTATCTTTCTCTGTCCCACAACCCTCCCTTCCCACCCCTGGAAATTTCCACTCCACTTTCATGAGATCGCACATTTTAAATTACACAGATGAGTGGTTTAAAGACTTTCTTCAGTGTCCAGGTTGCTTATTCCATACAATGTCTCCAAACTCATTCACATTAAAACTCACAGTAGGATTTTATTCTTCTGTAGATGCGTAATATTCCACTCTGTCTGTGCCACATTTTCTTTATCTGTTCACTGCCCCTGAGGCTGTCTCCATGTCTTGGAGATTCTGAGTCATGCTGCAGTCGACATGAGAATACAGCATCTCTTGACAGACTCTTTTCAGTTCCCTTGAATATATATCTTGTAATTGGAATTTTAGGTCACAGGGAAGTTCTCCTTTTTAAATGTTTGAGGAAACTCTATAATATTTTTCATAATGAATAAGTTTCTGCATTCTTGTTTACTCATACTATGAGACCAGGCATAACAATAATGCCCTAAAGCAAATGTGCTTGTAACTCAGAAAGTCCATCCACCAATAGTGAGAAACTGTCCTTCAGTAGATATGGCAAAGCCATACACAACAGACATGGACAAACCTGAGATGCCCTGTCCAAACACCCACCAGATGAGAAGGAAGGGGGCTGGCACTGAGGGTGTCGTCTGTCCTGGGCTATCTTTATATCATCAGTAACCTGGGACTTGGGTGGTTAAATGATGAATCCTGATTCACAAGGCAAGGGAAAGACAGAAAGAGAACTCACACCTAAGGTGTTCCACTTACAGAGATATTTCCCACATCCTGGGTGTTTTCACCTCTTCTCTCCTAGGGTGCTCCTTGTACCTGTCACCTCATTTCTTAACAAAATGTCTGCTCGGGTGTGGTGCAGGCTGGCATTTCAAAATGGTTGTCATTCATTTTAATAACATGGCTATTGCTGTAAACCCTGTTCGGTAACCCATGTTCTGCTTTCCGGAACAGAGGAGTAACTTAGCTGCTCCTTAGTGACCATGCTCCCTCCCTCAGAGTGTTTAATGCCAGCCATTGTCTTCCTTCTGAGACTCGTTTACTTCTTCCCAAGCTACTCCGACTTAGTTCTTTGTAGTAGTGTGTGTGACTTGAGAACTCTCGAGGTTGTCATTTACCTACTTTTGTATTCTCAGGAATGCTAACATTCTTTCCTAGTGCCCAGAACCATGCAAGACACCCATGCATGTTGGCAGTACATGAGGACTCAGCTGATGGTTGCTGACAGGAGGGCTCTGGAGGCCTTCAGACCCAGTTTTCACTGCCATTTTCGCACACCAGCTGAGGATATGTAACTTAGATAAATGCCTGAAACCTCCTTTCTTATCTGTAAAAAGGTCATAAGCCTGCCTATGTCAAAGGTCATAATCAGAGTTGGATGAGGCCTGTTAAACTTTAGCAATATAGACTCTATTGTAAGCCCTCAGTAAAAGAATGGCTCCTTTCTCTTCCTTTGTCTTGACAACACATGTTTGTTTAACAGCTGAACATACTAACGTTTTAGAATTTTTATAAAACCAAAAGCTAAAGTTAAAAGCTTGAAGCCTTTGACCTCAAGTTGAAATCAGGATAGAATTCTCATGTATTCTAAATAGTATTCATTTTATTTTAAGTGTAAGTATAAAATAATTTATTTTTCTGTTTTGCTTTTTGTAGAGCAAATTTATAATTTTATTTCACGATGGACTATTATTTCAAATGCATACTCGATTAGTCCAGTTTGTCCTTGCCTTGTATCAAAAATTATGCTTGCCTTCTGGGATTAAAACCAGAGAAAAAAAAGGGTTAAATTTCAAATTCTAAGACCTACACAGCATCCATCTACACATTTTGTTGATTGGCTTAATCAGTAGAACTAGCCCTAACCTATCTACCTGTGTCTCAACTGGAACACATTTCTTATCCCAAAGATACTATGAGCAATTGTCAGATTTACTTATTCATTTTGGCCTTGTCAGAATTTGTTTTTCATCTTTCCAGGCTAGCAAATAATGTAACTTACTTCGAACATTTTACTTACTTCTCAAGCAAATATTTTCCATCATCAACTTGTTCTAAAGGATTCTGTAATCTTTTCAGTTCTTCCTGCAAAAAAATTAAAATAATAAATCAATACCTTTTAATTTTGGCAATAATTGGGATTCATTGTTATCAACAATGAGACAATAATAGTTGAATTCTGGGGAAGTGACAATAGTTAGGTCTGTAAACATTCAATATAGTTTAATCTGTGATTTAATTAGAATACAATATTGTCACGTAAACAATTTGATTTTTTTCATCACTAAGAAGAATGCTTCCTGCTCTTTTTCCAGGGTAGGTATGTTTTTATGAGTCCACATACACACACTTTTTCCAAATTTATGAGTCATAATAAAGGATATAAATGTTAGCTTGGCTGACTGTGATTCTAACGAATATCTGCTGGGTTTGGCCACGCAACAAACATTTTCTCTTGTGTCATGGTAAGCTTAGTCCACATGTGCACTTACACACACACACACACACACACACACACACACACACACACTTCTGAATTTTGAATATCTGTAGTCACTGTGGTCTCATTTCTACAGTTATAGATATACCAGAAGTTGATGTGAGTACTTGAGAGACTACCAAGAGGTCCTTGGTCTTAATGATCACAGAAGAGGAAATGTAAAGGAAGTGTATAGTATTCCATTCCTGGGAAGATCATTTCCTAGGGTCATATTATGTAGCCTGCTCTCAGAAAGTGCTGAAGGGATAGTCCCAAAAGAAAGGCACAATCAGAACTAAGGGGATCCCTCACTGTCTAAGGGGTATTGATTTCTAAGCACTGAGGTGCCCAAGGCTCAGTGTTGACATATCTTTGTATATACCCTACAAATCTCTTGGCACACAGTTGAAATCATACCTGCATTGCTTTGTGCATTCCATAATTTGATCCTACCCTCACCTCTCTCCATTCCCTTTGACCTTACTATCTGGTGTGCAACTTCAGCCCATGGTAAGCAAAAGCCTCTTCCTTCAATTCCTTTCAACATTCCCTAAATTGTCCTGTTTTAGCTGAACCATGCCTTACTGTTCTTGGAATAGCTAAGTTCTTGTGAGAGCAAGATCAACAGACTATTTCAAGAACAGCTTCAACATTTAGAGGATTTTACTAATGACCAACTTGGCTGAGACCCAAAGTATGCCTACTTACTGATACTCTCTTAGAAGGGAACCATTTCTTCTTGTGAACTACACACAACATGGACTAGAGACAGGGTGATTCCTCTTTACTCCTGATTATGTCTTCTAGATTTTATCTATCCTTACATAGCCTCAGTTTCTCTGACAATATGCCAGTTATCCATTCTGAGCTTTGTTTGCCCTGTCTGTTATTCTCAGTACTGTTTATTTCTACTTCTTATGAAATTTAACCCAGTCTAGATAGATAGGTAGATAGATAATTGATAGGTAGGTAGATAATAAACAGTCCAGAGCATCCTTCTCAATGAAGAACTTAGCATTTGGCATTTACAGTAAGATTCCATCTTCAGTATTATATACTCATTCTTTACATATGTCTTCTGTTCTCCGAAGCTTCCCACTTACTCTGTCATATCTCACGACACCTTTAATGTCACAATCAGTAGATTCAAGCTATAGAAATGGTAGTGTTGACACTGGGTTTTACGTAGAACCCATTTGTAAGAACAATATCTTTGTGTATGTTTCGAATTTTTAAATTGTGACCATGCAAAAATATTAATTAAGATTTTTTAGACAGCCTCCTATTAGATACAAGCTTTGAATATGAATATACTCTATAAATTACAAGGTAGAGCCTGTAAATTATGGAGTAGAGCATCTGTGATCTTAGAACAACAGTACCAATTGTTCTGGGTTGATGATATTACTTACATGTGATAAGAAGATGAATTCTAATGTACAAATATTGACTTGCTTAAATATCCACCAATAATTTTTTGTGATTGTTGTTTTAGAGTTTTTTGTTGTTTTGTTTGTTTGTTTTTGAAAACTTCATAGCTATATAACATTGCATCTCCATTTTAACTGCTTTTGAAAGCCAGAGTTCAACTTTTAGGCTTTGCATGTTCCTTTTTATCCTCCACACTATGGTTAATAAAGAGCACCAGCTCTTGGTAGTCTTAGCAGTTTCTCATCTACTGTGTTTTGTGATGTGTGCATTGCTATTTTCCTTTTAGGGGGCACTCAAAGAAAGAGTAGGAAGGAAATAATTTGTGTGCTCTGTGCCAGGCACTTTCCTCCTTTCCTCAACTGTGGGAGTGCCCTGGGTGGGGCGGGCTTTGGTGCAGCAAATCATTCAACCTGACCATTGATGTTCTAGGAAATTATATCAAACATAAGGTCAATGACTACCCCGAGCTTTCTGAACAGCTGCTCTACTGACTATTTGGAGGATGGATTGTGTCATTAGATTATTAATGCCAACTACACAAAGCATCTTACATCAATTGGCCTGGAAATTTCAAACCATCTCCTCATTTTCTCAGAGATGAATCAGGAAGTTGTGTTGCTCAACAATCCCCACTGGGTGTTTTATCTTTGTGAAAGTTCTGTTCTGTCATTAAAAGCACACAGAGTCTCTGTCATTAGTTTCTCTCACTAGTCCCCTATGTGTTTAATTTTGTGTCTAGCAATGCCTATTTGTTTTGTTTTTGTTTTTGTTTTTGTTTTTGTTTTCCCCCCGAAACTGCAAAGTAGCTCCTTGATGCTGTGGATATGAATTCCACGCCCACCACTGAGGTCTTAACACAGTTGAACCCGCTTGCCCCTCTCTGCTTTCCCTCTCTTCCAACTCCTCTAAGCCTGCTCAGATACAGAATGCCAGAAACCACATTTTCTCTCCATGGGTTCAATAGCTAGGTCTTCTCAACTCTTCTATTAGCCCATCCCATTCTTGTTTGAGGATGCCTCTAACTCCTCCGGCCATCCACAAATATCTTCCCAGCCCTCAATAAAGGTTGTGTCTCCTGCCCCAGGTCCTTAGCATAACACCAACATTCCAGTTTTTATTTGCTTTCAACTCCCTCCCAACTAAATTTCTGGAGGTCAGTCAGGGCTGCTGGCTCATCTACCGGGTATACCTCCCCCGCATTTGTGGGTGGTCTCGGCTCTTCCAACTATTATTCCTTTCACTGTTCTCCATTCTCCTCTGTGTCCTGAGGAGCTTGTGGTTGGGTTTTTATCATCTGTGATCCTTTGTTCACAACTCTTGGGAGGGAGTCACCAAGATGAGTGAGAGAAGACGAAGACTTCAGGGGTGTACATTCTTGCTGAAATGCAGGCTGGTAGGAGGTAGAGGCCACAGCTCCCAGGGTCCTTTCATGTGGCCCTTCCATCCCAGCATATCCCAGTAAGTCCTGCCTTCTTCCCTTGCTCTCAGCGTCTTCCCTTCCCTCTATCCCTTCCCTTACTTTCCCTCACTTCTTTTTCTCCCCTCCTCCTCTTCCTTTCCCTTCCTTCACATTATCAATAGCTCAAGATTCTTCCCTAACCTGGAGTGTCTCCTCGACCCTCCCTCCCTTCCCTGTCAGCCATCCACTTAAGTGACTTATCTGTTTTAGCTCTGGGTACCACCTAAAATGGCAAGAATCCTAAGATACTTTTGTTTGCTCTACCTGGCAAGCCCAACAAATTCAAGGAATAAAATTGATCAGTCATCTTGAATAACAGGGTAGCATATCTATGCAGAGCTGATCCCGTGTAGAAGAAGCTGCCCCAACCCAAAGGTTCAAACTTACTTTATGGCTCAGTTTCACTCAAAAAATAATAGGGCAATTCCTACCCAACTCTATTTGGCTACTATCTTTTTGGAAAAAAAATTAAGCTCAATGCCTCTGTGAAACACAAGTTGAATTATTTAGGTACAACCTATATACACAGCACTGCAATTCTTCTAAATGAAATCTATTATGAGTGGTGAGGGAATATAAGCTATACCATCATGGTGAATAATTGACCAGCTCCTTCTCATGCTTCCCACTGCTGAGAGAGTTTTTCTGAAGTAATTTGGTTGTGAAATATTAGAATGAATGGCCAATAGGGTATTTTGTGTCCAGCTTCTACCTTTCAAACACAGTGGGATACAGCTAAGAGATCGGCAAATTCATTCTCAGGCTTTAGCTATGGGACCTACTCAAGACTCAAGCAGTTTCCTCTGTTCCTTTGTTTTGTTTTCTCTTTGTCTTTAATCCATTTATTTTCTAAATAAGTATGGTATATTGTTTGAACAGATTTAAAACCAGGAATCTTTTTAAATATTGGTTTTCCTCTAAAGTGCACTCATGTCAAAGCAGAACCTTTTAGCTTGTCTGAATTGCACAGTAGCCATGCTATTCCCAGCATGCACCAGAGCATCTAGGGAAACTTAATGTTTGACCACAATCTACACTTTACTTCATCCTACAGCAATGGGTGATAAAAGCAGTAAAACTCACATAAATCGTATGTGTGATCTGTAACACATAAATTGTGTGTGTGTGTGTGTGTGTGTGTGTGTGTGTGTGTGTGTGTGTGTGTTGGGAATAATTTCATATTAACCTTAGGGTAACTATTTAACAAAAGTTAAAGGCCAAATGTACTTTTGATGCTTTTGACTATTTAATCATTCAATTAAATATTAATACATCTCTTCACCAATCCCCCCCACCAAATTCCTTTTTTAAATGGAACTATAATAAAGGCACTAAAAGGGGCTTACTAATGTTTGCATAATTTGGAAAAGTAGAAGACATAAAATCTATACTAATTTTAGCTCTGCATCATTAAACATGAAATATTGATTATTGCTCTTTGTAGCCTGCTTTATGAAGCTCGGCTGCTGTGTCCACATAAAGTGAGTATGGTGCTTTGCCCTTGGACCCTGGTGGCTATAAATGATGCCCCTGGTGACAGCTGTGAGGCAGGCGTTCTGATCCACAGCCCTAAGAGATGCATTTCCCAGATTAGACCAGGGATGACCCGACTGCACAGCTCAACTTCAGAAAATTAAATTGGAGGGATTCCAACCTCTGTTGAAATAACTGTGTGAATTACAACACTTCCATGGGCCTTGTTATAATGTAAATGTGCTTACAATTTACTGCCATTCCCCTCTACCCCTGCTGTGAATATGGGCATTAATAGTCATCCCATATATTTAAAGGCAAAAGGGCATCAAAAATAAAATCGCAAGACTTATGCTTTCTTCCTTTGGAAGAAGGGAGACTAGTTTTCTTTTTCTTCCTTTTTCTTTTGACATTGTCTTTCTTTTTATATTTTCTGTAAAAAGAACAGTTTATGTATTATGCATTCACATTCTTTATGGCTGGCACACCTGTAAATTCCACACAGGGAAGTTACCTAGAAGCTGAACATGAATTTCCGTGGGAGGAAAAAAATGGCTAATGTGACATCAACAGCTCACTGAAGGGACTCATTCGGGTAAGTTATGGGCACATAGGTGAGGTAGTAGACTTTAAAAGGCATTTTCCTGATTCTGACACCCTAAGGACATTTTGAGAGTCCCTTTACTTGCAGAAGGGCTGTGACTTTATGGCAGTAATCTTCAGGTGAGGGATTGAGTGAGTGGGGTGGGGGGGGACTCTTGTGCCTGTTTGAAGCACAGTTATTACTCAGTAAACACAGAGACTCACTAACATAAGACACTTATGTCAGGAATTATACTCGTTCACTGTTTATTCCTGAATGACCACCCGTGTCACACTCACAGGGCACCCTAGCCTTTCACTGCAAAATATGAGTGTCCAACACCTGAAGTCATTTGAACAGATGCCAAGGTTTACATAAAATTCAATTAATACTTCTGAGCCATTGTCCTAGGTCCCTGGGTCTGAGGTGATCTCAGTCCGTGGGATTCTCTGGGAGAACAAGTTAATTTTAGAAAGATCCACTGAGAATGATGTCACTCAGGCCAGCCCTTAACCCACACCCAGATATGCTGGTGGGATGAGTCAGCCTCACATTATTTTGAAAATTATGTTTCAGGATGAAGTGCCCTCTCTGTCCTTTTCTAAGCTGGAGTGAGGTCTCGTGAGTATGCTGACCTCAGGTCACAGATATTCTAACACTATCCCTGTAAAATGGTACAGAAAACATTTACTGTAAAGTATCTTACACACTATAATAACTCCAGAATATAAGACAGTTGAACATTATTAATAATGATTTTAAAGTTGTCACTTTACTCAAAGATTATTTAGGGGGCTGATGATGTGGTTCAGAGAATGATGGAACTTGCTGCCAAGTTCATCATTGCGAGTTTCATCCACAGAGCCCACGGGGTAAAGGAGAAAACAGACTCCCACTAGTGCTCCTTTGATTCACACTCCTGCCTTGGTATTCATGCACATGCACAGAAGCAAGTACACATGCATATATACACATATACACACACATGCAATTTTTTCAAAAGATATATTCAGTTTAACAGCAGGGTAGCCATAAAAGAAAATCATCTGAAACTAAAATACTAGGTACAAATATTTTGCACTTTATTTATTTTTGCATCCAGAGGCAGGGGATGGGGTTGGGAAGAGCTTGGTGGGGGGAATTCCAGACACATGCTTCAAACTGAGAACTCAAATACCAAAAGCATATCATCCCCCGTGTAAATATCCACAAGTAGATGTGCATGGAATGGCAAAGGTGGATAAGTGAGCCTGGGCTCCAGCGGCTGCAGGAGCACAGCCCAGCCCCGGCCATCAGCACAGCATGTGGCGCCCATCTGCGTGTGCCTGGTTTAGGACTACTTCTCTTTGCCACGAACCATCACCAGGACGTGCCTTCCTTAGTCCAGTTGGAACGTGAATTTACGTGCTCGCTGAGTAATAGTGCGGACACCACCACAGAAGTGCCAGAAGTGATGATGGGATGATCACTGCCTTCCAACCCACCCACTCCTCTTCCCCTCCTTCTTCTGGACCTCATTATCAGACATCTAGATGATTCACCAGAGCTATCACAGGGAGGCCAAGTCACCTTTGTTTCTAGTAGTTTAATTATCTTATCTTAAAACTTACTGTTAGCCTAAATAAAAATAATCATCAGGATTAAAAATACTCTCGACTCCCCACAGTTTTGTCCCTTCCAAATTCATTTCAAAATGTGGTCTATATATTTGAGTATTTCTTTCTGTGGCTAATTGCATGCCATTTCTCTGAACTATGGTTATTGCTGCTAACATGTGATGAATTTTATTACCCGCACAAACTACCTTTTCAAACCATATCTGCAGGGAGTGGTTATCGACTCAGTCAGTAAAGTCTTTGCCATGCAAGCTTGAGACCCTGAGGTCATTCTCCAGCCATCACCCAGAAAACTCAGTATGGTCATGCGCAGTACTTCTAGTATCAGTACTGAGGACCTGAAACAGAGAGATCACTAGGGCTTGCAGGCTGTCCAGCCTAGGTTGACCAGAAAGCCTCAGATCCCCAAGATTGATTCTGTCTCAAACAATAAGATGAGCAACTTCTAAGAAATGACACCCAATGTTGGCCTCTGGTCACCAAAACAGAGATACAAGCGTGCACTATGCATGTATGTGGGTATACACACAGATACCTGCACATATATGGACACTCACATATTTCCCCCCACACTCAAAATCATGTTTTGGAAAAGGATGCAATTAGGTAATCTGAGCAGCCTTATTCCAGAATCTCAACCTTACACTTACCACTCTAGTCCCACAAATGTGCCAAGGCAGGAGGCAGTGTAATCGTCGACATTACTCCACCAATGGTGCTCATGAAGAAGACATTACAATGATTTGCGATATACTCATGTTTACTGTCCATCATATTCATGATACCCGCCTGTTTGCTGTCTCCTGTTTACTCCCTCTAGGTCTCAGTTTCATCATTTACAGAATGATGGTATCAGTGGCTACTATAAATTAATTATAGTGACAAATTTAAAAGTGTTGAGTATAGCCTTTGGTGCCGACCATCCCGAGTGATAGTCCTGAAATTTCACAGTGAAGATTGGGGCTATGTCTCACTTACCATTGCTGTGGTGTGCTGCACTGCTCACTTCTGGCTGGGTGACCACTCTGAGCCACAACTCTGAGAAGTTGCATCTTCTATGAAATGGGGCTATTACTTCTACCAAATTTCAAGAGCTATGTAAGACGTACGATGCTCTAACATCGTGCAAATAATTTTCGTGCAGTAGAGAGTGGACTCACTTCACTGTTGTTTGCACTCTTTATCATTATCCCTCTCACACTTGGTTAAAACATTGGCATGTGCACAGATACCCTCTCCTGGATCATGCTACACCCAGATCTTTTCTCTTTATTTCCTGGCTGTTTGATGTTATTCAGCATTCACTTTCCTCAGTTGAGAAGTTATCTCTGGCCAGGGTGAGCAACCTTATAACAAACCTTTGGGCAGTTGCCTGCCTCAAACCTTTCTTTATCCCCATCACTAGCAGGTAGATCGTAAAGCCCTTAAGCCTCACAGGACCCCAGAAAAGAGTCAGAGAAGAGTCTTTCCACCTTGCTATGGATGCCCCTTCAGTCCCTTCTCCTGACATTTCAACCCTCACCACATACAAACCTCTTAGAGCTTCAGAGGGTTAGAGGTCAGACTCTAAGAATCTTGGAATGAGTCAGTCTCAGTGTTAGGATTATATAACAGAATGTGATATCCAGGTATGGTGGTGCATGCCTTTAATCCTACATCTCTAGAGGTGAGCCAAGGGATTACTGTGAGTTGGAGGCCATCCTGATCTTTGAGTTTCAGGCTACATATGAGCTAGGGCTACATAATGGGACTAGAGCTCAAAAAAAAATCATTACTAAACAAGAATAAAGAAAATCCTTAAAAAGAGAAACCAGAGAGCAGCACACACTACAATATGCAGTTAAGCACACAGATCACCATCAAGTGACTCCCCTTCATCCCAATCACTTTCCTTGTCTTTCAGTTACCTGGAAGCCAGGTTCAGAAAGTGCCATATATTGAAACACACCTTTGAATCTGCATGTGAAGGCACAAAAGACACATAGAGACAGCTACTGTCCCAATCCCACCTACATTTCCTTGAAATTGTCATTTAAATCTTTCCCTAGAAAATAATTATTACCATTAAGAGAGACAGTAAAGGTTGTTATAAATCAGTGAGCTCTCTTCAGCCGTTTGATCGCTGTTCTAGTCATTATGTAGCAAATGCAGTAGTCAGTGGTCACACGCTGCCCTTTGTATGAAACTGCAGTGAAAGACAGTAGACACAGCCCCCAATCTCCCGCAGGGTCCAGCATCAGCCAAGGTAGAAAGATGACTGGTAGGAATTACTGAAAATGTTCATATTCAAAAATTGATCTCCCCATTTTTTAATGTGGCTGGGGGCAGAGTGTGAGTCCATTATGTAAGCCTGTTTGTTTCAAGATGTTATTCTGGGGAGGGCTAAGAAAAGCCGACTCCTGAGCACATGGGAGCTGCTGCTCCTCACTGGCTAAGCTGAATGGCATACCAACATGTAGAAAGTGGAAAAAGGCAATGAAATGGCCACCGAGTTCAAATATTAACTGACAACGTGACAATTAAGAATGATGAGTATATTTAATGACCAGGAAAAGGTATCAGAGAGCACTCTGTCATGAACCGTGACACCACTGCCAATAAGAATGCCCACTTACTCCCAGAGTATTTTAATTTATTCGCAGCTGCCAAGTACCTTGCTGTGGCTTATAACACCTGGAAGGCAAAGTTTGCATAAGACTAAGCCCTTAGACTTATACATCTAAATCAGCTGTTGATTTTCTTGAATAGACAGCTCCACTCAAGGACAAAGCAGTTTAGGATTATGGAAAAAGAACACCACCATTTGAAAACGGTGAGGTGTTTCCAGCAAAACAACCTTATTCTGTTCACATGGAGACCCTCCCCGCCTCCTAATGCCCATTACACCTTTAGATCTTAGCTCCTCCCCCAACTGCATCGCAACAAGTGGGTGAAACACTTTGGTGCAGATAAGCATTTTATCATAAAACCAAGATTTATCAGAATTGACAATTTTTCTCCAGAGTATGATAGCAGAATGTGTGGAAAGAACGTCTCAGTCTCAGGAAACATCAAGCCCTGTTTGAGCCCTTTGCTATCACAGCTTCTTCAAAGGTGTTTACATATTATATGTGCTCACAAGATTGACACAACTGGTGCCTAAAAAAACAAGTTTGTGTGTGTGTGTGTGTGTGAGAGAGTCATCTAAGGATGGAGAACAAGATCAGGAGAGAGAAGATGAGGAGCCAATGCATGAGATGCTGTTCCCATTACCCTGCCCTGACCAAGTCCCTGAATGTGGCCCTGATCCTCCGCTGCAGAGTTCCCAGAGCACTCATTCTCACGTTGGTTCCTACACTTCTTTCTCCTCTCAGTTCTTATTAACTGACTTCCAGGCTATGTTTTCTTATTCTGTATTTAGTATGAAATTGTCACAGTTAACACAGTTATGAAAGCCTCATGACTAAGTTCTCCAGTGACTGAAGCTTCTTGAAGCCTTTGCAATGACATCACATTCTCATGGTGTTGGGAAGGAAATGGCCTCCATTTTTTTCCATGAAACAGCTGCAATGAAGTCTTCACTGAAACTGTCTAATTTTCTCTATGGAATCTGTCAGAATCCTCTCCAAGGAATGCTCTAGACAGAGTCAGTAAGAAGACTCTGCTTCACATAGTGTTCTCAAGGTAGCCAACATCTGTTGAGGAATACATTCTGGTCCTGACTATCAACAGCTTTGAAGTAAAGAGACAGACACTGAATCCACAATGCCACATTTAGAGCCTATTATATTACTTAGCATTAGCTCTGTTGAAAGCTGAGCAGAGTCAAATAAAGGCATTCTGGGACATTCCCTTAAGGAAAAGAATCTGATATTTCATCCACCATGCTACACATTGAATAATAAAGATGTTTATTTAAGGCAAGAGGGTTTTAAGGATATCAATAGAAGACGTATATGCTTTAATATACCTTGGAATTCCATTAGTTACAATTTCATGGTGGCTAAATAATTTATGATAATTGACAATTCATTAGACTGTAATTCACCCCTGCCAAACCTACAGATCTCCTCCTCATATCTTTAAAAACACACATTTGCAAGGTGAAGCGCAGCATGTGCTGTGTTCAATGCTCCCACAACTGCCTAATTTTATTAGTTTAGAATGAATGCTGTTACTTAATCCTGGATGTTTGGAGGTTTTCCCCTAACCCAGAGCAATAAACCTAAGAGCATCACACTACTTCAGTAAACCTTCTGATTCCAGCAGCTGTCAGAACAATTTACTCTGTGAGTTTCACTGGCACTCTGAATACCCCACTCTGCAAGCAAAAGCACAGGCAGAGAGGAGACGCCTGCCAGTGCACATAGTATTTACAAAACACATGGAGCCTTGTGGATTACTGGGTAAATTTTTGTAACTGTTATCCAAGGCAAGAAATAAAACCTTGCTAAATATGTCCCACCCCAATTACGGTTCCCTCCTCTCCTTATGGCCTCCTTATATACCCGAGGATGACTTTGAACATCTATCTGATCATCCTACCTCCACCTCCTCAGTGTGGATATTACAGGCTACTAGGCCTAGAGTTAAGCAGTACCAGATGTTGGGTTCATAAAAAGAGAAAGAGGTTTAGAGAATGTGGCATATGGTGTTTTGGGGAAGGGGGTGCCCCAGTGGGCCCATGCCCAGGCATCCCTTTCCCCTGAGGGACCAGACACACACAGACATGGTATAGAGTAGAATTTATTCGGGGCAGAGGATGGGAGTCAATGGGGTAGTGGAGGCAGAGAAAAGGCAGAGAGAGGGAGAGAGGGAGAGTAGAGAAAGTGGAGGCCGGCCATGACCACGTGGAAAGAGGGGGGAGGGGAGGAGAGCCCAAGAGGGGCAGAGAGGCAAGAGAGATAAGAGAGAGAGAGAGGAGGGGCAAGCATCCCCTTTTATAGTGGGCCAGGCATACCTGGCTGTTGCCAGGCATCTGTGGGGAAGGGCATACCTGGCTCTTGCCAGGTAATTCTGTTAGACAAAATTCTAACACCAGGGACCAAATCTATTTTGCTATTAGAGCAAACAAGGCAAGACTTAGCAACTGTGCTACATTCTTAGCCCATCAACTAATTTTTTTGAAGTAATTAGAGATAGGAAGAAAATTCTAAAAAACGTTCAATAGGATCATTTATTTTGGTGGTGGTGGAGGTGGTCTTCTTTCTTTTAAAGTAGAGTATTACTGTGTAAACTAGGCTCATCTTAAATTTGTAGCAATTTTTCTGTCTCCACCTCCCATGGGCTAAGAAAACAGGCTACCACTGTTCATGGGAAGCATCTTTTATTTTAATAACTGACCTAAATCCTGACTCCTGATACAAGGGATTATAAGAGTTTTGGCATCTCTAAGTTATAAGAACTCCTTTCATATGTTAATGGGATGACTGGTGACTGGATTCCTAGAGAGCTTCAGGTGGGGCTAGCTGCTCTGTTAACTAGTGATCATTAACAAATGGTTTAATCAATCATGCTTATGTAATAGAGCCTCCATAAAAATTATAACAAATGAGGCTCAAAGACGTGGCAATGATGTGGAGATCCTGAGAGACTTATCACCTGAAGAGGGTTTGGAAGCTCCAAAGTTCTTCTCAAAATGCTTTGTTTAATTCATAACTCCTATTTTCCTGTGCATGAAATACGATCTTGATAAGAAATCACTGAAGTGCTTTCTTGAGCTCTCTACGAAAGTATCTGTCCGAATTGGGGTTGCAGGGTCTCTCCATTTCGACTCTCTCAAGATGGAGCTATAGAAAGCAACCTGGGACTTGTGAACAGCCATGGTGATGGGAACAGTCTGGATTCCTGGGGCCCTTTAATCTAGGGGGGATTTCATGCTAACTCCATGTAGGCAGTATCAGAGTTGTATTGCATCACAGAAAAATACCAAAATATACAGTTGCTGACAACAGAGAAATGGAAAATTGTTGGGTGTCAAACCTAACTAAAACCAACCAATCAATCAATCAAACAAACACACAAAGAAACATATACATTTGATGTCAGAAATGCAACTATAGAGAGATGGGTTTGGTTTTACACTGATAACTCACAGAATTTATTTGAATTCCATCAATTATATAGATACTCTGTATATTCATGGGGTCTACATATGCAGCCTTGGGTAACCACGGCCTTCATAATACACAGAACCATTCTCCTTTCATAAGGCTGCTCACAGTATCTTCTTATCACTCCAAACACCCATTCTCACCCTAAATTTCCTGACAAGACAATTATTCATCTGTTTTTCACCTTTATGACTTCTTTAAGGATATCAAGAGTGAATTAATATAGCACATGTCTTTGGGACGTCCTTTGCTTCATAGTATCATTTCTTTTGGGCCCATTCTCTTTGTCCAACAATAGCTGTGGCTGTGTTCCCTTGTTAGCCAGCTATCTTATGGTTATGTTGGTTAGTGTAAGGATGGACTCATTGAAGAATATGCAGGTTGGGTCCAATTTTTAACTATTCTAATAAAGCTGCTATGAGCATTTATGTATGGATTTTTATATGAAAATAACATTTATTTCTCCATAATAACCAAATAGTAAAATTTCTGGGTTGTATGCTCAGTGTTTCTGGTTTTTGTTTCTGTTCTTAAGAAAAAAGGCTAAGCTATTTTCTGGAGTAATTATATCATTTCACACTCCTCTCAGTAATACAGAAATGATCCCCATTTGTCTGGGTCCTTTTTAGTATTCTACACTTTCTACTTTATTGCACTAATTCATAAATTTCCCAGCAGTATTTTTCTCTTCTTTCCTGTTAGTTTGTGAAGATCCCAGGCAGGTTCATCTATGGAGTTTCCTGGTCTGGTTTTTCTGAGTAGATGCTCATATGGATGTCAATTAGCAGCTAGATCCAGAAACTAAATCTGACCCTCTAGAAAGATATAGACTGTTTCCCGGGTGCGTTCTTTCATAGGAGGCTCAGAGTAGTCTGGTGGCCTCTGTGTCTCCAATGACAGCAGAAGCACGGGGCAGAAATCTATTTATTTGTGTGTAGGAGATGTGGACAAGTTTATGTATTTATTGTACATTTTTATGTATTGTGTGAAACAGTTCTGTAAAATCCTGTTCTTTTCTCATTTGCAGCAGAATGAATGCTGGTATTTTTCTTTCCTCAGCTTTCAGAATAATATGATTCTTTGCCATCTTGCCCACTTGCCCAATTATTTTTTTCATATCACTAGGACCTTACAATTAAAACAGGTTCAATCTTTCTTTTCTTACTATGCTGAATATTTATAATAACTTGATTTTCTTACTATTAAAACTCAGATTATAACCTGAGGATTCAGCTCTGCTGCTAGGGTGCTATCCTGGCTTGAGCCAAATTCCCGAGTTTGATTCCTAGCACTCCAAACTGAGCATGGTGCTTCATACTTGCTGTCCCAACAGTTTGGAAGTCAAGGCAGGAAGATCAGGTGTCCAAGGCCATCTTTTGCTACATAGTGAGTTCCAGAACAGTCTGGGCTACATGAGATCCTGCCTCAAAACAAACAAGAAAACTCAGAAATGATTCCACTTAGGGATAGTAGTTAGCCCTTGGATCTTTTTTAACACAAACCTTGTAATATCTGGCAACTTCCTGATTATTAGCCATATGAAACTTGTCTGGATCCACAAACCCAGAATTGTCCATTTTTCCTAAAGAAGCACTGGATCCTTCTACTGGGAAAAGATTTGTGCTTGGTAGACATCACATTTGGGTGTGAGTCCGGCATTCTTTTCCTTTGTCTTGCTGTTCTTCCTTGCTGAGGGAATTCCTTGGATCTCCCAATGTGTTTTCAGTAGTTGGCATGTTGTCTAAGTTCCCCTTTATCTCTCTCCTTTAATTTATTTTGATTTTCAGCATTTTCTGTTTTTACTTTTTTTCTCAAGCATGAAATCACCTATGTGCTTGTTCTGGCTCATGCATCTAGTAGCACAACACTCAACTCTAGAATTTTAAGTTCTTTTTTTCTTCTGCCACCTCTTCAGCAGAGACGAGGACTCAAACAAACCCTCCAAGACAAAACAAAGTAAATAAAATTGAAATAGCTTTTAAAAATTGCATCAGAAAATCCTTTTTGGTCTGCTTTGGAGCTGAGACTTCAGGTGTCTGCAGCTTAGAAAACTCCAGACTGTGGGAAAGTTGTGCAAACTGACAGGCGGTCTTTATCGAAATCTCCATGGAGCCTTTGAGATGACGAGCAGGACCTTAAGGCCTTTCAAAGCACTGGTGTTTGTCTCTACTTAGAGAAAATTGTTATAATTTATAATGACTTTGCTCTCTGTGGGAAAACACTCAGGAGCAATCACCTGCTGGCCATCCCTTTCAGAATCCTAAGGCCATGGCAGGCCCATTTAAGAACAGGTTTTCAGAGAAGTATTACTTAACCCTTGAAGGTCTGTTGTCAAGTCTCTGTGGTATTGGGGAAAGCAGCCTACAGAATATGGAACATTTGACATCAAACTTCTATAGTTATATTAATTAATTGGCTCTGAGGTATAAGAACACTATAACAAGGGACACTTTAAAGAAGCAATTATAGCACCGAGAAATTTACCTGGGATCACACAAAACAACCCAGCTCTTGCATGCAGGCTTGGTCTAACTCCATGAACATAAATTCCATTACCTTCTGTTTGAAGTATGGAAGAATCAAAATACATAGACTGATAGAACAGAGAAGAGAGTTAGAATCCAGCCCACACACGGGCAGCCAACTGACCTTTATACAGTTGACCTTATAAGAATAGTGACTGATAAAGGATGGCGTTTTTCAGGAAATGGGGATGGAAGACAGCCACATACAGAAGAATTAACCAAGACCTTTATCTCTCACCAGTTATAATTTAAAAACCCTCAAAATTCTTAAATATAAAACACGACACTATAAAACCACCAGAACAGAACATAGAGGAAATGCTTCAGGACATCCAAGTGGATAGTGATTTTATACATGACCACCATGTATAAAATTAGTTAAGTTAAATTAGTCCAAGTTAGGGAAGACAAGCAAAAATAGACAAATAGGATCATATCAATCTAAAAGCTTTTATATAGCAGAAGACACCATCCACAAAGTTTAGAAATAATTTATAGAATGTTGGAAGATATTTGCAAACATTAAGTGGCAAAGAGTTATTATCCAGAATATACAAGGAGCTCTTAAAAGCTCAATAGCAAAATCAAACCAATTAACAAAGGCCAGTAGAACTAGTTAGGAAATACAGGTGACCGACCAACAGGCCCATGAAAAATGTTGCTTGATTTCACTAATGATCGGGAAAATGCTAGTCAAATCCCCACCATTGCTCCAGTGATAATAACTAACCTCAAAGTACTGGTGAGGATGTGGGGGAGATTGGACCCTTCAGACTACTGATGAGAATATAAATTAGTATAATGATATGGAAAACAGTATGAAGGCTCTTCAAAAGATTAAAACTGTGATTATCATATGACCCAGTAACATTAGTTCTTGAAGTGTAGCCAAAGAAATTGAAATCAGTGTGTTGAAGGGACAATTGAAATCTGTTAGTTGATGAACTCCTCACAAAAGACACGAGATGAAAACAGCTTAAGTGTTCACTTGGTGAGGAATATGTGAACAGTGATACAAATATACAGTGGAATACTATTTACTCATAAAAAGAATGAATTATTCTCATAGTGGCAATGTGGGTAGAACTGAAGATTACTAGGTCAAATGAAATAAGCCAGGCACAGGAGTATAATGTGTGTTACTCATTCAAGGAACCTAAGAGTTGGTTTCATAGGCATTAAGAATTGAATGGTATTTATCAGAGACTTCAGAAGACAGTAGGGGGAAGGGATGGAGAAATTCTGGTTGATGAGGGTACAGATTCAAAGGAGAAATGAGTCCTGGTGCCCTATTAGAATGGTGAGAGACAATGGTGTAGGCAGAGAGAAAGCAGATATTGATTTTAGCTTCAGAGAATCAACTTCTCTCAGCTGCTGTGCTCTACATTTCAAATATGTTGGTGACTATTTCTCTTTTCAGAGAAAAGAGAAACATATATGGCCTTCTTGTATCATGAGGCTTCTTTCTTGAAATCAAATTCTAAAATAACCAAGCACTTAAAAGACATGGGATTGCAATGGAAACTTTAGTTCCTGAAGACTATTTCTTAAAAACCGGACAGGTAGGTAAGTTCCCTGAACTACCAGCCTCATTCTAACCTCTAATTCTAGTATTGCAAGTTATCCAGGTTGATACCAAGAATTCATCAGTCAGCCCTTGTAGCAGAAATCTGTGAGTGTCAGCTTCAGAGAGAGATGTTGTTTCGAAAGATGTATAATTGTAGAAGACTTTTGACACCCTTGTGTAACTTCTGAGCACACTTACATGAGTTCGCTTTTGTTTTAAGCTTCACTTGCTGGCGAAGTTCACAAAGGGCCTATGTAGCAATCCCTCTGCTACAGCTGGTGGCTGCTTTTTTTCCTACTCCCTCAGAGAGCAAGTTGGCCTGGTCATAATAAGATTTTTGCCTTGCAGTCTGAATCTCAACTGCAACACTATAACACACACACACACAGAGAGAGAGAGAGAGAGAGAGAGAGAGAGAGAGAGAGAGAGAGAGAGAGAGAGAGAGACAGAGAGAGACAGAGAGAGACAGAGAGAGACAGAGAGACAGAGAGACAGAGAGACAGAGAGACAGACAGAGTCAGAAGCTAAGCTATGGAAGTCTTGGTGTTTTAAAACCACATGGCCTGTTGAGTTGTATGTTCACCATGGATCCACCTTGAGTGCTGGGTTTTCCCCACATTGATGGTGGAAATGAAGTATCCATCACCCACAGAGTTTCCATTCCTCAAGACCAAATAAAAAAGCAACCACACTAGCTTCCTGGGCTGCTCTAACAAAACACAGCCATTTATTCTTTTATAGTTCTAGAAGCTAAAAGCCCAGTATGCCAGTGGGATTCGTTTCTTCTGAGGCCCCCTTGACTTGCAAATGATTGCTCTGCGGTTGTGTCCTGCCAACCTTCCTGCTGTGTGCACACTTCCATTCTGTCTTTTTCCTCTTCTTATTAGGATACCAGTCTTTCAGGATTAGAGCCACATCTTTGCAACCTTAGTTAAAGTCTGTGTTTAAAGCCTCAGTCTCCAGATATGTTCTAAGATACTGGGGTTAGGCAGCAGCACATGACACCAAGGAAGTGGCAAGGCTCAGTTCACAGATACCCAGGCACACAGTTTGTCATTCAGCTCTGTCCCATAAGCTCCCTTCTCTTTGTGCCTGCTGCTGAAGCTTCCTTTCAAACTCTGACAAAGAGAAAGTAAAAAGGATCATCAAAGACTCTTAAGGGTGCACATGTCATAGAAATCTGGGCTTGGGGAAGAATGGCGGCACACTGCCTGGGTGCTCATCTCTCATCCCGGAGGCGTCTTTCATGACTCCACAGGGAGGAATTTCAAAACCATAAAAGACAAAGAGAAATCTGTGAAACGTCTTCCCGTCTTCCCGGAGATAGCACTGGGCATGAGGAAACCTTCCTATTAGGCAGGCTTTTGTCCTCACCTACCTGCCCCCCCCCCACCCTACCCATGGCCATCAAGGGAGAATTGGAGGTTTGGGTGTGAAGTGGAAGCTGTGGGGAGTCATTTCAGCCTGGCTCACACAAGTCCTTTCTCACCTATGAACACATGAATCCCCTAAGACTGCTGTCCTAATAAGACAAGTCCTTCCAAATCATCAAGACAGGACAACAGGCCCAACATTCAGAAGGAAAATGTTAGACTCTCTAGCAATACAGAGATTATTCATAGTTTACTTTAAAAACATTGTGATCCTTTTCAAAGATCTTTGACATGACTTTCAAACATTAGCAATTCACAACTAAATGCTTTATTTATACCTTTTCTCCAGGGTATCAAAGGGTCTCCTGTCTTCTAAATGTTTGTCCCCTCTGCTGACAGCTCAGTGATTACAATAGACAACTCTCTATTCTTATGTAGAAGCATGCTATGCAATTGAAACACAGTGCTTCTTCCCTGGCAGAGACAGAAACCCTCTCTCCATCCTGCAATACATTTAAGCACATCTTTTCTGATTCAAATCAAAGCTTGGAGAAAGGATTTGGATTTTGCTTTTGTTTTCTATTAAACAAAAGCAGACTCTTCAAACTGGTCCTGTAAATGGGTAGCCCCTGATCACAGGTGCTTAGTCATTTCAACTGAAGTTTCTAGGAGAAAGAATAAGGCTAGGCAATTGTTTCCACAATTGTGAATGCTCTAAGCTATAAAGCAAGGGAACTATCTTGGGTCTGCTGAGATCACATGATGTCAAAAGGGTCAAAGTCAGATAGAGCTCGGGGGATGATCTGCTGCTGGCTTCATGGAAGGAGGAGCCACAAACCAAGAAAAGCTGAAACAGCCCAAGAAATAGGCTCCCCGAGCCTCCAGAAGAAGGAACGCCCCACACAGATCTTGATTTTAGTCCAGTGAAACTCATCTCATACTTCTGACTTTTAGAACTGTAGTCTAATACATTTGTGCTAGCTTAAGCCACTTAGAAGTCATTTGATCTAGAAGCAATGGAAAACAAGTAGAAAGATTCACCCCATAGAGCCTTCAAATAAGACTTGAAATATAGAAGGTTATCTGCATTATATTCATCCACTGGCATTATGAACAAGTCTTAATAGTTCCCAGATCTAATTGCCCCATCCAGGTTATCCACAGAGCATCATATTAGTCCAACTAAGTCTTAAGTGGATGCTGATTCAAGTTCTTACCTATTATATGTATAACAAAATGCATAAATTTATGACATAGTACCACAGTGCTACCTGTCTGACATTCAGGCCCATCACAAGCATACGCCTAATGACTTGCTATCTACTCATGTGCTCAAATGGAATGCTCACTAAACACATGTGAGTCTCCATTGGGAAACTATCTACCATTGTAATTAAATTTCAGCATAATCTCTGAGGCATCCCTTGGTGAGAGCCATATGCCGTGTCCTAGGCCTCGTGATTACATTTTCTTAGATACAGTGTTTGCTCAACAGTATTTAAGAACCCCATGGGCTTTGGGCACAATACCTGGATTCAGGTCTCAGCAACTCTGATTGACAGCACTGCAGCCTAGACTATTTAATGTAATCAACTAAGTGACGGAGAGGTGAGTGCTCATTTTATCACGCTTTAGGGAATAATAACAATAATTATACATAGGGTTGTTTTTGATGGTTCTATGAACAAATAATTAAAAGTGCCCATAACAACTACTTCCTTGTGGTAAGTACCACCAGGTATTTATTTTCACATTATTTATTGTAGTTGTTAATCACTGCTGCCCTGCTGTGTGGCCACCATCAAAGACAGTTTAGTCCATGTCCTCAAGTCACCTTCCTTCTAATGGGAGATCCAGGAAGGCAAGGCAGCCAAAGTGACTTAGTGAGTGTGTCAACATCTGAGCAAGACCTACAAGCATGTATTTGGACAAAGAAGCAATGAAGTGAGAGGGGGAACAGTCTTGCATGCCAGTCAGCCTGGACAAGGTTGCTTAAGCTGTAACCTGGGGGAAGGAAGGACTTGGTTGGTATCATGGTTTAGATATAAAATGTCCCTCAGAATTTGTGTTGTTGAATACTTGTTGTCCAGCTGGCCCACTGTTATAGGACCTTCAGGAGACACCAGTGAAGAGAAGGGCATCATTGAGGGTGGGCCTTGCTGTTATATATCCTAGCTTCATTTTCTGTCCCATTTCTCTGCTACCTGATTTGTCTAGATAAGACCACACAGTCTTAAGCTCCCATCCTCATCTGTGAAGAGCTGCCATGTATCAGAAGAAACCTTCCCCCATTTAAGTTGCTGCTTGTTGGTATTTGGTCACAGTGGCTAGAAAAGTACCTAACATGAGAGAGTAAATGAGTTGTCAAAAAAGGACTGTGAGGCACTCTGGAAAATGAACATGAATGTTCTAATTGGGGAGACTTAACTGGGGTGTCCACTGAAGGAAACAGAATGCTTTAGGTAAGAAGCAACTATTCTTGATTTACTGAAGCCTTGTGTTTTTAGTTCAACATGCAAATTCAAGATCATTATTCTAGATAATATATGGAAGACAAAATCCATACTCCAGAATAAGGCCAAATAAGCTTGAAAGAATGCCCAGCAGACCCATGACAGAGTTTAGCTTTGCTAAAGAGAATGTCTTGAAGAACCATTTTGAAATCTGAAAAACGGCTTAGTCATTTGATAATAAGAAAATAACAACAAAATGTTCTAAGAGTGGTTGAAAACCAAATTTCTAGAAAAATTCCAACCATGGTTCATATTGAACTCATGTAGACACTCATGTAGAAAATCACAGGCTCCTATCCTAAGCCTGTTAAATGAGATTATGTATGAATGAACTATGTTCAAAAGTGACAGATACACAGCTAGGAATAAAAACTACAAGCTTAATGTCTATAAAATGTTAACAGTCTTGGAAGAGTCTGAACTTTCTATTCAATGACCTAACTCAGAAGAATGCTTCAACTCAAAAGTTGTTGAGTAAATTTGAAGAAATAATCAAGCTGTTAAATTGGTAAAATGGAAGATACTTTGTCAACAACTAAACTGACCCTGAGATCTGGGCTGTCTCCTTACCTTCATGGGTCATTGACCTCTATGTTTACGTCACATTATTTTGATTTTAAAGATAACTTTAGGTGTTGTTTTGATAATTTGCCTGTGACCTTTTATTGTACCAACAAAATGAACATACCATTAACAGAAGATGGAAAATGTGCTGTGCTGTGCTGTGCAGTGAGGTCATTTACTTTTCAAGAAAGAAATGCATGTATGTCAGTCAAGAGACAAGTCACAGGCTGCAGAAAAAAAAATGTCCTGCTGAACAGAAAATTAGCCAATGGTCAGGAAACAACGGGCACTGTAATGGAAATCTTTCAAGCTTGAATTAGGTTACTGACTAATGAAGCTCCTGCAGGGAAGGGTAAGAAGGGGGAGCTGGATGCTTATTAAAGAACCATTCATGCAAATTACCTGACTGATGGTGTTTCTGGCAAGGCCTCTAAGATGCCTCTGATAAAGCAGGACCTAAGGGGCAGCAGCCATTAGGCAATTTAGACATGGAAGTATCTGAGGGGGAAAAAGTAATTAAGAGTTTTCTTTACCTGGATTCCAGGAAGGTAGCATTATTTATTAAAAGAGGAAGATTTCAGCCAATGTAGCTTAGAAATTAGACCTGACTGGCAGTTGAAAAGGAAAGATCTTTCTTTCATTTGCTGTTTATCAACAAGTATATGACAGATTGATGACAGAAGGCCAGGGGCCAAGGCCTCTATGTGTTTGGAGTTAGCAGGAGGAAACAGTAGAGAATAGAAGAACTTCCAAGTTTCTTTTCTATCACACACACACACAAAATAAATAAAAGTTCCATTTATTTTTACAACTACCCCCCTTTTTAGGAGAGGGGAAAAATTCCACCAGTTCCCACCAGAGGTGGGTGCACTTGTGCATTTCCACACAAACAGTAAGACATACCCATGTAGCTAAGTTGTAGGCTTCTCAGAGCTCTGGAGACTCTAATTACTTGAACCAATCCAGTTCCTACAGTCACATAGGGACAAGACCCACGACACAATTATAGCTTAGAGGAGGGGAAAACTGTGCTTCAGCCAGGAACCTGTGCTGCAGACATATTTAGCACATGCTTTTTCTGGGATGATATCAGGTCATTCATCATCTTTGAGGTATTTTACAACTCCATAGATCATAGAAAACTGACAGCATTGCAGAATAATCCTCTATAGATTCATGCATTGTCCTGTCCAGTGCAGGGTCAGCTAACTTCTCTCTCACTTTGGAAGAAGGCAATTTTACTTCCACTTAGACTCACACTTCAATATTTCTGACTAAATGCTCTTCTTGCCCCATCTCCTATGCCTTCTTCTCTCTCTTTTTTTTTTACTTTGATTTTTTAGTATTTTTGCTAGTTTTTTTTTTTTTTTTTACAATTTTAGATTAATGGGAGCTATGTTTTTTTGTCATTGATCAGTTCAGGTCATGCTACTCCCTTAAATGGCACTGGGACATGCTGAGTATTATATGTTGAAGGGTTTGTTTAAGGAATGAGTGTGGAGGAAGGGCTTTCTGACTTTTCTATGAAAAGAAACATAACATACAAGAGAAGAACCAGCTTTATTGCTGATGATGAAGGGAGAGGGTGGAATTCAAGCAGTCTTGCTACCCCTTAATGGTTTATTACATTTAACTCAGATCAAATTTCTCCATGGTCTACATTTCATCAAACCTGAACAAAACACCTCCCAGGATTAGCCACATCGCCGGGCTTCATTCCATAAGGTCTCTGTGCCACGCAAAATTTATATTAAATAAATGTACTTAATGTTGTACTTTTATTTTACAACTGTCTTTTTTACTGGAGACCCAGTCATGGCCCACACCACAGTAAATATTTTGTGCTGGAGGAATTTAAGATGAGAATATTATAGAGGAAAAAGTTGTTGTGTTCCACACCCCCCCCCCATCTTCTTTTGAAAAGACTATAGAATAGTAGGTTTCCAAGCAGAGTGGCAGGCAGAGGAGAGCTAACAACCCACCCTCTGAGTCCAAACATGTGGGACTTTGAGTTGAACTTAAAGAAAAACTTCAGACACATAGCCAAACTCCAAACCAAGAAAGGATAACCTCTAGTTGCCAGAGAAGAAAGACAGAGAATCAAGAACCACAGCATGAGCCATCAATGGAGTCTAGACATTCACAAAGGAGTAGAAGGCACACCTCTCACTGTGCAGATGGCCAACCTGCTAATTAGGTGGGAAGGGTTACTTTCACAGGCTGGAGGCCAGCAGGCAGGTCTCCTGCCTGTGAAAGGGTGGAGAAAAAAATGGTTTCCATCTGCCTGCTTTGTTACATAAAGAAATCAAATCATCAATGGAGGATGAAAACATACAATCTGGGTTTTGTATTTTGGAAGCTTTAATTTGAAACAATAGTTAGATGGAAACCTCAAGTGAGAAAATTAAATGGGAAAAATCTGTAAACGAATGAATTCTGTGTAACTCTAACAAGAAGACTTTTGAAGAGCTCAAGCAAGGCAGACTGAAGGCTGTGACAGGGAGGGTCCAAAGCAGGCAAGATGGAGTCTGCAGCTCTTTGGAAGACCAGAATAAGCTAGTTTAGATTGAAATAGGAAAAAGGAGAGCTATCTATGATACTTGAGTTTGACTCCATTAATCCTGGAATAATGAATGTCATTAACAATAGGAAGAAAAAGAATGAGAAGACAGGGTGGCCTCCAGCAGAGGTGGCAATGGCCTGAGTTTGTATTTGAGTCATCAGGGAGGTCTGCAATCAAAGACATAAAGCTTTTCAGGACACAGACTTGTGGAAGCAGAAGATTGGAACAGGAAGAGTGAGATTTCCCAAGGAAAGCAAAGGTAGCACTCTGAATGAAGAAGGAAAGCCCCAACTGTTGCATGTAGTTTTATACTACCACCTTTACTTCCACCACACTACCAGCTCCCACCTGGCTTCCCTTGAATCCTGGGACAAAAGGCACACACACAGTTTATTTCTTTTCAACTTGCTTTAGGACACAATTGCTGTGTGTTGCTATCTCCTGCCTGGAGAAGCCTACCCTTAATAATATTTTTATCCCTGCTCCTCCTACCTGCCATAAACTTCAGTGCCTAGTCCCACCTAGCCCCTGCCAGAACATCCATGACCACCCTCCTATAGTAGTAGCCACAGACCCCAACTCCTCCAGAGACCCCACATGGATACTGGATTCTTCTCCCTCCAAAGCATGGCAAAAAACTCTTCCTCTCCTTCCTTACACCTGTCTTTTCCTTCTGGGACCCAGAAGTACCACCTGTACCTTCTGCTCAGCAATTGGCTCCCAGCTTTCTTTATAGACAGATCAAGAACCAATTGGGAAACAGGACCTTAGCATCAGAACCACTCCCTTCACCAAACCACCAAGCTGAAAACATGGTCTATTCAAATGAGCAGACTATAATAACAAAGTTAAACCTCTGATCTAAGCACATATAGGAGGCAAGAGCTACATTTCTGTAGTTGAGCAAATTCTTTGTGGAGAAACCCTTGTCCAGATAGCTCTCTTGAGCTAGATACACAATAGAGGATTCCCTTTACCATCAGGGTTTCTCCTCTGACCTTGTCTGGGAAGCTCAGAAACATCCACACCCTTTACTTGAGGAGTGTCTGGGAACCTTGGTCAGGTTACAGGTTAAGCTTCCTCTTTCCTGATAAGAACCTATCCAGCAAGCACCTGGAATTGCTGGAATCCCTCTCCATACAAATGAAGTATGTATGGAGAAGCATTATTCTGTACTCTTAGCTATAGACAATGATAAGAACCCTAGAAGTTTCTACTCTCTTCCCCCAATACTATATAGCCCTTGAATCACTCCAATCAAAGTTGAGCTGCCTCTCTTAAACTGATTGGGAAACAGTCATTTCTGTCATACCCTTGGGCCATTCAAAACCCTGTTTTTTAACTCTGTTCCTATTGTCCTCTTGGGCTGGTGGCCAAAAGTATCCATGGAGAAGAAAGGACCACAATTCCTTTTTCAGAGTCTTCTGTCATAAAATGGCAATGTCTTCAAGAACAACAGGGTCCAAGACCTGGAGATATGAGTCATTTACCATTAGGCCAGTATTTATTGAGCACTCTCTCTGAGAGCCAGTTGCTCTAGTCCACACAGCATCTACTTTCTTTGATTATTAGGCTTTAAAACATCAGCACACAAAGTATCAAGCTTCATTGTGGGATTTTCATGCATACTTTGCTTATATTGGGCTACTTTCTTTGCTGATCTCCCTAAAACCCTTGTCCCCACTCTTCCATTAATTCTCCTGCTTTCAAGTCACATGTATTCTGTTGCACTCTATTTCCTCCTTCCCCTACCCTTTCTTAAGATCTCTTTTTCAAATACCACAGTCCCCTTTCTAGTTTCTTGACTAAACACATACTCAAGAACATGTTCACAAGCATGCATATGCACACACACACACACACACACACACACACACACACACCTAAGCTCCACACATGAGAGTTTATCTTACTAAACTTGAGATATTTCACCTAAGACAACAATTTCCAGTTCTATCCATTCTCCTGGAAGTATCATGATTTCAGTTTTGTTTGCAGCTGAATAAAATTCCACCATGTGTTTGTACCACATGTTCCTTACCCTTCATTTATGCATGGATCCAGGCTAGTATCATTTCCTAGCCATTGCGAATAGTGTGGCAAGAAGCACAAATGGGCAACAATGTCTATGGTAGGACTTAGAGTCTTTGATGTGCTGACCAAGTAATGGTATGGCTGCAGCATATGGTAGTTCTCTTCAGTTTTCTGTGAGGCTTCCATGGTGAGTTCACCAGCTTATACTTAAACTGAATGAACATGGGTTCCTCTTTTCCCGTGTCTTTAGAAGCATTTGCTGTGTTATTTGTTTGATGTTAGCTATTCTGACTGAGGCAAGATAAAATCTTAAAATAGTTTTACTTAGCCTTTCCTGATGATTAAGGATGTAGATCACCTTTTCAAATATTTACTATTTATTTCTTCTTTTAAGAGCTTAGATGATAGTGTCTTAAATTGTGAGTTGCCCCATGTGGCATCATATAACTGAAAGGGAATTTTGTAGAAAATGTAACAGTAAAGATTTTTTAATTCATCAAATATGAATTTAAAACTAAACATGTAATGAATCCCAAATGTATCTTCTGGCAATCTTGTCCATGTTACATCTCCTGGCTTCATTGCAACATTCTATTCTAAACATATTACATGCAACCGTGCATAACATCTTATCATACAACATTAATGAATGCTGCCTGAGACATCTTGGCTCAAACTAGAGACAGTTGTATATATAAGTTGCAATGTTCTATTACACAAAGTTTTGTGCTCTTATAGAAATTGTTTTCATTACAGAAAACAACTTAATATTTTCCTATTGTCATTTTTTGGTATGTATTGAGTGAGTGTGTCTTTGGACGGTATTGTTTAAATGTTTGATTTAAAAACTTCAGTTTGACTTGTTTTCAGTTTTAAGAAATGTTATAAAATGGAGTTTGACTTGGAGTTAGAGATAATCTTCAACTATTTACCTGAAATGGTCCCTATGAGACCACCATTGTGCATCATTGTGCACTACTATATAAAATTTTCTCTGATCCCTGTACTAGACAATTCAGATATATGAATCTGAATCACGATTTTTAGTGACAGGAGTTTAAGCCATATAGAAAGTATATAATATAGCACAGGGCAAACTTAACCAGGGTCTTAGTGGATGATGCCCTATGATAAGTTTGAAAATGTGATCAGAAAATGTTCCCAGAGGGATTGATTTCTTGACTTAGTCTTAAGTAATTGCTAGCATTAACATGGCATTTTTCAAGTGCTGGATTTTATTCTAAGTAGCTATATTGAACATTTAAATCATTTCATCTCTGGAGCAACCCCTAGGGTAACCATGACTTATAGAACACAAGGCAGTTGCTGAGGGTCACTTTTCTGCAACCACCCAGGTAAGAAACAATAGTTCTGGGAGCTGAACACAAGTGCTTTGTTTCCACAGTTCATCTTAAAACCTTCATAGTCACATGTGTTTAAAAGACAGCTCAGAAATTCAATGAAAGGAGCAGGATAGATGTTTCCTACTTAGAAAAGGATAAGACAAAAAAAGTGTAGGAGGGGAATGGAAGACATGGGCAATATGATGGGTTTTATCTGCAGTTCCCAGGGTGGGGCTGGGGATTGCTTGTGACTATCAGATCTGTTACTTGATACTGATATTAAGCTGTTTTATTCAAATTTGGGTTGTGATTTATCTTATCAACAGTCTCTTGTGTAAGGAACTTCTGTAGCCATTATAAACACCCCCTCCACATGAACTGTCTCCCCCAGTACCTTATATGATCTCCCTTTTAAGTCTTTCTAATCTAGCTCAGGCTTTAATAATTTTCAAATGTCATTCCCCATCCTCCCTTCCATAACTTGTGTACCATCTCTGTCATTCTTCTGAAATAAAAAAAAAAGCAAAAATATAGAAGCTCAATGTTCCACACTTTCTAAACTACTCATCTGCAAGTCCAGTCAATGAAATATTTGCAATTTTTGTCTTTCAAACAGACTCACAATTCACTATATCTCTATACTTGTTATTCATTATTATAACAGCTCAAAATTGATAATAAATAGGTAGCCGCCATTCTTAAACCATAATCTTCAGTGACTATATATTTTGAACTAAAACATTATTTTATATTCTAAACTTTAATTTGACCTTCACCTAAAGGGTCACTTTTGAGAATAAAATGGACTTCTTTAATTGAGACACTGTGTAATAACCACTTTAAATTTTCTGGAAGTTTCTGGTAAGATAATCATTAAATTAAACAAGCTAACATTAAGCAAAACATTTAATTTTGGGGAGACAAACCTACTACCTACCACCCTTCAACTTTCATTTCCTGCTTTTCCTTACCTTCAAGAAAGGTGGGCCCTACAGAGTTAAAACCCACAGGGCATCATTTTAACAGGCCCCCTACACACAGTAACATAATTTATTGTAGTAACTATTTGATAATTTATCATTCTCATATTGTTTTCATGTGATTCTTATTCTTATAAACTTAATTCTTAGTTTTCAAACAAAAGCTTAAAGGTATTTCCTTTCCATTTTTAAAGGTATTCAAGGGCTGGAGAGATGGCTCATTGGTTAAGAGCACTGACTGCTCTTCCAGAGGTCCTGAGTTCAATTCCCAGCAAACTCATGGTGGCTCACAACCATCTGTAATAGGATCTGATGCTATCTTCTGGTGTATCTGAAGACAACAACAGTGTGCTCATATAAAAAAATAAACAAATAAAAAAAGATATTCAAGCTCAGAAAAATATTTTATATATGAAATAAAATAGTTTACCTTGTAATTGTGTTGTATGTGATTGGATTATACAGTCATAAATACAAACCTCAAGGGGCCACACAGAGTGACAGAAATTAAATAACTTAAATTGCCTACCTTAAATAATCCATACTTCAGGACTAGAAGCCATTAAAGGATAGACTCACAACCAAAAATATAAGAATCAATACTTAATATGAGCCTGTTGTATTCATCCCCTGATATGAATGTAATAAAGTATCATGAAAAGCTCCCAAAGTGACTGGATAATTTCTGAAGATTATATATTCTTAAGACAAGCACATATAGCTGAGTTTGTACACATCAGTGCCCATGCACAACTCAAATTCAGTCCTGTGCAGAATATTTTATGTACAAAGGCAAAGTGACAAAAATGTGCTAATTTTTGATTTACATGCTTGGCATTTAAACTCAGCAGTTTTGTAGAAATTGCAAAGTATTATTATCAAAATATTGAGGGGGCTATTTTGTCACTGATATTGTTTAAAATTGCTGATCTGTGAAAATCTTTTAAAAACTGATTTTAATAAGTGACATAACAAATTTAGTGAATTTTGTATAAACAAGATGGCCACATTGTCTATGGTTACCATGACCACTCCCCTTGATGCACTTTTGCTTGGACTCAGCTTCTATGAGGCCATGGTATCCCTTCTAGCACACAGCCTGTTCCTTTCAGAGGTTCAGAGCCTTACTTCTACTTATCTTTGTCAGTGTTTTTTGGTATACATTGTGCCCTGATGATTTACTTATGTTCTGCTATGTCACTTAAAATCTATTTGGTAGAACCTAGGATCCTCAAAAGAGGAGGCAAATTGTTACCTCTTGGCCTCAGATTAGTGTCAGCTGAGTCACATTCTCCCAAACGTCCCACTGGAGAATCTTTGTTTACATTTATGATGACTCCAGATATTCCTTGGCTTGTCTACAGAACTCAAATTCTTCCTTTTGTCCCTTTTCCTGCTTCTCTTTCTTATGTTGGTCTTGTTTATAAGACAACTTGCCAATAGATATAAGAAACTATCTAATACAATTAGTCTTACAGTTAGCGATCTATAGATATCTGAATGATTAATTTTCCAAATATATCAAACTTTCCAGGAGTTGGGACATGGATATATCATTGGGAGAGCCATTCATTATTCAGCCTATTTGAGTTATTTCAAGAACTTCTCATGAATAGAAATATGGAGAAAATAAAATTTTTCTTTGTAAATTGAAGACCATTGTCCAGAAGCAATGCTCTGTGTGAGGGATGACTGTCCTGTGAAAGGATTAAAAATTATAAGAAATGCAGATGTGGCAAAGAAAAATTCTACCCCGTCTTATCTCAGAGGAGAACAATGGAGCCAAGAGTACCACAGAGAACTTTTCATCAGGCAGAGGATGCAGGGGACACTTTGGGAATCGTCAAACACATGAGCCGAGGCCCCTTCTGACAAAAAGAGAGGGTAGAACTGCTTAGAAGCCTGAGGCATCAGTAGGACTATTTCGGCTAAGCATAGTACAGCCACTTTGATGATGTCTTTGAGAAATAGCCTGGGCCCTTTTCTATCATCTGTCAGGAATTCCCCAGAAGCATCCGCACAGGGCACTTTCACTCTGAAAGGTCTCCGGACTTGATGGTCCATGAAGATTCAATGAGTTCATTTTTCCTCCCTTCTAAATTGTTCCACTCCCACACTAGCAAATGCGCATTCATTATCTTGTCAAAACTGTGCTAAAGGATAATTTTTAAAATAATGGTGCAGTGCACCATAACCCTAATTGCCTCCACACTACTGTATATTTGCTTTCTTAGCAAGTGTACAAATGAACTGCGATCTGGCAGCATTTATTTTCAGCTTGTTCAGCTGAGGATGCGTCCTAGGGGAAAAAATAGTACAGTTTTCAAGAGCCTCAAAGATTCGACATGAAATTAGTTATCAGCGCTCCCAATGCCAACTAGATGGAGCTGGAGTCCTAATAACTACCACAAATGTTCCCCACGCCCAAATGGATCTTTGTAGAAACATCTACCTAGGCACGCTTTGTTACATTCCCCAAACATGAACTTCCCTTCTTATCAGTGTTTGATGAATGATCTGAAATCTTATTTACAGCTTCCATGAGTGAGAAGACGATGTGTGTCCCATGACACCTCAGCTCTGAAAACCATGAATTGCAAACAGTCTAGTGATTTTTCAAAGTCATCTCTTTTTTTTAATCAAAGTGATACACTAGACATTTATTTTTGTTTTTGATCATTTTTCGGTATCTCATTTTCCCACAGATCTTCATTTTAAAATGTCATAGCTTTTAACTTTCATATTTTATTAAGAAGAAGATGCTGAGAGAAAAATAAAACAGTGGAGCTATAGTTTCTATATTTTTTCTTGACTACAAACAGATGGTTTAAACCACTAGGGTTTTATAAGTGCATTTCTGAGGCAGGCAACAAATGTAGGCTATTAACTATGAGGTTAACTACTTCACTTTATAGTACAAAAATAAAAAGAGCATGTATCTATTTAAGTACTGTTTGTTTTATTGTCAATAAAAAGAGCATGCATCTACTTAGGTACTGGTTTGTTTTATTGTTTCATTTGTTTGTTACTTGAGGAGACTAGACTCAACTGGGGAAGAAAACTGGGGAAGAAAGACCCTCAGTTGAAGAATTGTCTGTGTCAGAATGACCTGTGGTGTCATGTCTGGGAGGAAATGTTTTGATTGATGATTGATGCGGGATAATAAATTCCACAATGGGTAATGCCATCCCTAGGCAAATGGACCTGGACTCTATATAAGGAAACTAGCTGAGCATGAGATTGGGGAGCAAGCCTCTGGGCAATATCTTTCCATGGTTTCTGCTTCAGTTCTCACTTAAGGTTCTTCCCTCAAGTGATATATTATGACTTAAAAGTCTAAGGCAATTAAATTCTTTCCTTGAATTAGCCAGGGTTCTCTTGAAGAATAAAACCAATGGGATATATATGAATGAATTAGGTCTGCTTACATTAAAATATCGACAACGGCAGATTTGCTCCAGAATGCTGACAACTGTGTAGTTGTTCAGTGTTTGAGACTGGGAAGGGCAGGAGACTGACACTCCTCTGGGAAGGGCAACAAAGCAGTAGTTGCTCAGTCCACACTTGGGGGCCTTAGTAGTCCCAATCTGTCCCTGAAACTTGCAAAGTTCCTGGAGGGCCACTGATTGCTAGTATACAACAGGAACTGCTTCTAGTATCAATGAAAGAAATCAGTCACAACAACAGGGTAAAGAAAGAGGGAAGATTGGGGAAGCAAGGGCGGATCTTCCTCTGCCCTACCCTGTTAATTTACACTGCTGCCAGAAGTTGCTACCCACACCTGAGGTGGGTCATCCTACATCACATAAGGTAATCAAGACAGTTTTTTCAGTTGAGGCCCTCTGCTGAGGTGTTCAAATTTGTGACAAGTTGACAGTAAAACCAACCACAATATTCCTCAAGTTGCTTTTAGTCATGGTGTTTATTACAGCAATAGGAAAGAAAAATACTAAACACACATTCTGCACCATGAAAATTCCTTCTTTTAGAATAGTATTTGGAAACCAGATTATGGGGTCCAGGCTTTGGACAATGATTCTAGAGAGGTGGGTATCTGGGTGGATTGGGGCTGCAGATAACACCATGGAGGAGGTGGGCATGGGGGAGAACCTGAATGGCTGATCATTTGGAAGCAGACAGATTTAAGTTGTCAGAATTTGTATGATACTGACAAACATGTCATCCTTATTCTAAGACGTCTCAAAGAATATTCACAGGATGGAGATCCAATTGCCCTGGTCATTTCTGTCTCTTTGTGAGACCAAATAACAAATAATTTCATCCCCCTGAAAACAAAGTCTTCCAACTTTCTACTCAGCTTCTGAAGAGTGTTTTTCTTGTTTGAATCCTTGAGCTGGTCAAATTACTCAGCGTCATGAAAGTGGAGACTGACAAAGTATACAGATTGGGACTTGGGTGAGGGCTTTAGAGCACACATAGGTTAACCTGAAATCAAACTTTCCAACATAGTGGAATCTCCATGGATCCTCTGAACAAGGGTGTTTGGGTAAGTTTTCTTCCCTGGATCTATTCTGTGCATTGCATTCAATGAAAAGTAGGTCCCTATACCATAGAAAGCCACAAACCCCATGCAATGGCACTTCCCCAACTCTGCCCTGTGTATTTTCTTTCTTGGTCAATTTTAACCTGTTCTTCCTCCCATACCATAAGAGCTTTTATGGGGTTTTATGACGCCTGTTGGAAAATTATTGAAACTGAGAGTAGTTTATGATGGTCTTCGAACTTGTGGTTGATTTAAGGGGTGAAGGCACTCTTGAAGACTACCCACTGTGTCTTTGAAGTTGGCCAAATTCATCCCAGAGAAACTCTGGATGATACAGAATCTCTTGCTGCTTGTCAACTTGACACAAAGATGTTGGGCCACTGAGACAACCTAAGAATGGAAGCAAATGAAGTCCTTTCCCTTAGTTTCTGCTACCCTTTATAACATCTATTGATCCTTCAGGAAGGCACAGGAACAAAACCTAACGAAGAGACACCAAAACACATTATTCATTCAGTCCTACCCATAGCCCTCCATGTTCTGTCACCCTACAACCTCCAGTCACAAGTCCACACAGGTCCTCTATCTCTGAAGTCCACCTTGGAAGAACAGGAATGAGGAAGGGCCCTTTCCCACCCTCACAAATCTTGCTTTCTCTATACCTGAAGATTCAGCTGTTATTTATAGATCCATGAATCATTATGGAGAATTGAAGATAGTCACAAATTTTTCAGCAATTATTTTGTTGATAAATGCAATATATGATATCTCCATTTGGATCTGGGAAGATTCTAATGACTTTCAACTGACTAAATTTAGTGGAAACAACTCTGCATTCTGGGGGCTCAAAGCTCTGGTCACTAGTAGAGTCCATTTCTTGCATCTTGGAGTACCAGGTTCAATATTGCCCAGCCACCAAATAGGTTCAAGTTGAACACTTGAAAAAAAATGACAGGCCAACTTCAAATCAAACATTCATACACAGGTAGCAGAGTGAGAAAAAGGGCTTCTTTTTTTTTTTTTTTTTTTTTTTTTTTTTTTTTTTTTTTTTTTTTGGTTTTTTTGGTTTTTTGGATTTGTTTTTTTCGAGACAGGGTTTCTCTGTATAGCCCTGGCTGTCCTGGAACTCACTCTGTAGATGAGGCTGACCTCGAACTCAGAAATCCGCCCGCCTCTGCCTCCCAGAGTGCTGGGATTACAGGCGTGCGCCACCAACGCCCGGCGAAAAAGGGGCTTCTTACATGTCTGAAATCACCTAAAATCTAGAGGTGAATTGAGGAGAGGAACATCATGAACCAGAAGTCCATGTTGGAGCTATGCCAACATATTTGTGGCCATTCAAACCACTTTAATTGAGGATATAATAAGGAGGGAGCAGAAAACAGTCATTCCTCTATGTCCTTCACTTATATCAATGCCCTAACCCATGAGATACAATGAATGGTCATATGTTGTGAAGTTAAGTTTTAAGCTTTAGGAAGTTCTTATAAAGTATAGCTGTAGCACTCTCCCATAAGTAGATATTCACACAGGGAGATCCAGACGTTTACACCCACGGGCACCTGCCTCCTCTCCCCTATTAGAGCTTGTACTTATTCACAGAGCCATGACCCTCTGCCCTCTAAAATCCACGCACAGCTGAGTCTTATACGTAAGAATTCTGTCACCTTGTGAATCCTCTTTCTCACTCAAGGAGATTACCTTGGCAGACACAGAAAAAGACTGTCATGGAAGCACAGACACAAACACACACACATGGGAAGAGAGAGAACAAGTCTTTCTCTTCAGACATCTTCTATACTTAACAATATTCTCAATGCACAAATGACAGACATTTTAGAGCTTTTAGGGGAGGGTGGGGATGGATTAGGCTTCTAATAGGACTTACTGTCATGTTTGGGATCACACTGTAGTGGCACGACGCAAACTAAGTCAGAAAACCTAAGAGTTAGACTACCCATCCCTTACCATTGATGTAAAATTGAGTTCTTGTCACCATCACTTAAAAGTAACTCCCACTTTTGTCATTTAAGGCAGGCATGATCACCCTAGAGACCATTCTCTCCTTAACTGTTGTCGACATGCTCAAACTCCTGCCTCAAGTCCTTTCAGGAAACACACCTACATTGATTGACTTATACAAAGAGAGAACACCCATGCCAACTTGAGCAGTGATGCTGAGGCTTTACCCTCTGAATAAAAGAGGGAAAGTCCATGTAAGCTAACAGATGTCTGTAAGACACTCAACTCATTTGTAAGAATAAACTGCCAAAAGAAGGAGGTTTAGCTAATGACAATTCCCAGAATGCTAGATGAACCAACAGTTAGCATATGTGGGTAGAAAAGCAGTTAGCAATGTAAGAGTCAATTAAAAATCCATTGCACCTTATATAAGGAAAAAAAATCCATTGCACCTTATATAAGGAAAAAAAAAAAGAATCCGTTACTTGTCTGGGTTCAGCTGTGCTCACTGGGCTGAAAGGAAAGCTAAGGGAGGCAGCTCCCTCCCCTACTCAAAGCTACGAAGCTCCGCACAGCAATCTGCACAATTGTGCTCAGCTGCCACTTAGCCCCGGAACAAACGCAGAGATTGGGCTTTCATCATTTGCTCAGCTTGCCTCAGCATAGCCTTCTACACTGTCCGTGAAGGTGTGGGTGGGGAGCACCAACCAACAAGGGCAAGAGCAACCGTGAAGGAATGGCCACCATTTTATCCTCATCTAAAGAGAGAACCAACTTGTGCCCTAAGAAGGGGGAGGAGGGGGAGGAAGAAGAGGAGAAGAAGGAGGAGGAGGAGGAGGAGGAGGAGGAGGAGGAGGAGGAGGAGGAGGAGGAGGAAAAGGAGGACTCATCCATAAGAGCCGCATGGAAAACAAACTCCCCCCAGGGATCAGAAACAGAGAAATTTGCTCTTTTTTTGTTTTTTTTTTTTTCTTTTTTGGTTTTTTGTTTTTTTGTTTTGTTTTGTTTTTTGTTTTTGTTTTTTTCTTTATTGTTATATTTTTTATTTACATTTCAAATGATTTCCCCTTTTCTGGTCCCCCACTCCCCGCAAGTCCCATAAGCCCTCTTCCCTCCCCCTGTTCCTCCATCTACCCCTTCCCACTTCCCTATTCTCGAATTCCCCTATACTGCTGCACTGAGTCTTTCCAGAACCAGGGGCCACTCCTCCATTCTTTTTGGACCTCATTTAATTTGTGGATTATGTCTTGGGTATTCAAAGTTTCTAGGCTAATATCCACTTATCAGTGAGTGCATACCATGATTGATCTTTTGAGACTATGTAACCTCACTTAGAATGATGTTCTCCAGCTCCATCCATTTGTCTAAGAATTTCATGAATTCATGGTTTCTAATGGCTGAATAGTACTCCATTGTGTAAACATACCACATTTTTTGTATCCATTCCTCTGTTGAGGGACACCTGGGTTCTTTCCAGCTTCTGGCTACTACAAATAAGGCTGCTATGAGCACAGTGGAGCATGTGTCCTTATTGCATGCTGAAGAATCCTCTGGGTATATGCCCCGGAGTGGTATAGCAGGGTCCTCAGGAAGTGTCATGCCCAGTTTTCTGAGGAACTGCCAGACTGATTTCCAAAGTGGTTGCACCAGCAGTGGAGGAGTGTTCCTCTTTCTCCACATCCTCACCAACACCTGCTATCTCCTGAGTTTTTGACCTTAGCCATTCTGACTGGTGTGAGGTGAAATCTCAGGGCTGTTTTGATTTGCATTTCCCTAATGATTAATGATGTTGAACATTTCTTAAGGTGTTTCTCAGCCCTCTGAAGTTCTTCATGTGAAAATTCTTTGTTTAGCTCCATACCCCACTTTTTAATGGGGTTATTTGGTTCTCTGGGTTCTACCTTCTTGAGTTCTTTGTATATATTAGATATTAGCCCTCTGTCAGATTTAGGGTTGGTGAAGATCCTTTCCCAATCTGTTGGTTGACGTTTTGTCCTTTTGACAGTGTCCTTTGCCTTACAGAAACTTTGTAGTTTTATGAGGTCCCATTTGTCAATTCTTGATCTTAGAGCGTAAGCTATCAGTGTTCTACTCAGGAACTTTTCCCCTGTGCCCATGTCCTCAAGGGTCTTCCCCAGTTTCAGTGTGTCAGGTTTTATGTGGAGGTCCTTGATCCAAAAAAATATGGAATGCTTCACGAATTTGTGTGTCATCCTTGCACAGGGGCTGTGCTAATCTTCTCTGTATCGTTCCAATTTTAGTATATGTGCTGCCGAAGCGAGCACAGGAATTTGTTCTTAGATCACACTTTTCTTTCCATTTGCTTCTGTTTTGAAAAGACATCTGACCTTTTAGTTTTCATGTTTAAAATATGATATCAACCTACTAAATAACTTCTACCCCTGCCTCAACATTCAGACTGTTCTACTCTTCTCTTGGAATATTCCAAATGTGTTGAAAAGAAACTTAAGCAGGGTTAATATAGTAAAAATGGCCATCTTGCCTAAAGCAATCTACAGATTCAATGCAATCGCCATGAAAATTCCAACTCAATTCTTCATAGAGTTAGAAAGAGCAATTTCCAAATTTATCTGTAATAACAAAACACCCAGGGTAGTGAGAACTATTCCCAACAATAAAAGAACCTCTGGTGGAATCACCATCTCTGATGCTTCTCTTTGTAATGGGCAGTGGTAAATGCAGAGACTCCTGGCTGCTCTAGGTGCTGAGGAGTGAGTGAAATTTGCTCAGTCTTAAAAACGGGCTTTTATATCACCCTCTCTAAGGCTCGGGGACTATCACAGCAGACAGGACAGAAAGAATGTGAGAGCCAGAAGATAGAGGTAGGGTTTTGAAATGCTACCTTTGACTATGACTCAACCACTGCCATCCTGATCCCACAGCAGTGGCTCTACTGGGCCTGAACAATACTAGGCTTTTCATTTGTCAATCAAGACTCACAAAGGGGCTCTGCCCCTTCATATTGAACAATTGGATACTAGTGAATTCTCAGGGAGGGCCAGTCACTATCTTAGTTAATTACCCATGGGTGAGCACTTTAGGCTCCAAAGGATCATTCCAAATTCATGGTCATACAGATGTCCTGGTTTAACACAGTGGGCTACAAACCAAACCAAAAACACATGACCATGAAAACTGGACTTAGGGAGACAGGACTAGGAGGAAAATAGGAGAAGGTGTGGGTATGAGAATAACTAGAATGTATCAAATGCATGTATGAAATTGTTAAGTAATACATTTCTTAATAATAATTAATAAGTTTATATATCACAAATATTTAATGTAATATACAATATGCAATTAACAATTATATAATTTGTAAATAATTATATTAACTAATAATAATACATTTATTAAAAATATAATAAAATATGTACAAATGAAATTAACCCCAAAATTCAATAAAAACAAATCTTCCTTTGTATACACTAAAAGAATCTAAGTTAGAATTCTATAGATACTTGCTGTTGTAAGCATGTTACTACACTATTCACAAGAAACAAGATGCAGAACCAGCCTAGATGTCCATCAACTTGTGAATAGAAAAAGGAAAATGTATATTCGTATATAAATACTATATGGAGTTTTACTTGGCCATAAAGAAGAATGAAATCCCATCATGTATAAGAAAATAGATAAGCCTAGAGATCATATTTCTAAGCAAAATAAGCCAGATCCAGAAAAACAAATATCACATGGCTTCTTTCATATGCAGATGTAAATTGAATATATACTTGTATACATTTATTTGACATAAAATAGGAGTATCGGGGGCATGTCTAAGAGAAGGTTGGAAAGAGAATCTCTACAGACCATTCTTAATGCTTCTTTCCCCCTTATTCTAACACAGTTTGTTTGCAATGTAATTTTGTACTTCCAACTCTTTGAAATTCTTTTTATTACAAAGCAAGTGATTTTAATACCATATACCATATTTTAGTGACGCTATTTTAAATTTTTTATTTTAAATAATCCAGCATGCTGTATTATTAATGGTTTTTCTTCCATCAGCTACTTCTTGAAGTCACTCTCTTCATAGAGAAAATTGTCCTTGTAGTGGTTTGACTGAAAATGACCCCATACTTGTTCAAGAAAGTATGTCATATGGGGGGGGGGGCTTAAGGTTTCAGATGCTCAAGCCTGACCCACTGTCATGCTTAGAATATTCCAAGTTAATATTTTCCTCTTTTTGATTTTTGCTTGTGTGTGTATATGTGTGTGTGAGTGTGTGTGTGTGTGTGTGTGTGTGTGTCTATGTGAGAGAAAGAGAGAGAGAGTGTCTTTACACATATTTATGTACTCCTATGTGTGCTCAGGGGCACATGTATACACATGTAAGTGGAGTCTAGAAGTTGACTTCAGATGTCTTCCTCAATGGCTCTCCACCTCATGTATTCAGCCACAGTCTGTCATACCTGAACCCAGAGCTTCTGATTCACCTAGTCTAGTTACTTGGCTTCTTCCAAGGGTCCCAAGTCTCCACAGGGCACAGCCAGAGTGCCATACTCACCTAGCATCTCTGTGGGTACTAAGAATTCCAACTGTGGTCCTTATGCTTGCAGAACAAGTCTACCCAATGAGCCATTTTCCTAGCCCCTAAGGTAATTAGACCTTCATAAAAAAAATCTAATCCCCCTGTGTGAATAGACAGGAATCTAGAATAAGAGAGAAATTACAAATTGGAAGTCTTTGTAATTCACTTATTGTTCAATGGATTCTTTGTTATATATTTTATTACATAATCCGAGGAAAAAAATAAGTTTTTCCAGCCCCTTAAGAACACATTTTTTTCTCCAAATTTCTATTTTAAATCTCAAATTGACTTTTGGTTGAATATGAGGTCATTGTGTACAGCAGAACAGAATGTCAAATGCACAGCATCACTTAGCTTCTTCCAAGTCACCACCCGCAGCATCAGCTCCTCAAGCACATGGCCCACCTTCTGTCTTACATGGGATGTCTTTTCCAAATGCTCTACTTCTGAATCTCCAGCCTATCAGTCCAAAATCCTGATTGCCTTCCCACCTGGCTGCAAGCTGTGAATTGAATTTAGATTTAGAGGAATGTTTATTCCTCAAAAAAAATAGAATGTTTATTATGGTCATACATGGCTGTCACATTAACTTTTGCTCAATTAGAGTAACAGTTGGATGTCAGTAGTCTGATATCATCTGTGTGACTGAAATTTACTTCTTGATGATACAAACCAATGTAGTCATGTCACGTTAGTGAGTGACTTTCTTTCATGCAGTGATTCAGTGCCTGGGCTCTCTTTCCATCTTAGTGACATACTATCATTTTCCATTTCTATCCAGATAGCCATATCTTAAGGGTTTGGTTTTTTGGTTTTTTTTTTTTTTTTTTTTTTTTTTTTTTTTTTTTTTTTACCTCCTACAAAGGATTCCCCTACTCTCTTTGGTTCAATTTACATACAGTTAATGTCGTCATATCATACAGATCTGC
Organism: Apodemus sylvaticus; assembly: GCF_947179515.1. Classification (NCBI taxonomy): domain Eukaryota; kingdom Metazoa; phylum Chordata; class Mammalia; order Rodentia; family Muridae; genus Apodemus; species Apodemus sylvaticus. The sequence continues at coordinate 100,539,205 of NC_067475.1, forward strand.
AAGGAAGGCAGAGAGATGCAGTCTAGTTTTGTTTCTAAAGAAAATGAAAGCCTGGCTTCTGATGTGCTTCTGTGCTTGGCACAGTCAGAAGCCTGAGCTGATTGTACCACTTGCTCTACTGTGTGAGATGTCTGAGATTTCTAGAGCTAGGGCTCTACTTGTAGACTCCACAATCAAGGACTTCTTTTTCATTGTCTCTGGATCATTGAAATTATTATAGCATTACTCAGTGTCCCACCTCATTCATTAGAAAGAGAAATACAATAGAAAAGACACAGACATGAGCATTCCACACTGTTGTACTTGAATCTTATTTCTAGTTATAATTATCTTTATAGTCTCTATTGAGTTATTTTATTCCTACCTCCTCACTACTGAATGAACCCAGGACCTGGTGGATAGGCTACATGAAGCCTACCCTCTATTAATTAATCCACACCCCTAACCTTAATTAGAAACTTTCTCAAGGAAAATATTTTTGAGACATTTACCTCAGAACTAATAACTAATGTCTGATTGGCAAAACTATCAGTCCCTAGTCATGTCAGTCTGTTGCTTATATGGAAACACACTCATAGGAAGTAAATTGGCCGTCACTGGAACTTCTGCTATGCCAACGGGAATGGACTGCTTATAGTAGTTATGGCATGATTTGCATGCATTGGATACCCAATAATGTTAGTTGCTGCTATTTTCTCCTTTCCTCTTTCCAGTTGTTGAGACTCAGAGAATCTCATTTTTAATGGGGAAATGTTGGTGCAGAGAAGAGCATGGTATGCATGCTTTTCTACTTGATTAAAATTTCACAGTCCATCTAGTTAGCTCATAACCACTGAGAGAGCATCTCTGTTTCTGCCACACGGTCTTTGTTTAATAGGATAATACTCATTTCAGAGCTTGCTGGAGAGCACTTTCCATTAGAATTTACAAGACCTTCTTGCAAAATCCATGGTCTTAGGGCATTTACAATTCAGCCAGAGAGTAAGGGTGCAAAGAGGAGAAAACAACCTTCCCTGGACCATTGGTTGCAAACCAGAGTGCACAGAGCACAGTGATCCACAGTGTGGTTTGTTTACCTAAGTTATGATACTGAAAAATAGTAATGGGTTTCCAACACTTGAAGATTAAGCACTGCATTGCAATTTCTGACTTTGCTTGGGGGGGGTGCTACAAAACAATAATATAGTCTTGTACATTGCATCCTTGTACACCCACACAGCACCCACATTGCCTGCCTGGAGGTAACAGCTTTTGTCTTTTGTTCCAGACCCCATGCCCTTTAAGTTCTTACTCTTACGTTTCTGGTTCATGTTGAATGCACTCACATCATTTCTGAAGTTCTCTAATGATGCTTTCCAAATTATGCTCAGAGTTAAGAATGAGTCTCTTTCCCGCTGACCTAAGATAGGCTCAGATGCTCATGTTTTAGCCAGGTTTATCTGGATCAACGATAGTTTTAAAGAAGGAGCAAATAATCAAAAGACAAGAGCAATGGTTTAGAAGACAAGAAATGAACCAACCAGTATTCCCAGCATTCCCAGGGACTAAACCACCTACCAAAGAGTATACATGGAGAGACCCCTGGCTCCAGACACATATGTAGCCAAGGATGGCCTTGTTAGACATTAATGGGAGGAGAGGCCCTTGGTCCAGTGAAGGCTCAGTGTCCCAATGTAGGGGAATGCCAGGACAGGGAAGCAGGAGTGGGTGGGTTAGTGAGCAGGGAGAAGGGATATGGGATAGGGTGTTTTCAGAGGGGAAACAGGGAAAGGGGATAACATTTGAAATGTAAATTTAAAAATATCTAATAAAAATGAAAAAAGAAAAGAAAAAAGAAAACAAGAAATGGGGGTGGGGTAGAGCTAGGAAAGGGGTAATAGCCATGAAAAATGATAGCATAAGACATGTCAAGAGGGCAGAATCAATGGAACGTGGTATCTGGGGGATCTAAATTCCAACCTTTAATCGATTGTTCCTGCCTCCAGGAAGTGATGGCCAGACTTCCCCTACTCTCCCTCCCATTGAAATCAGCTCCACAACTCATATTTTTCTCTCTCACTCATGGTTTGCTTACATGGCAAATGAATCAAAGATAAAACTTACATTTCAAGTGGGAAGATGAACCTGCTACCTTTAATGAGTAAAAGCAAAAAAGAATGTTAAAAAATAAAAAATTTTCTTTCTTTTTAACAGCCTGGGCCATGGAAGCAGGCTGGATTTGGGAAAGTCATGTTTAGTTTAGTGAATAGGAATAAAGTCGTTGATGCAGTCAGTGGTTTAGCTTAACAGTTATGTAGACTGATCACATTGGAACTGGAATGCCGAGGTTTGACTCCTACCTCTCCTCCTCCTCAGCTGTGTGACATCTGATGGGTCACTTAACCTTTCAGTGCCTTTGTTTCCTTAGAGAGATGACAATTAATAATTTGTGCCTGCCTCATAAAGCAGTGCAGGAATGAATCTGGGCCTTGAGGACGACGAGAATAATGAATATGGTCCCTTGGGAAAATATACCTCATTCTGTAGAGGGAAGAAAGCCAATTGTAGAGCCTTGTAGTGAGGCAGAACTGGCAGATGGGCACCAGAACAGCAGTTTCCAAACACGACCGAGTATTGCAATCACCTGGCACAGTTCCAAACTACTGATGCCTGGGTCTCTTGGTCCCAGAGATTGTGACTGAAGTTTTCTGGTGTGTGGCTGAGTCTGGAGAGTTTTAAAAGTTACTCAGGTGATTCTAACATGCAGCCCATTTGGAAGACCATGCTTCTAAAAGACAGACACAAGCTTTAGGAACACCATGTTAAATGGGATTGCTCATCACAATGTACATCTAAATGTAAATATTACTGTGTCCTCTCTCTTATTAAATTGCCATACATCAAAGACTTGTTGGAAGATAATAAAAATAATAACTACCATTCACAAGCAATTATAGAAAAATAATGTAGTCGCAACGAACACGGACTCTGAATTTGGTTAAAATCACAGCTCTGACTCTTAATGTGTGGATCTGAGGAAGTTACTTGTCTCCTTGTGTTTTACATTTCTGATCTGTAAAATGAGATGAGAAATTACTATCTATCTAAAAGGTGATGGACATTAATGTGTGAGAACTCAGAACTATGCATTGGTACTGAGCAAGTATCTCTTAAAAATTCGCCATTCATGTCTTTGATATCATTATTGAGTATCTATTCTCTTCTAGACACTACTGTACTATGTCCTTATAAACCACAAAAAGTCTAGCTGGCATGTCAACTGGAGTCTTATCATTCTCCTACCATAGACCCATCAATAAAAATATATTAATTTTCTTTTTCCTTCTTAAGAGAGTCTGATAGGATCCTTGTGCCATAGGTCTCACACATACACAATGTGAGTGCGTACCTTTGTATCTCCAACAGCTAGTGTTATGAGTGACCCAACCAAAGAGACTCTTAAATGGGATTTTCAGATGGTCCACCTTCAGTCACCTGATAGTATAATTCTGTCTTCAGTAGAATGAGAAGAATGAACACTCCCTGTAGAGCTTTACTAGTGCAGTTGTTTGGGCGTTCAACAGTTGTGAGTTAAAAAGGGATGTGGGGAAGGGAATGGCCTAGCATTTCATTGATGCTACTATTTTTTGAGGTGGGGACTAAGAATTGAATTCAGAGCCAGACATACCAGGAAAAACATAAAATTTAGAATTTTTTCCTGGACAAAGAAGAAATAAAGTGTGGGAAAGTCAGAAAAAAGCCTGAAGAAAAGAACTTAATCATAAGGGAAGTGAAATTTCAAGACTTGAGTTTGCTACCCTGTAAGTCTGCCACTAAGGCCTTGTTGGAAAAGAAACAAGACCCTGATGTTTGGAATAGGGACATCTGGTTTAAAGCGCTTAAAATCCAAACTCCAGTGAACCAATGAGTTAATAAAAGATGCCCATACCCTCTTGTCACAGACTTGATCATAGTGTGACAGAGAACTTGAACTTGAAAGAAAACATTTGCTTCTTGGGTCTATTATCTCTCCATGTCCTCTTGGCTACAAGGACAATATCTAGAGCCCAGAAATAATGAAGTTTCTGGATAGCGCTAAAGGACTCTTAGCGGTAGATGTGTAGAACTGTGTTCTATACGTATTGATTCAGGATAGATAAGTAATAACTTAGGTAAGGGATTATTCACTAGTAACATAAGATTGAAGTCATACTGATAACTCTGGAAGATGTGTTCATATGCTGATAAAATTATTACTGTGGCACAAAACAGAAGAAAATATTAAGTACTGAGTGTAATAGTAGGCTAAAATGGGCAGACTATGTAAGGTGGAACTCCCATCGTTCAATTACCACATTCAAAAGTTTTGACTCAGAGCACCCAGCATATCCTTTATGTTGCTGTGCAGCTTATGGGAGTATAAGCATCATTAAGAGGCTCAATGATGTCAAACCTTTATCACTTAGAGCGAATGTAGAGGAGTTTATAAAACTAGACTCCCAATAACAGTGGATCTAATAGTTCTAATGGATCTAATATCTAACCCAATATGATAAACACTGAGTGGTGACACTTAACCATCAGAAACAATGGTGAAATCAGAAAGGCTTCAAAAAGCCTTTAACATAGAGAACTATGGATATGATTAACACAACATACATCTGCAGAGACTAGACAAGTGGGCAGTCAGCCAATGCATTTCAGGTCTATATAACACAAAAAACATTAAGGATAGATTACCAGGAGATTCATGCTAAGGGTGTGAGTGTGAGTGTGAGTGTGTGTGTGTGTGTGTGTGTGTGTGTGTGTACTTGTGTGTGGTGTGCCTTTCTTGCATAATTTTCATCTTTGAGAAAGTTCTTAGAGCTATACCACATTGACTGAAAGAGAATCTGAGCTAGGAGAAAGGATGCCGATACATCCCAGCAAGTATGTAGGTTATTCCTCCTTTCATCCTCCAAAGGCCTTTCCTCAAGACCATTTATATGTATCCAGATACAGAAGAAAAGCAAATGTCAGAGAATTTAAGAACATCAGCACTTATGTATGGAGCCCTCTGTCCCTGGCTACACTGATCTCAGCAGAATAGTCATATAAACTAGTGGTATATGTACCACCACGGTAGCAGAATAGTCATGTAAACTAGTGGTATATGTACCACCATGGTAGCAGAATAGTCATATAAACTAGTGGTATATGTACCACCATGGTAGCAGAATAGTCATATAAACTAGTGGTATATGTACCACCACGGTAGCAGAATAGTCATGTAAACTAGTGGTATATGTACCACCACGGTAGCAGAATAGTCATGTAAACTAGTGGTATATGTACCCCCACGGTAGCAGAATAGTCATGTAAACTAGTGGTATATGTACCCCCACGGTAGCAGAATAGTCATGTAAATTAGTGGTATATGTACCACCATGGTAGTAGCCATGGTGGTGGGAATGGAGGTTACACATGAGCTCAACAGCAGGGGTGCTCTCTGCTAAGTTTTATAGGGCTCTTGCCACTGACAAATGTCCCACATGCCAGTTAAAACAAAAAGACCAATAATCCTCCATATGGCATGGTCCCTTGAGAAGAATAAACATTCACTTGATGGCAACTTTATTGCACTGAACCCCTTCTAATTCAAAGGGACTAGTGATTCATTACAATTGAAATTGACATGTGTTCGGAGTACAGAATTATCTTCTGCTTCTAGTACATAAAAGCTCATACAATGTTTGATCCTATAGCATGAAACCACATAGTTACTCTCACACTGAACAACGGAACCCACTCTACAGAAAGGAACATGCATCAGTCATATACTGAGCAGGCTGGAATCTTCAGGTCTCAGCTAAACATCATCTGGATCTTGGAAGTAACAGCTTGGATGTGACATCCTTCAGAACAGTGTGATAACATGATAGGATCTGTAACCAATGGATGGCAATGGTTCACTGACCTCATTCCTAATGATTAACTTGGAGAAACTGTGTCTCATCCTTATTACTTTGGGCTTTTTAGGTCTTCAAGTTTCCATATGAAGAGAGCAAGTACTTTCCTTTAGCTTGAGCTGTGATTCTCTCCTACCCATGTTTGAAAAGCAGATATGACTGTTACAAATAGGAAACATGGTGATCCAGAATTCAGACCCATCATGGATGAGAGCCTGGTATGTCTCACAACATAAGGGTCACTTTGATGTGCCAAAAATCAAATTTGTATTTCATAGTCCATATAAAACAAAGAAATTAAGGAAAGATGACGGGAAAGCTCATTAATGGATGAGTAGCTAGGAGTAATTAGTCAGGCTTTGTCTCCGGGAGAACAGCTACATTACAGGGACCAGAATTCATTTTCTAACTTTCTGCTGATGAGATTCTCCTAGAACCAGGATTCATTTCTTTAAATATTTTAAAATTTAATTGAAAAATTTAAAATGTATGTGGTAGTTACTTCTCAAGCATCAACAGTGCTATTTCCTAAATACAACTTTAAAAAAAAAATTATTCAATTTACATCCTTCTCACTGCTCCCCTCCCAGTCACTCCCTTCCAAAATCCCTCCCCCTTCTTGTCTGAGCAGGTGGGGCTCCCCTCTGTTTCTCCCCACCCCTGCACAAGTCTCTGTGAGGCTAAGTGCATTCTCTCCCAGTGAAGCCAGACAAGGCAGCATAGGTAGAAGAACATATCCCATGTACAGGCAACGGCTTTTAGGATAGCTCCTGCTCCAGTTGTTTTAAAGTTGGATAAACTTAATATCTGAGGACATCATATGTACATATATAAAGGATAAATATTATATGTATTTACAGTGGGCACTGTAGTGTGATTTTTAATTCAGGATCAAAGTACTCACTACTCCAAAGCAACGTGATGGCCACTGATTATATATGTTTATCTATTCTGGAATTTGCTCTTTGCTGAAGAAGACTTCCTTGTCCAAGTTTATAACCCCTTTCCTAGGCAGTCAACACTCAATTACTAGTCCATTACAAATGATATTTTTTCTTTAGAAAATCCCCTTGGCTCAAGTCCAAACAACTACAAAAGCCCTTTCCTGCTCAAGAGTGCCCAGTGGGACTGGTCACAAGAGCTTCCCAATTCAACTTGTACCTCTGTGCAATGTTTTTCCTTACTTGTGGGTACCTGTCTTACAAGAGAACACCATCATAAGTACTATGTCCACAAATATTCATCTTAAGTCTGGGGTATTTATATACCCGCAGCATCACAATCAAGGAGTATGGATGTATAAGATAAAAAGACATTTCTTCTAGCTCAATTTCACCCTTCAAGGTAGTAGAAGGTTTGTCTGCCTGCTAATCATGCTATTGTTATAGAGGAGACAGAGTATAGCAAATTTGTAGAACATGTACTTAACCTACAGGAGGTCTGGCTTTAATATCAGCACGGAACAGTTGCACAAAAATGGATAACAGAGTATGTCTAAAGAGACCAGAATTCTGGTTTATCCAAGCACAAGATTCTATGCAAAGATACCTTCAATAGTAATCTCCTCTAAATCTCCGAGCATGAACTAATGTGGACGTTTAACTAAAAGGAAAGACCTTCTTTTTGTCCTCTTCCACTTAGAAGACACAGGGTCACTCCTTTAGGAAAGCAGACAGAGCTTCCTAAGGGAAATAATTTCCCATCGAAATGTGAGAATGGAATCCAGTGGCCTCACTGGTCTCCTATATTCTGAAATGTACTGGGGATGCTGACAAGAAAATCATCATAATGATAAAATACAGTACTCCATACACTCCCTAATCTGGGCGATGAGCTATAGAACTTGAGTCCAACTGCTGCTGTTTCCTGAAGAGAATTTTTAACCTTGGTCAGAGTGTTTTTAAGATGGCTTTATACTGGCTTGTAATAGAGATAAAATCTCCCTGTTAAAATAGCTATAATATCAGTCACCTCAGGGGGATGCTGTCAGGCTTCGGGAAGTACTTTGTGGTTCCTCAGATCAAAGCAGAGATAAAGCTGCAGTGTTATCATTTTTCAGCTGGGAGGGGGGCTATTTGGCTAACCCTCTGTATGAACTCACTCTAATAAACCAACTCGCTTGCCTATAGAAGCCATCAACTCCCATCGCCCACTTCATTTCAGTGGTGACAGGGGAAACAAGATGACTGATTTCTCTGAAGACCCAGGAAAAGGTCACAATTTCACTCGAGGGAGTAAGAGAAACTGGGCAGTGAATGCCTCAAGGTGTGTAATAGACATGGCCTTGCTGTCCTCCAGCATTCTGGGGCAACGTCATTTTAGATGCCCAGCCTGGGAAGTAAGACTCCCACCACCCAGTCCTGACCTTCTTCCTCTTCTCCAGAGAGGCAAGGACGGCTAAGTACACCAATGCCACTCTTCACTAAGCAGAGGCAGGCATGGGGTTCCTTATCCCTCACCACAAGGTATGGCCACGGGACTGTTCTCACCAAATAATTATTGCTCTTAGGCCTGGGTAAATGTTAAGAGAAACTGATTTTCTCCAGTTGTCCCCCTCTGACTAAATATCAGGCTCTCTGTGATCCCAGTGGCTCGTGAATTGAAAGATGTATCAGAAATAAAAGATTTGTATAGGATGTTACATGAGAAAAAAACAAAAACAAAATATCCACAGCCTTCTAATTGTATTAACACTGGAATTTACTTGGTCAAGTATTTAGCATTACCTGAAATTACATAAGAATACTTCTTGAACTATTGAAATATAGCAAATACGTTTCTAAGCAATGAGACCCCTTGTACTTTTAATCCTGACATTAGCCCGCAAGGCAGCTACTATAATTATCTTCATTACATAGATCAGAAAATGAGGGGCAGAACAACTCAGCAAAATGCTCAAGCTCCAGTACACATAGGCAGTAAGTCCAGAGTAGGGCCCAGGTCTCTCTGAGCTCAGTGCTAAGTATCCCTTGGCCAGAGGTCACTGTGTCCATTTAACTCCCTCTTTTCATCCCTTAATTTCTTGGTTCAAAGGCCACAGGCTCACCAGATCACTCACCTGTGGGTAACTTACTGTCTGTAGTAGTGACTTTTGCATCACTATAACACAATGTCTGGCAGTAATAACTTATGGGAAAGAAGGTTTATTTTAGCTCACTTTGCCTCTCAGTTCCCAGGGGTCTAGGAAAGTATGAGGAGCAGCTCAGAAAAAGGAGCACATGGCAGTCACATGCATCAGGGAGTAGAGACCATAGCGTGAAACCAAGGGCCAAGTATCATCTTCAAAAGCCTTCCCTTGATTATCTACTTCTGTTAGCTGGGCCCCAGGTCTTAAAGCTCTTCACAGTCTCCCAGAATAGCAACATCAGATGGTTTCAACCCATCACTGAAACCTTCCTGGGTCTGTAGGAAAGACTTCATATTCAAGTTAAAACCCTGACTGAAATCTGTGAAATTCAACAAGGCACCGACGTCTACAGCTACAGCTCAAGAACTCCTTCCTGGTCCAGATCATCCATTCCTTGACCTCACTCCATCCTTGGTGCATCTGTCCATCACTGAGGAAGAATACATAGTCTTTCCAACAGAATGACTTGCTCAGTGTTGTCTTCCCAGATGAAGATGCAAGCATAAGAAGCCAACCCTGCCTCACTGTCACAGCTCTGCATACATCAATTGGCAGAAGCAGATCTCCATAACTGTTTATTAAATAAAATACTTGCACATGAATACATGGCACTAAGCAAGGAGCCGTATCCTTCACAATCTGCCAGGAGAACTTTGGCACCACTGGGTCAGAAGATGCCACAAACACAAGAGTCTTTTTTGGCAACAGAAGTTTCTTGTCCTTGCACTTAAGTAGAGTGCTAATCTCCATTCCTATCTCTAGACTTGTACAGGTAAGGATGCTCAGGGTATCCACTTCAGTTGCACTAGGATGCAAGTGATTCTATGTAAAACAATATCTACCCTTCATACCCTGACCGCAGTTTCTATAACACTTGAAATTCCTCTATTAAGAGTTCAAGCGTTGACAAAAGTTGAGAGTTTTTAATGTATTCTTATCTGAATACAAATAGATTAGCTAGACCATTCCTTTAAAATAGGATTTGAGGGGTTGGGAAGAGCTAGAGAAAGGACCCAAGGAGCTGAAAAGGTTTGCAGTCCCATAGGAGGAACAATAATATGTTCCAACCAGTACCTCAGAGCTCCCAGGGACTAAACCACCAACCAAAGAGTACACATGGAGGGACCCATGGCTCCAGCTACGTATGTAGCAGAGGGTGGCCTTTTCAGACATCAGTGAGAGGAGAGGCCATTGGTCCTCTGAAGGCTTGATGTCTCTGGATAGGGGAATGCCAGGTCAGGAAAGTGGGAGTGGGTGGTAAGTAGGTGAAGGGGGAGGGGAGGGGGATTTTTCAGAGGAGTAATGAGGAAAGGGGATACTATTTGAAATGTAAATAAAGCAAATATCTAATAAAAAAGGAACGATCAGTCCAAGTCGCCAGCCTTACAGGTGTACTCAGTAGCAAACATGCCATGTGTGATACATTTGAACCTACTCTTGACTCTCAAACTTCCCTTCATAGAATAAGGTAAGGTACTCCATTACGCTGCCACATATGTGTTATTCTCTGACTCCATCAGGTTAAAGTTCTTCCCTGTGGCATGGAACCTACATAGCTTTGTCCCAACATACAGTGTGAATTAGATGTCCCATTGAGTTTCAAATGGTTGAATAAAATATTCCTTCTTCTAACTCCATTACTTCAGCCTCTATGAACTTCTAATTTTATGCTGTCTTTGATCACATTCCAGTTTATGATACAAATTAACCTGGAGAAAAAAAGAAAGCCCTACCACTAAATAAGCAGAATGTTTAAATTGCCTTTTAATAATTCAACTATTCAACAAATATTTCCTCTACTCCTATTGTGAGCTGGATACATCAGTTTTGGAAAGGTGACCTTTGATTTAAGTCATAAGAAGAGGACAGCAAGAAGATAAAAGTGGCGGGGAGAGGCTGTCAGAGTCAAGAACATCTAAGATGTCAAGATGACTATGGGTGGGGCAGAATCCTGATTGGACTCTTGGGACAAAAGAAGATCAGCTAGTAAAAGTAGATAATCACAAGAAGGTATGGCCCCTACTTAAGAATGCCTCAGTTATCTTCCATTGTGTTAAAGGTACCATGTAATGCAAAAGATTAAGAGGGAACTTAGGCCCATGGCTAATAGGAATTCCCTCTGTAATCTTTTATTATTTTTTCTGTAGATCTAAAAATGTTCTTTTAAAAGCCTATTTTATAAAGTAAGGAGAAGGGCTGGAACACCAAAGGAAGGACAAAGGATCCAGCACACACCCCTCCCCTCCTTTTCCTTAAGAGTATCTGAACTTCCTTTATGAAATTGCTTCATACTTAGCCTGTCAGTAGCTTTTGGTAAACCGCCTTCAATGGCTTTAGCTGTCAGCATAACCCACCCACCCTTCCCAGACAACTGGCTAAAAGTCTTGTATGTGCCAGGTCTGGTGGCACTGGTTTATAATCTCAGTTACGCTACATGCTCAGGCAGAAGGACTACCAGCCCAAAGTCGGCCTGACTCTAGAGTGGAGTCAAGGCCAGCCCAGGAAACTTGGTGAGACTGCATCAAACTAAATAGCATAAAAGAGGATTGAGGTGTATATTACATCAAAACACTTGTACAGGCATGCACAAAGGCATCAGGGTCAACCTCTGGTGCCCCAAACCAAACACACAAAGCCAAAGGCCTGTAGTGAGCCAGAGCAGCAGGATTCAAGGAGCCCTCACTATTGCTGCGGTTCAAAGCCTTTCCACTCTTCATCCAGCACTGAGTGTGAGGACACCAGGTGCCCAGCGCTTCAGCTTTCCAGTCACCATAGGAGAGCAAGAAAGGGTATGTAGGGGGAGGGAGCACAGGGAAGTGGAGATTAATTATCTTATAATCTCAAAGTTCTATAATAAAAACAAAAAAGAGAGAAAACAAGAGAACTAGACACCATGAGACCACACACACTCTGAAGAAACAAGATGGAGAAGAAAGTGATCTTCGGTGTCATCCTTTGAGATTTCCCGAGAGCTCGTGTCCCAAGAACAGTGCTACCAGAGAAGTTTAGCCGGGAAGTTCCAGCTAAACGTTCAGACCTGTTTTGAGGCTGGCTTCAAGGCTGGCTTGGGGCCACTTGGCCAAGCTGACCAAAGCATGCAGGAAGAAGAGGCTCCACCGTGATGAGACACCGTCCTTGCGACACAGACAAGGTCACCGCAAGGGATGCAGGTGTCATGACCTTTATGGTGGTTGCATTTTCGTTTGCAAGCTGAGTAACAAGGATGAGGAAGTTAGGTGGCAGAGCCCTGTGTTTTCACTCTGGGAAGTCTACCTAAGGCACACTGTCTTCCTTTTTGGGCTTGCAGCAGTAAAGGTCGGGGGTTTATTTGATTCCATATTGAGTTTCTAGTCGAGACTAATCAGCTGGACCTAAGAGCTGTGGAAGAAGAAAAGGCCACTTGTTTCTGTTTCCCTTTTACTCCAGGCTCAGCATTCCTGCAAATGTTTAATCAGAGCTCTGTAAATATGTGTTGAATAAAATAAATGCAAACTATCTTTGACTGTAGAATACATTATCTAAATAAAACAAATGGCGAGAATTGCACGTCTTATTTGGTATTTTCAGAGCAGAGATTCCAAGGCAAGTCAGAGAAATAAGTGCCCAACAGCAGCGTCTGAAGGCAGAGCATGCAGGCTTTCTCAGAACCTGTGTGCACTACACAATGGCCTCACACTAAGCCTTGCTTTTCTCGGAAAATTAGCCAAGTGACTGAAGATAGCCTTCTGAAGATGACCAGTCTGACATTCTGTTCTCTCTCACCCTCAGCACGTTCAACCATGCCCAGCCGGCTCAGACCTGCTAGCTCAGATTGACAAGTGAGAAATTGCTGCTCTCTCATTAGCTGCATCTTGCTAGACAGGAAACAGCTTTTCAAAACAAACAGCAATTCAGCCTGTTGGGCATAAAAGCAGCTAAGATAGAACACTAACGTCACCTTTCCTCCCATCTGAATCTGCTGAGCCTGGAGGTGGTGAGCGTGCTCCAGAAAAATGACTAGTTCTCTCCTGACATCAGCGTGAAAGGCTTTTGGCCTGCTCTTAATTAGAGCAACTGTTTGCTGCTTAAAAATACTGAATAACAGGTATGTAGGAAAAACTCAAACTGCTTTACACAGTGTTTGAGGTTTTTTTTTTCCCAACTGTTGCAAGGTATGTTATCTTCTTGTTACAGTTAGCTACTCACTGACTCCCAAGTATGCAGACTCACCACATGAAACACTATTCTTTTTTAAAAAATAAAATTTAAGTGTATTTAATTGTGGCATAGGATACTTAAAATGGGGATAGTTTTAAATCTGGCTATCCAGCCTTATTTATAATAGCAAGAAGCTGGAAAGAACCCAGATGTCCTTCAACAGAGGAATGAATACAGAAAATGTGGTATATTTACACAATGGAGTGCTATTCAGCTATTAAGAAAGATGAATTCGAGAAATTCTTAGGCAAATGGATGGAGCTAAAATGGATGGAACATTATTCTGAGTGAGGTAACCAGTCACAAAAGAACACACATGGTATGCACTTGCTGATAAGTGGATATTAGCCCAAAAGCTCTGAATACCCAAGATACAATTCACAGACCACATGAAGCTCAAGAAGAAGGAAGACCAAAATGTGGGTGTTTCTGTTCTTCTGAGAAGGGGAACAAAATACTCACAGGAGCAAATATGTAGATAAAGTGTAGAGCAGAGACTGAAGGAAAGGCCACCCTGAGCCTGTCCCACCTAGAGATTCATCCCATATGCAGTCACCAAGCCCTGACACTATTGTGGATGCCAAGGAATGCTTGCTGAAAGGAGCCTGGGAGGCCCTGACAGAGCCTGACAAATACAGAGGCTGATAGATGCTCACAGCCAACCACTGGACTGAGGGCAGGGTCCCCAATGGGAAAATTAGAGAAAGGAGTAAAGGAGCTGAAGGGGTTTGCAATATCAGCCAACTAGACTACCCCCACCCCGCCCCGTCCTAGAGTTCCCAGGGACTAAGCCATCAACCAACAGGTACACGTGGCTCCAGTGCATATGTAGTGGAGGATTGCCTTGCCAGGCATCAATAGGAGGAGAGGCCCTTGGTCCCATGAAGGCTCAATAGATGCCCCAATGTAGGGGAATCGAGGCTGGAACACCCTCATAGAAATAGGGGGAGGGAGGATGGGATAAGGGCTATCAGGGAGCGGGGAAACTACCCTTGCCAGCATTCCCATTAACTGCAGAGTTCTTCAATGCTGGCTAACTCCCTTCAATTCCCTTCCCTGTCAGCCCCAGACAGATTAATCCAACTGGTGATTTTTTAAGATGTGTACAAGTTCTTTGGCATGCCTCCCCTTGAAAGGGGAAGTCTACAATTCTCTCCCTTTGAGAATAGATTGCACACCTACCCTTGTAAGTACCACCTACAAGGGGTCCTCCCCGCTTGATCCCTAATTGAAGAAATGCCCCCCCAGTTGGATCTCATGGAGGCACTTCCCCAACTGAAACACGTTTCTCTGTGAGAACTCCAGCCTGTGTCAAGTTGACACACAAAACCAGCCAGTACAAATACAGAGAAGTCTTTTATGATAATATTTAAAATCCCCATTTTGTGGGACTTTTTGAAAATTGAAAATTGAAAAGCTTCTATAAGACAAAGAACACTGTCATCAGGACAAAACAGTAACCTACAGATTAGGAAAAGGTCTCTACCAATCATATCTGAAAGATGTTTAATATCCAATATATACAAAGAACTCAAGAATTTAGACTCCACACAACCAAATAACCCTATCAAAAATGGGGTACAGAGCTAAACAAAGAATTCTCAACTGAGGAACGTGGAAGGGCCAAGAAGCACCTAAATATATGTTCAATATCCTTAGTCATCAGAAAAATGCAAATCAAAACAACCTTGAGATTCCACTTTCCAACTGTCAAAATGGCTAAGATCAAAAACTCAGGTGACAGCAGATATGGACAGAGGATGTGGATAAAGAGGAACACTCCTACACTGTTGGTGGGATTGCAAGCTGGAAACCAGGCTGGAAGTTCCTTGGAAAATTGCACATAGTACTCCCTGAGGACCCAGCTATACCACTCCTAGGCATATACCCAAAAGACATTCCAACATATAATAAGGACACATGCTCTACTATGTTCATAGTGGCCTCATTTATAATAGCTAGAAGCTGAAAACAACCCAGATGTCTCAACAGAGGAATGGATACAGAAAATGTGGTACATTTACACAATGGAGAACTACTCAGCTATTAAAAACAATGACTTCAGGAAATTCAAAGGCAAATGGATGGAACTGGAAAATATAATCCTGAGTTAAGTAACCCAATTACAAAAGAACACACATGGTATGTACTCACTGATAAGTGGAAATCTGATAAGTGGAAATTAGGAAAAAAGCTTGGACTACCCATGATATAATTCATAGACCATATGAAGCTCAAGAAGGAAAACCAAATTGTGGATGCTTCAGTACTACTTAGAAGGTGGAACAAAATAATCATGGAAGGGTAGAGGCTGTGAGGGACTTGGGAGTAAGAGAGAAGAGGGAGGGGAAAGGGGGCAGGCTCAGGTGTGGAAGGAGACTGGGGAGATTGTACAGAGGGTCAGGAAACTGAACAGAAGTGTGTGGAAATGGGGGATGGGGAGCTAGGCGTAGCCACCAGAAAGTCCCAGATGACAGGAAAGCAATAGGCTCCTAAGACCCAACAGGGATGACATTAGCTGAAATACGCAATGTAGGGGTGAGAGAACCTGAAGAGACCATATCTAGAGGTTAGGCATGGCTCCGGTTGAGGGATGGGGTGACCCACTCATCTCAAAAATATCAACCCAGAATTGCTCCTGTCTAAAGGAAATACAGGGACAATAAGTGGAGCAGAGCCTGAAGGAAAGACCACCCAGAGACTGCCCCACCTGGGGGTCCATCCTACATGCAGCCACCAAACCCAGACACTATTGCTGATGCCAAGAAGGGTTTCCTGACAGGAGCCTGATATGAATGTCTCCCGAGGGGGGTCTGCCACGGCCATGTCAATACAGATGTGCATGCTTGCAGCCAGCCATCAGACTGAGCACGGGGACCCCAATGGAGGAGTTAGAGAAAGGACTGAAGGAGCTTTAGAGGTTTGCAACCCCGTAGGAAGAACAACAATATCAACCAACCAGACCCCCAGATCTCTCAGGAACTAACCCCCCACCAAACATATCTGGCATCAATGGGGGGGGGAGGCCTTTGGTCCTGTGAAGGCTCAATGCCCCAGCATAGGGGAATAATAGGGTCTTGAGGCAGGAGAGGGGTGGGGGGGAGCACCCTCATAGAGGCAGGGGGATGGGGATTGGATGGGGCTTTGTGGAGGAGAAACAGGAAAGGGGGATAACATTTGAAGTGTAAATAAATAAAATACCTGATAAAAACTTAAAAAATACATTTGGTGTTTTGATTATTATGTGACGGGAGGTATTTCTGTTCTGGTCCAGTCTGTTTGGAGTTCTGTAGGCTTCTTTAAGTGAGGTAACCCAGTCACAAAAGAATACACATGGAATGCAATCTCTGATAAGTGGATATTAATGAGCCCAGAAGCCCTGAATACCCAAGGCACAAATCGCATAACAAATGACTCCCATGAAGAAGTATGGAGAGGGTCCTGATCCTGGAAAGGATTGATCTAGCATTGGAGGGGAATATAAGGACAGAGAAAAAAAGGAGGGAGGTGATTGGAGAATGGATGGAGAGAAGAAAGTTTATGAGGCATATGGGGAGGGGGGATCCGGGAAAGGGGAAATCATTTGGAATGTAAACAAAGAATATAGAAAATAAAAATATTTTTTAAAAAATTATCTGAACTAGAAAAAAAACTTTAAAAAAATAAAAAATAAAATCACCATTTTGAGTTCTAAAGACTACTGTTTTCTGAATATGTTAATTGCAAATAGCATTGACAATAAATTATAAAAATACTTGGTATAACTTTTTATTTATTTTTATTTTAGGCATGAGTGCTTTGCCTGCATGTGTGTATGTGCCATGTGTACACAGTACCCAAAGAGGCCGGAAAATGGTGTTGCCATCTCTGGATCTGGAGTTATAGAAGGCTGTGAGCTCTGGGTACAGGTACTGAGCGGGATCCTCTAAAAGAGCAGTGAGTGCTCCTGACCCCTAAGACATCTCTCCAGCCCTTGTTGCTACAGTTCTTTAAAAACTCCTGTCACTACCTGGTCTTCAGGGAGGCTTAATGAGCACAGAGGACAAGAGCAACACATTTGTTCTGGTCTAAGTTCTGCATGTTCCTCAAGGGCTGCCCCCAGTCCTAGCCTAGAGGATGAAACAGTCAAAGCTGAAGGAGGCATTAGAGCAGGTTGTCCAGTCTGAACAAACTCCTCAAAGCAAGAATGGAGTCTTGGATCTAGTATAATAATAGTGAGCAGTCTCATGAAGACAAAAAGATATCCCCAGTCGTGGAAGTTGTTCTGCTACATTGTCTTACATAGTAATGTAGTGAACTAAATCCTAATGTCTTTGGGATCCCAGCTCAGAAAACAAATCATAACTGGCATCTCTTGTGAGTTCTTTAGCTATGCAGGCATGGTGAGTAGAGATTCGGTTCATTGGTATGCCCATCATTAATAATAATAATAATAATAATAATAATAATAAAGAACCATCCCGCTACTCTCCTTTGGCTGTCCCTGCCTCAATGGCACCTTTAAGCTTTCTCTGTGTCATTTGTGAGGTAATTAGGATCACTCAGAAAACACCTGAGCAGCCCCTGCCTTACAGAGGACACCTGCTGTCATTCAAGAAAAGCTGTAATTAGGAACTGTGGCAAATGTGAAATTCTACAGATTTGACTTTGAATGAAGAGAAAGCTACAGTACCTGAAGGAAATGAGAGAATAAGTTGATTTGATGCTAAACACACACATACACACATACACACATTGTGCATTTAAACAGTTGCAGAAAACTCAAAAATGGAAACAACATAATATGTAATCCTGTTTTGGAAATGTGACATTTATTGTTTTGGTTTATTTCCTCGTGGTGTTTTTAGTATGTATACTTGTTTCATGGACAAGACGGCATTTGTGTATTTTTAAATAAGATTTAAATGACAAACATTTTCCATGTTGCTATCCACAGCTTGTCCATTATGCTACTCCATCATTTATGAAACCAACTACCTACTCACAGACATTTTTAGCTATTTCATATTTTGGCCATTATAAAAACCAGTTTCAGAAACATCAAGCTTATAGTTATTTCCAGGTGTAGCTTATTTCTTCAGATTGATTTTTCTAAATGGAATTACAAGATCAACAGCGACAGAAGTATTCATGAATCTTAACATGTATTGCTACAATATTTTCAGAAGAAGGTGTAATAGCAGTGGGGTGTGGAGGCTCTGGCTGAGCCTGTTCTGCCTCTGTCAGGGCAGTCACTCGAAATGCCACAGCAGTCTCTTCGGTATTGGTGTGTTGTTCCTAGACTTCCAAGTTCTCTGGTCAGCATCATGGGTAGTGAGTCAGACCCCTGTGCTGAACACAGAAATCTGCATTTGACAAGCCCTTCAGGAGGTTTTGAAGCTGACCCAGTTGTGAAGAATTGATCTGACAGCATTGGCTGTTGACTCAGCTGCACAGCATAACGTTTAGGGTTCTAAAAGCCACCTGAGGCCAGAGGCAGAGTCCCAAGAGTTCAGATTTGAGTCTCTAAAGAATACAAGCATTAGCTTCCTCTCTGGGGATATTAGCCTACATCCACAGCTAAGACCCACCAGTCTCAAGTAATGGTGTTTGCTTGTGATTCTGGTATTTGCAGCAACAAGCACCTAGGACCCTGTGATACTACAAACTTCTGACACCCACACAGAATCTTGGGGTTGGGGGTAGATCTGAAAATCCCCTTTGTTTAATAAACTGATAGATGCCGAAGTTTGAGACCAGCTCATCTGTCTGATGGAGTATTTAGATATGGACATCTGTCTCTCTGTGTCTTTGTGTGTGTGTGTGTGTGTGTGTGTGTGTGTGTGTCTGACAGTGTCTGTGCAGCAGAATGCCCATGTAGCAATAATATAGCTACACCTCCACCCTTATTCTCTTCATATGACTGTAATCAAAATGTCTGATGGAAACATTTAAGTGAGGAGTGATTTGCTTTGGCTCTCAGTGCCAGATGATTTAGCCAGTCACAGTGAGGAGGGTATGGAATTCACAGTTGTGGGAACATGTGGGGGAAGACTCCTCACATCAGAGCACACCATAAAGCAAAGCCAGAGTTGGGGTCAGGTTATAACGTCCACAGACTTTCCCTTACTGACTTTTCACACTGACCTGGAGCCTCCTAGAAGTTCTCCAGATCCTAAAATAGCGCCTCCAACTGGGGAACAAGAGTTCAGAACAGTACCCTGTGAGGAACCTTCTAGAATATTCTATCTACTGCCTGCCTGCCTGTCTGTCTATATTCTTTCTATTTTCTTCCTTCCTTCCTTCCTTTCTTCCTTCCTTCCTTCCTTCCTTCCTTCCTTCCTTCCAATCACCTATCTCTATCAATATCAGTCAGTGTCCATAGGAGGCTGTTTTTAGAACATCTAGAATACAAATATCCACAGATGCTCATCTTTGACTCAGCAAGAACCATAACATGGTCAGAAAAATCTATGTTCAAATTCTGAAATAAATCTTTATTTTTATTTATTTATTTATTTATTTATTTATTTATTTATTTATTTATATCAGGATGTCATTTATTCCAGGCTGGCTTTGAACTTGCTATATAGTAGAGGCTGACTTGAACTATTTGTTGTTGTTTTGATTTTTTTTTTGACACAAGGTTTCTTTGTGTAATAGCCCTGGCTATCTTGGAACTTACTCTGTAGACCAGGCTGGCCTCGAACTCACAGATATCCACCTGTTTCTGCTTGTGCATGTGTGTGTGTGCGTATGCATGTGCGTGTGCGTGTGCGTGTGCGTGTGCGTGTGCGTGTGCGTGTGTGTGTGTGTGTGTGTGTATCATATGTGTAACAAACAGAAGCATGTCGGCATATGAACAGAGTATCTAGGGAGATGTTGACTAATTTCATGAGGGGTTGGAGGGTTTGGTATTTAGTAGTACCTTGCTCCTAGATTATTTTATTTCTTCAAGTTCTAATCCAAGTAAACATGGTCCATATTTACATACCTACTGATTTCCAAGAACAATATCTTTAAAAATAAATTTTGAGGTTTTGATTGATAAAAAGATATTATAATGATCTGTTTGGGTATTAAATTACTAAATTTATAAAGGCCAACATAAAGGAGACAAAACTTTCCACAAGCATAAGGAGGGACCAGAAAAGGTATTTAAATATAATCATGCCTCAGAGAATGACTAAAGGAAACACTGCACCTTAATTAGCTGGGACTGGAGAGCTAATATTAGATGGGACAAAAATGATGGATGACTTCACTGCTCTCCTTTTAAATTAGGCTTCGAGAGAGGAGCCCACAGCGAGGCTTTGCAGCTAGATGCGTGACTAGAACCAACGAGAGCCTCGGCTCATAGTCACTGTGGTCCACCTCACAAGACCTCCTCAAAGGGCATGCTGGGTACAATCTTCATTTCAAAATAATAAAGTGGTCCAACCTGAATCTCGACGCCCCTCAGAGTCTTTAGAACTATCCCACTTAGTCTATTTCCTTATTTATGGGAGTGTTCATCTAAGCTGGAAGTCCAGCTCTTGTCTGCTTTTAAATATATCACTGAATTCCACAGCTGAGTTTCAAAGGTTACCCATAAATGAGATGTTAACCAAAGGCAAGTCAATGAGAATTTAAATGCTCATTTTGATGTCTCTGACTCATATTGATTGTAACTGCAACTTTATGATTATCCAAACAGAATATGCATTCCAATGGAATTATACTCTGAGTTTTGCATTTTGATCTACTTTCTAGTGATCTGCAGTAGAATTGCTCCTAACACTAGGAATGGCAAGGAAGCCACACCTCCTACTTGCTACCTCATTACAAGAGCAGAGAATTCACAGTCCCTCAGGATCATATGGATAAGATGTTCAGGAGCCTCGACATGTTAAACACAGGTTCTGCCTCATATGTTTTCAGTCTACGATGTGAAGTAACCAATCTGTTAGAATCCACTGACAAAGAGACAACACTGAGATATAGATCTCTGGATAGATACTAGACCAGCTCTGCTGAAGGTAGAAAGGTCTTATATCCAAACTGAACTGCATCTGCAGATGACCTGTCTTCCTTATCAGAAACTGAGAATAAGTCCTTCTCTGCCCTGAAACGGTTGCTATGGAAGCAAATGTGAAAACTCATGACATAAAGCTTTATGAAGGCACAGACTCTCACAGGAGATGGACCCAGTTCTGTGCATACAAATGGCAGGAGAAAACTGTGCTGTGCTTTCGCAGCAGTTGGAATGTCAGCCGAGGACTCTGAATGGAAGAGGACAGGAGAAATCATCATGAGTCAAAGGCAAACTTTGTCAAAACTCACTTTGTTCAGGACCACCAGTCAAATTAGAAATACCATTATTCTCCCTTTCAGAAATCAGTGAAACTGTATGAGGAGGGTAATGACTCCCGCATCCCTAGCTTCTGGCCATGCATTAATGCATGCCCCTGAAGCAGCAGGTCTGTCTCAGTGTGCCAGGTGTCATTTCCAATGGCCTGTGGGAAGCCATGATGATGGGAGTCCACTAGGAATGCTAAAGGGCTGTTTTGTCTTCTTTTGGGCCTCTATGGATATTATGGTCTGCCACAGGCTGATGTTAGGAGGTCATTCAACTTTCCATTTGCATAAAAATATGTCAGTAACCATAGGCAACCACCCTCAAGGCTCCAAGCAGGACCTGGACTGATAAATACATGTAAATGCCCCTAACCCCACATGTCTGCCCTTGGTGCAATGACCAGCAGTGTATTCAAATTCTTGAACTCATTCATGGCAAATCAACTGACTATTTTTTGCAGGGTAGGTGGGTAGGAGGTTGAGGGAGTTTACATCAAAGCTTAATTACAATCCAGCCTTCTTAGGTGAATTCACTTTTCTGAAGTAGCCAAGATTTTCATAGGCATAATTTTAACTCCAAGGACACTGCGAACAGCACGTAAGAATCCTCTTGTCAATAGATCTCAAATTAAACAAGCTATAATTGAAAGAGGATCATGCATTTTAACTCTGTTTGCTGTATTCCACCTCTAGCATGACCCAGGTCTTAAGCTGCCTTTGAAGAATTTGCAGTCCCTAGTGAAGGCTGTTACAGACTGGGACAGAGGACAAGGGTGGCACAACTTCTGTACACTGCAGAGGTTCAAAGTCTGATTCAAAATAACTAATTGTTCTGATATTTGAAAGGAAGGTTTAGAAATTATTTTAATACTGAAAATAGTTGCCTAGCAACTCTTTCCTGCCTTGCATGATTCTGTTATGATTCCCACCTGCTAGAGAAAAGCATCAATAAAATTATTTCTTTGCAAATCAGAAACGTAGGAAAACGAGCCACTGATTCAAATGAATACATGGCATGCTTGCTGGATTCCAGACATCCAAAGACATATGTGTGCTAACTTTCCTAAGAGATGCTAATATTTTTAAAAATGCACTTTAACAAATTTTGACAACAGGCCTAGGCTTTCCTAAATGATGCTTATTTCAGTAGAGTTTCTGTTGTAATTGAAAACACAGAAAGAGCCTTCTGTTCAAGCAGCATGTGCAGTTGCCTGAGTGATAGAACTCAAGAGGTTAAGCAAAGCCTTCCATCCACACATCTCTCAGGGATACAGAGAAGCTGGTGTTACCACCCTTTGGGTAGCATCTGAATAGAGGGTTTACATGAACTAGCCATCACTATACCAGCATGCAGTCAAGGAGCAGTGGGGCCCTAACACCCTATAGTATATGGCAGCATTAGACCACATATTTGAATGTGCAGATATAATGTTTAAGGCATTTATTTGCCTTGGAAAGCAATTGAGCTTAGGATATGCTGCTGGTATTGTCAGACATCATTAAGATGCCCAAGTAGTGTGTGTGGCTAAGGCTGTGAGTGAATACCGACATCCACTCTGTCCTACTACATAGTAGGATAACAAGTAGTTTTTAGTTTGGTACATTCAGCATGCCTTATGCAGACTGACGTTGGACCAATTAAAATGCAGATTCAAATGTAAATGTGGTGTGTCAGGAAGAGTGCTGTACAGTAGACCTGACGTTTTGTGTGTGTCTTTCTCCTCTTTATCATGCTGAAACAAGGATGTGATCGTTAGTGCTGAGTTTCCACTTTATATTATGCAGTCAAGGGCCAAATATAAGGATAATGGAACGACCATCTGGGAGATGCCTTATCATTGTGCACCTTCTAAAATGGCTCTAGAAGATGTATAGGAAAAAACTGTGTGTGTATGTAATATAATCAAATGTTATTTGGGGTTTGCTCTCACATGCAGCTAAATCTAATCCCAACTATATTAGGCTTATACAAAAGCTCAACAGAAAGTTAATGAGAATATTTTTGTAACATTTTAAAATAATAATGAAGCCAAGCCTCATGGTACAAATTTCAAGTTCCATCTACTCAGGAAATGAGTCAAAAAGATTTCAAGTTTGAGGCCATCCTGGCAATCTTAGTAAAACCCTGGTGTTGCACACCTGCAATTCTAGTACTCAACAGACTGAGGCAGGAGGATTACCATGAGTTTGTGATCACCGTAAGCTACAGAGTGAATACATGCCAATCAGGGTTACATAGGAAGGCTGTCTCAAACACAAACCAACAGACAATAGTACTAAATATTATGTCTGAATATTGGTAGCAAAGATCTCAGAGACATCCTCCCACAATGTGAATATCTGCCTCATGCCCATCTGACACTGCATGTAGAAGAGGACTGAAGAAGCAATGAGTGTCCCTGAGACTTAGCCATCCTTCTGCAGCAGGAGTTAGCCAGGGATCCTGGTTCTGTCACAGAGAAGGCTCTTGATGTCAGTCAGTTCTTGCTGGGTTTTATGATCCCTGATCAAGTCACCTGCAGTGAGCTTCAAGAGGTTACACACTGGTACGCTTTAACTTGGCAAATAATGTATTAACAAACACAGCCTCACTATTACCATCAATTCATTTCCATGGTTGCCTTCCCTAAATCCCCATCGACTCAGACTGGCTTTTAAACTTCTATACACACAAGCTACCAATTGCCCAAGAAGCCCTTCAACCAACATAATTCGAGGGTGGACTAATCTGTTCGTAACCTAGGCACGCCACATATAGACTACCCCAACTCCAGTCTGGCTCTGCCACCGGTGTGTGGCCTTGGTCAGGTGGTTACCTTTCTGAACTTTGTTTTCTTGCCTGTGAAATGAGGGTAAGAACAACACATGTTTTATAAGTTTTTCATAAGGAACAGATGAGACAGTGCATGACAAGCATATTTGGACCATGTAAGAAGTACTTGATATAGCACACACATGGTGAGTGAGTGTCTTCAGCCAGCACAAGTGACAGGTCACGTGGGAATACGGATGGAGATGCTGGGTGGCAGTACAGTGTACAGTATCTTCCTTTCTGTCTTATGTTTACTGAACATTGGTCAAGAACCCAAATTTAGTGAGAAAGACTCTCTGTTTTCAGAACCTATGAAAATGGTGAACATGATGAATACCATGGTTTCTATCTCAAGACAAAGTAAATGTGTAAAATCAGCCAAGAAACTGATGAGATTGAAGTATGGCTATTCGAATATCTTAAAACCCCAGCTGTGATCACATTTGTTCCTTTCTTAGCATCTAAGGTCTTACCCCCTGAGTGCCTGATCCTCTGAGCCCTAACCATTCCCTCCATCAGACTTACTTACCAAGCCAGTCAAGATCGGTACAACTGGAGATGGTCTCTGTAGCTTAGAATGCATCAAACTGTACAGGCCTAAACTTACACAGCCCCTCACTGTTTGCCAACTCTTCCTGCTAGAGGTCTGCGATGGTTTGTATATACTTATCCAAAGGATTGGCACTATTAGAAGGTTGTTGGAGTAGGTGTGTCACTGTGGGTGTGGGCTTTAAGATCTTCATCCTAGCTTTCTAGAAGCCAGTTTTCTCCCAGCAGCCTTCAGATGAAGATGTAAAACTCTCAGCTCCTTCTGCACCATGCCTGCCTGGATCCTGCCATGCTCCTGTCTTGATGATGATGGACTGAACCTCTGAACCTGTGAGCCAGCCCCAATTCAATGTTATCCTTATAGGAGTTGTCTTCATCATGGTGTGTGTTCACAGCAGTAAAACCCTAAGACACAACCTGTGAGTACAAACCGCTCCTTTTGGATAGCCAGGGCCCTGAGTAACTTGCACATCTCTCCATTTCCAACTAAACAAGCCCGAGTCCACTCGGTGGAATGGTAGCAGTGTGTCTAACACTGTCCTCAGTTTTTTATCTCATGATGGGTGTGAGCACCCCTAAAAGATATGCAGTCATCTCAGTGTGACATGGCTGTCTGTGTGATTCCCTTCAGTGAGCAAGTTAGCTGTTCCTAATTTGGCTGTGGTGTACCTATATTTATAATTGAAAACAATGTATCAGTTCAGACAGTGATGAGAATAAAATTGTTTTTTCCTCCTATAAAAATTTACTGATCCTTGAATTACACACTTCAAGGACACCAAGTTGAGAATTCCTTGAACAGAAGGAACAGATTTTATAGTGATGGCAAAACTTCCACTTTCTAAAGTTCCTTTCCGGTTCCAGTTCTGAAGCGTGCCTTCCAGCCAGTCACTAAGGACAGCCAGTGACATAAAGAAGAAACCTCATCAAGTGACTTGTGGCCACTGATGTGAATCCCAAGGGAGTCTGCCTCAGAGAGTCTTGGTACACCTCCCAGAATTTCCTTCATTCCACAGAAGTCTCTGACTCTAATGCAGCACTCACCACTCTAATGCAGCACTCACCCCCCTAATGCAGCACTCACCACTCTAATGCAGCACTCACCACTCTAACACAGCACTCACCACTCTAATGCAGCACTCACCACTCTAATGCAGCAGTCACCACTCTAATGCAGCACTCACCACTCTAATGCAGCACTCACCCCCTAATGCAGCACTCACTCTAATGCAGCACTCACCACTCTAATGCAGCACTCACCCCCCTAATGCAGCACTCACTACTGTAATGCAGCAGTCACCACTCTAATGCAGCACTCACCACTCTAATGCAGCACTCACCACTCTAATGCAGCACTCACCACTCTAATGCAGCACTCACCACTCTGATGCAGCACTCACCACTCTAATGCAGCACTCACCACTCTAATGCAGCACTCACCACTCTAATGCAGCACTCACCACTCTGATGCAGCACTCACCACTCTAATGCAGCACTCACCACTCTAATGCAGCACTCACCACTCTAATGCAGCACTCACCACTCTAATGCAGCACTCACCACTCTGATGCAGCACTCACCACTCTAACACAGCACTCACCACTCTAATGCAGCACTCACCACTCTAATGCAGCACTCACCACTCTAATGCAGCACTCACCACTCTAATGCAGCACTCACCACTCTAACACAGCACTCACCACTCTAATGCAGCACTCACCACTCTAATGCAGCACTCACCCCCCTAATGCAGCACTCACCACTCTAATGCAGCACTCACCACTCTAATGCAGCACTCACCACTCTGATGCAGCACTCACCACTCTGATGCAGCACTCACCACTCTGATGCAGCACTCACCACTCTGATGCAGCACTCACCACTCTAATGCAGCACTCACCACTCTAATGCAGCACTCACCACTCTAATGCAGCACTCACCACTCTGATGCAGCACTCACCACTCTGATGCAGCACTCACCACTCTGATGCAGCACTCACCACTCTAATGCAGCACTCACCACTCTAATGCAGCACTCACCCCCCTAATGCAGCACTCACCACTCTAACACAACACTCACCACTCTAATGCAGCACTCACCACTCTAACACAACACTCACCACTCTAATGCAGCACTCACCACTCTAATGCAGCACTCACCACTCTAATGCAGCACTCACCACTCTAATGCAGCACTCACCATTCTAATGCAGTCACACAGTTCACTGGGGCTTTGCAGCTATGGCTCAGAAAGAAGAGTTGTGAGACTAAACTCAAAGACACAGGTGTTATTTGGTCACAAAACAGTGCCTTATAAATATTTTGAAGCAGAATATCCAATTTACATTATACATTGTTTGCATACATCATTATCTCACACATAATATAATAGATAAAAGAAACTTTGATATGAAAGAAAATCTTATGGGAACTAACTCATTGTATTAAAACAAACATTTCTCTGTATTATAACAAGTTCTGGGAAACAGTGACTTACCCTAGTACAGAAATATTCTGTTTTGCACTGTCTGTATGGGAAGAGCTGACAACAGCCCAGATGTCTATCTGTAGGAAGCTGGTTTAAAAACAAAACTAGTCCATTCATGCATACTCTTTGGATTCTTTTCAGAAAAATATGAAGGCTTTATGCACTGACGTAGAAACATCATCAAAATATGTTAGTGAAAAGCAACATGCACCACATGTACTGTGCTGTGCATAGTGTATTCCCAGCTCATGTGTACATGAAAGGAGAAGGAAATGTGTGCATGTGTGTGGGGGGATGGAGGAGGGTGAAATAGGGGGGAGAGGAAGGGGGAGGGAGAGGGAGAGAGAGACCTAAGATGCTAACAGCATTGGAGATTTGAATGTGCACCACTAGGAATTCTGCAGATAGAAAGAAAGGTAATTCTTCATTTTTATGCTGTTCTAGGTCTGTCTCTACCTATAGATTCGCATTTCTGCCAAGACCATGTGATGTAATGCCTTAGCTAGGACAATTTTGTTAGAATGCCTTCATAGCTGTACCTCAAACCTACTAATAGGCTAGCGTAAGTTCATTACTTACACTATGTAAAGACAAATGGCTCCTTACCAAGCCACAGTGGCTAAAGCTTCTTTTGACTTTTGATTAATTTTTTGTTTGTTTGTTTATTTGTTTTCTGTCAATAAAGCTAATCATCAGAAAAGGGTTATAGCAACACATCATTGAGAAATGCAATCCTACACTCATAAAGGCAGATACTTGTAAATACGTTTATGTGAATCAGATCTACCATAGCTTGTCAAAGGAACAGTTTTCTAGACCCTGCTTGATTGTAATAACCTGTTGCAGGGATAGTCCACAGAGCAAATTATGTGTGTCCAATACCATGTCCTGAGCCAGCTCCCCAGACAACACCTCCCTCTTCATTTCTCCTACTTGCTCTCTCCCCCTCCTTCTACTGTCCAGCCTTGTGTTGCAGGAATGCAAACTAATCTCAACGTTAGACTAAGCAAAACACAATCAAAAGGTAAATTTGCCAGTGAACGGATCAGGCAATGCCACCCAAAGTCAAACATAACTGGCTTTGAGATTATCCATTGTTTTGAAGGACCAAGTGCATGGGAAATGCATCCGGCTGTGTGCTATAAGGACTTCAGAGCCTGAAAACTATCTTCTAGTAAGGCCTGCTTGGCTTCTTTCTGGTATCCAAGTTGAAAGGCAAGTCTTTAGTAACTAAGCCCTGGATGTAGTCAAACCTTCGTCCTTTTATTGGGTGTGGCAGAGTCTTCTTAAAGAGACTGAAGACTGTGTAAAACAAACGCAGAGCACCCAGAACTCTGTCTACCCAGGATTCTCTCTGCTTTCACTGCCTCCCTAACAAAAGAACCAGAGACAGCTTCTTCACAAAGGCTCTGGGCTTCTCAGAAGTGATTTCTTCCTTTCTTGTTTGTTTGTTTGTTTGTTTAAAAACATTGATCAAGTTTGGGCTGCTTTGCCTGGTGCTCAAGACTCTCCAGAAACAGTCTCTCACTTGCTCAGTTCACCAGCCTCTGCCACAAACAGTCAAGTGGATCTGGTCTGCACCTTGCTCCTGAAGTACTTTATGCCACACCCCCTTCCTGCTTATTTAAAGACCTTTCCCTCCCTTGACCAAAGCCTCTTGGTCTAGCCCAGTCCTTCAAGGCCCACCTCCCTCTGGAAGTCTTCCACCTGAATTAGCTCTCCCTTGGCTACACCCCATTCTACTCATTAAAAACAACAACAACAATGACAACAAACAACTGTACCAGTTTTCTAATAAAATTGGAAATCCTTCAAAAAAGGACTTAGTTTGCTGATTCCTCTCATTTCTATGATCTACCACACAGTAGAACTTAGACAACACCAGGAGGCTGTGAAAACATTTACAGTGTTTCATGCATGAGCATGTTTAGAAATGAGAAGGTGTGTGATCACTCTTTAGCATCCTTGCCAGGTATCTATAACAACAATTCAACTTTCAAAATAGTGTGGTCAATTTTAACACAACAAAGGAGCCGAATTTCAAAATTCCAGAAAGTATCTGCAAATCACCAACTAAATGTTTGTTGACATCCATCTGTTGTTTGTGTTGTTTGGGTTGTATGAATATTGAATATTTTTTGAAGATTTCAGAATTATTTCATTCTTGTAAAATAGTATCTGTGTTCTAGAATTAAAATTGCTATTTAAGGCTTCTGATATTTATTTCACATATAATCTGTAGGAAAGCAAAATAAAACTGATATATTAAAGCTATTTTGAATGATTGAAAATTTCGTTAGGGTATGCTTGTCCCAAGGGGATGGGGAAAAAGGACAGGATATGAGAGAATATGCTCAAAGTTATATGAAAAAGTTACATTATGTGAAAATGGCCTTATATAAATGAGTATTGCATACACACACACCCCATAAAGAATCATCTTCCTCACAATTTCCTGTGATCAAATCTTTCATTGTCTGGGTGTAGAAAAGACCAGATTGTTAATAATAACTAGAAACATAATATGTCATCCTCTGTAAAGATCTTAAAATTGACGGGTGGGATACTCATCACCCACAGGTTTGGCAAGAATAAATGACCAAGGGATATTGTCCTTCACTGGAAACTATCCAGAAACATCACTCACACAAAGCACTCAAGAAACTGGCCCCTCGTACTCAGTAAAGGCAATTTCTACTTCATTTCCTACAGAGTCCCAGGCACATTGGAGGGATAGAAAGCTGAGATGGAAGCAGGATACAAGTATGAAGGAGGAAGAGTCATTGGAAAAAGAAAAAAGAAAAAAGGATCAGGAGAAAGAGAGGGAGAGAGGGAGAGAGGGAGAGAGGGAGAGAGAAAGAGAGGAAGAAAGGGAGAGAGAGAGAGAGGGAAGAAGGAAAAAGGGCTGATGCAGACTGGCTAATGCTTAAGATAATAACCACAGGGAGTAATACATGAACAATTTAAATATGTAATTCTAAGTCAAAACATAGAAAGCTCATTCATTCTGCCTTCATTTCACCTCAGTGACTTCAGGCTCCTCTTTAAGCTGTGCAACACCAGTCAGTCCTGGCAGTCCGAGGTCCCTCCTACAAAGCCATAGTACTGTTTGAAACTACCTTCCAAAGAGGATCCAAGGCTAATTAAAAACCGTTATAAAGTCATTGAAGTGTAACCAAGGAAGCAGTGTCCTGAGGAAACTGCTACTACAGCTGACACTAGAGTCACTGCTCTAGACTTGTCCTGACACCACTTGGCTAGCAAAACAGATGACGCATATGGAGTCACAGATGCTGTCACAGGAATATGTGATTGTAGAGCCTGTTGTAGACCTGGGAAAGTAGACACTCAGTGATCACAAATCTACTACAACTTTTCACTTAATATTCATAAAGATCAGCAATTCCCCCTTTACATACATTTTTATTACTAAGGCTAAATTAACTAAATTACATAATGACAAAGTAAGTGCAATGAGCGTTGATCACTGTCCCATCTTTTGCACCCAAAGCAATGGTTGCCATGGATTAGAGGATCAAAACCTATTTGTTGAACAAAGTAGTGAAGAATAAATATATACAGTAACCAGTGTTCTCATCAAGCACAGAGCTTGGCCAGCTGTGGTCAGCCTCCATGAACGTAATAATTTTGTGTTTTCACGATGACATGCACGTCCACCATGCTTTCTTACAGTGAAAAGTTTCGCTCATTTGATTAAGGGAAAGTTAGTTAATAAGTCTTTAAAAGATGTTTTGTAAAGATTGTGTGCATGTGTGTGTTAGTATGTGTGTGCTGTTCAGGGGATTGAAACGAGAGGTTCATCCATGCTCAGTAATCACTCTGCTTCAGAATTATACCCCAGTCCAGATTTGTAAAGATTTTTAACCTCATCTTTTTCCTGAAAATAACTTTAGATATAATTCTACATTTTCACAACTATGTCAGGTATTCTTAAAATTATATTTAAATTTTGTAAGTATCTTTTACAAAACTATTTATTTATTTATTCTTTCATTCATTTATTGCTTTGGGACAACTTTAGATTTAAATTTGCAGAAATAAATTACCCACATACTCTTCACACAATCCTGTTATACTTGTCAAAACTAAGACTGTATTATCCAAGCTTCAAAGTTTACTTTTTATCATTTCCCCACTACTACCCTTTTTCTGTTCCAAGATGGCTTATTGCATTTAGTCATGAAATAGGCTACTTTTTTTGTTTTATATCTTTTTTATTGGATATTTTATTTATTTACATTTCAAATGTTGTCCCATTTCTGAGTCCCCACAAACCTAGAAACCCCCATCCCATTCTCCCTCCCCCTGCTTCTATGAGGGTTTTCCCCCACCCACCCACCTACCTTTCTACCTTTCTACCTTTCTACCCTGGCATTCCCCTACAATGGGTCATCAAGCCTTCCCAGGACCAAGGGCCTCTTCTCCCACTGATGTCCTATAAGACCATCCTCTGCTACATATGCGACTGGAGCCATGGGTTCCTCCATGTGTACTCTTTGATTGGTGGTTTAGTCCCTGGGAGCTCTGGGCGGGGGGATCCAGTTGGTTGGTATTATTGTTCTTCTTATGGGGTTGCAAACCCCTTCAGCTCCTTCAGTCCTTTCTCTAACTCTTTCACTGGGGACCCTGTTCTCAGATGCAAACATCTGCCTCTGTATTTGTCAGGCTCATATTTGATGTTAAATTGTAGTAGTTCTTGGAGTTTCATAAAACAAACTTTGGTCATATTCCCTCCCTTCTCCCAATTTCTTCAAGATACCCATTTCTCTATCCATAAAATCTATGTCCCTTTAATCCCATCAAATCCAACTTGTGATGCCCATATACTGTTGAGTGTGTGATTATTCACTAGAGCTTGGTTGACCTAGTAGAGGCTTCAATTTTAAAGAAAACTGACTCTCTCCCCCAGCAGCTAACAGTTGTCTATAGCTTCTCAGCTAAGGTGGAGCTTCATTCAATCCCACTCTTTTTAGTCACATTGAGGTTTTGTCTGGTTCGATCTTGTGCAAGGGCTGTACATGGTGTCATAACTCGTATGAATTCATATGAGCAACTGCCCTGCTGTGTCCAGGTAATATTGCTCCCTCGAAGTCATCCACCATATCTGGCTCTGACAGATTGTCTGTGCCCTCTTATGCAATGGCCCATGAGCCTTGGGAAGAGAGGGTGTGATGCAGAGGTCCTATTTAGTTATTTTGAGATAAAAACTTTTCTAAAATATATGCATTGTTTCTTTAATGTTATTCTACCTTTTCTTAATGACTCAAGGTTGTGAAGATGACTTACTACTGAGATACTCAAAAGTCATTCCTGTCTGTATGAAGTATGTGAGTCACCAGCTTGAATGTAGAATGGACCAGACTGTACTAGAGTGTCTACAGCCTGTGATGTGCCTGTAGTCTTAGCTCATCTTCTAGCAGCAGATTTTTTTCTACTGAAGAAAGAGAAGAAAGATAAGTTTAATTGAAACTTGGCCATAGTATTTCTATGAAAATGAGTAATCTATTTTATTTATTGTTACATTTTCAGACTGTGTTGTCATTATTATTTCTATCTCCCTGACAGAAATTTGGGTTGAGGGTGAAGCAATGATTACTGCTGATTTCCTTTGTGCATCTTCCCTACAAACACAACAATCTGGGCCATGCCAAATTCTCAGTTACTATTTATGGAATTAATTGTATATAAGTCTTAAAAAGCAGGTATTATGAGTTTGTTCTAAGTGAAGAAGTTATCAAAGAGGTAAAATAAGCCCACATACTTGTTGAGTGGCAAGGCTTGTATTTAATGAGGTTTTCCGTATGACTTTAATGTCCATGTTCTCTGGAAGCAGAATCACAGTTACATATTGTGGAGAGTACGTTAAAACCATGGCACCCCTCTAAAGGCATTGTCCTTGAAGTGTGAGAGTGGAGAACAGTATCTCCAAGAAAAGAAACCAGGGGTTCCACACTGTCAGAAGGAAGAGCCATTTTCAGTTCAGCACTTATTCCTGAGCACAATACAAACTCTACTCGGATAAACATGGCCTGATTCAAAGGTGTCATTACAGAACACACATGAGTACAGCATGGCGGGACCTCAGGGTGTGTGTCATTGCTGCCTACCTTGTGCCCTGGGAAGAATTTTGTGCCCTTTGAATTTTTACATATATAGGGTGGCTGACATACCTAGAAATGAGTTCCCTGCGGGTGGGAACAGCCTCAGGTCACAGAATTTGAATGCAGAAGGTGGATGGAATTTTAGCAATCATTTTGTTTAAGTTTTTTCAGTTTTATTTTGTTTTCATAGAGTGAGATCTTAACAATTAAATGACTTAACTGAGCTCTTCCAGAACCTAGACCATGAGAGACGTGATGCCTTGGAGGATGGATAGATAGATAGATAGATAGATAGATAGATAGATAGATAGAGGGATGGATGGATGGGTCGGTGGGTGGGTGGGTGGGTGGGTGGGTGGGTGGATGGATGGATGGATGGATGGATAGATGGATAGATAGATAGATAGATAGATGATAGATAGATAGATAGATAGATAGATAGATAGATAGAGAGAGAGAGAGAGAGAGAGATAGAGAGATAGATAGATAGATGGAGGAGAGAGAAGAAGGATGAGGGATGAATCAGGCTGCATGCAGTGGCGGAGAACTATGGTTGGAGGTTGGAGAAAAAGGAAGTGAAGTTTTAAGGATTCTCAGGATATTGCCAAGCCCATCAGGACAAAACAGTAGACTCAGCCAAGTTAGCTTGATCCAGGGAGCCCTGGCAGGAAGTTCAGACCCCCAAAGAACAGACTGGCTAGCATTCAGGCTGGTGGGTGTTGCATGGCAGAGTGGTACTCCAAAATAACACTTAACCACTGGGGTGTGGGAATGGGAACTCACCTTCATTTGAAGCAGTGGTTTTCAACCGTCCTAATGCTCTTACCCTTTAATACAGTTCTTGACATTGTGGTGACCCCCCCAGCCATACCATTATTGTTGTTGCTACTTCATAACTGTAATTTTGCTACTTTTATGAATAGTAACATAGCTACCTGATATGCAGGGTATATGATTTGTGACCTTCACAGACAAAAGGGTCACTACCTACAGGTTGAGAACTGCTGATTTGAAAGATTGAAATGGAGAAAAAGCAGGAAGAAGGGGTGTGGTTAGATTAGACATGTTGGGCATGTTGAGCAAATGGAACTATGTCCAGGGAAAGCAGGAGAGGCTCTCCCTGGTGCAGGAGACAATATAAAGGGCTCAGCACTGGGGGATGGGGGTGAGTGAAGCAGGCTGTGGGAAGGGTGTGAGGGGAGGGGACTGCTCCCTCTACCCTTGGAGGCCTCCCTACAGAGCTTTGCATTTCTCTTGGAAATGGGCTCTAAGGCCCTGTGTCAAATGAGGCATCAGAACAATAGCATCTGAGGAGTAAATCCCTTAAATCCAATTTACGGGTGTTAAGATTGCAGTGAATGAAAATGAATGTTGACTCCCCTCCCTTAAATACACTGGGAGAGGGCCCAGATTTTCAAAAGCTGAGCCAACCCAATGTGAACATCCTCCCATCCTAATTCTCCATCTCTTCTCTCTTACCTAGAGAAGCCTCAGCTTGAGCCCCTAAACAGCTTCTTAATGTTTAATGTTTTGCTAATACACCTCACCCGGAACTACCTAAGAGCTATCTGGAATAGAAAAAAAAAGTTCTATTTATAAAACACCATGAAAAAAGACCCTAGCATAGAAGCTGCTCCCATCCAATATCTGAGAGAGCTACGGTCGGTATGAATAATTCAGAAACAGCTTCAGACAAATGATCCTGGGATTATATGGAAATGTAAAAAACCCACCAGTGTCTGCCGTTCCTTTTATTAAAGCTCAGCTCACAGTGAGCACTGTTTTCTCTGGGGTCATTTCTGGTACAAATGAGCAGTCAATAAGACAGGATATGCTCAGGATCGTGCCCATGTGAGAGCGAGCAGAGAAGGCATTTGGAGTTTTAAGTCATTTGTATCTTGTACATTATTAACCATTGCGTGCTGGGTAAAAATTAAAAGTGAGAAAATTAGTCTTCGTTTGTTTAATTATTTAGTGGACGTCCCAAGCTTCATTACAAAACACATAGGGACATGTGACTTACTAAATGTGTGTGCTAAATATGCACAGATATGACACAATTAAGCAATGGTAAAGGTGTCATCTAAAAGGTAACTCAGAGAGCCTTGTCAGTCACCCTGCCTATGTGGCTGGCAGGAAGCTACATCCTGCCTTTGTTCATTAAGATATCTGCCAAGGCGAATCAAACTGGAGCACTCTAAGAGTGTGGCTGTTGGGAGCTAGACTTCCTCTGAAATTGCTTGCAACCTTTGACATCACCCTCCCTAAACAAAGGCACTTGAAAGAAAGATCCTTCATTGGCCATTGAATCCAGCACCCAGGGTGTTGATAAAGCTAGGTAGGCATGGTTCAGCCATGCCTAGAGGGAAGCTTTCCAGGGCAAGGGAATCCTTGAAGAAAATGTCACTGCAATTAGGGAAAGATGCTGCTGGTGAGAGGCAAAAAGACTTCTTGGATCTAATGCATTTGAACTAATGGATCGCTTTGTACTAGGAAGATGCCAGTATGTGAGTGCTATCAGACCAAGGAGCTCAGTTATTTAAACCTACGCCTTACAGGCTCTCTGGAGAGCATCTTGTTTCAAGTGAAATTTTGGCTTTACCCACAAGCTAAGAACTAATGCCAGGAAATAGTACTGGGGATTTTATTTTATTTCCCATGCTAAGGACACATTAGTTTATTTGATACACCTTTCCACGGCACAATAATTGTATGGAAGATAGTGAAGCAAAGGGAAAATAAGGGGGTGGGGGTGGGTGGGTGGGGGAGACCCAGGAAAGAGGGAGAGCTGAAAGACGATGAGCAAAGCTTCAAGTTTGTGACTGGCAGGAGACAAAAATAAAGAGGAAAAAATCCACAGTCTCCACCAGACTCAGAAACAATGAACAAAGATGCATAGTAGCAATTTTTCTAAAGCTGGGTGTAAATGATGCTTCAACAACTGAGCATGGCTAATGTTCATAAATGCCGCGAATCGGTGCTTCCCAGGCCATAGCTTGCATTAACATACTTGGCAAAGTGTGGCCACTTAGGTCTCCCCCTCACTCTAATTCAAGTCTGATTCAGTGGATTTGGATTGGAGCCTAGCAATTTTTGTTTCCTTTATCTAATGAAAACTTTTAAAAGTGTGTGTGTGTATGTGTGTGTGTGTGTGTGTGTGTGTGTGTGTGTGTGTGTGATATGTGAGCAGTATTCCAACAATCAAGAAGAGGATGTTTTTTCCCAGAGTTACAGGAGAGCCACCCACATGGATGATGGAAATTGAATTCAGCTCCTCTGAGGGAGCAGTATGTGCTCTTCACTGCTGAACTATCTTTCTTACCCCTACCTTGATTGATTGATTGAGTGAGTGAGTGAGTGAATGAGTGAGTGATATGTCTGTGTCTTTTTACTCATTCATTTATTTAGCGGTAGTATTTATTATCATTATTTGTCTGTGTGTCTATGAGCACACAAGCACATGATGTGCATATGACGGCACACCCCATGGCGGCCAGAGGACAACTTTGTGGGGTTCCATCTCTCCTTCCACCTTTACGTGAGCTCCAAGGATCAAAAGGTTGCTGATCTTGTGCAATCGCCTTTATCAGCTGAGCTATCTCACTGGCCCTAATTTGCATTTTTGTGCATCTCAGATACTATTACTACTCCTGGTCTGATGGATGGGCTTTGAAAACTACTGGCATAAATGGATTTAGCGAAATATCTACCAAACAGTTCACAGTTCCACAGTTGATAATTCCACCGTGGTAAGCAGCCTTAGAAATAATACCATGCCATCAGCCATGCATTTCTGTGACCAATTCAGATATAAAAATTATGTAGACAAGCCAACCACAAAGACTGCCTATAGGTATGTGACTATAAATTGAGACAAATTGAACAACGGTCTTTATTTTGTATTGGTGGTTTTTCTGCTACTCTCCCTACCCCCTCATTTCAGATTTTCTCCGATCAGAACTTCACCCAAAAGGAAGAAGGGATGAAGGTTGTGCTCTCTGAGATTTATGTTAGGACATAATCAGTTTGCTAGATGGTTCAGGATCTGGGTCAAGGTCAGTCTCCAGTTAACAGCAGGAAGCTCTGGAAAAATGGTTCAGAGAAGTTTGTACTCTCTCTCAGAGCCTTATATTTCCTACCTTGATGTGCAGCCATTATTCTGTCCCATGATGCAATGCTTGAGGAAGAGTAGGGGCACAGACTAGCCTGAGACGGCCATGTGCTAGTCAGTTTCTCACAGCCTGGTGAAATGAAAGCCATTGCAGGATTCTCATCAGGATTCAGAGCTCCATCCACACTCCAGGAGAACATTTCAAACAGTTCTTCCCTTTGCACTAAACAATTGCCTCTTTTCTCTCCCCTTTCTTAAGGAGTTCAAAGAGAGGCTCATTTTGATATGAAGGCTTGACTTCAACCAAATTAGCATAAATTCCACACTGGCATAGTAAAGAGAAATTACACAATTGTGAAAAAAATTAATCTAATGTTCTCGAGGCAAAATTCTGGAGTTAAATGGAGTATTAATTTATAGATGTCGGAAACACCATATGAAAAACAAGAATATAGCCTTTCATTTATTTTAATAACTGACATTGATTTTAATTACTTATGGTAATCACTCAAAGTCTATTTTTAACATTAATGAAGGCTGTGGAAGCTAAGCCCACTAGAGAGCCCTTGGTGACTTAATCTTGGCTGAAAAACATGATGGAATCACAGTGTTCTCAGCAAGAATGTCCCATCTCATGAGCTAGGAAGGTTCAAATCATTCTGTGTAATTACTTTATGCCTGGGGCTCTTATTTACATACTTGAAAACAAATTTTAAACTATTACAGTCCTTCTCAAATACACCATCATGTTTGTATGGATGCTACGGCTTTGAATATGTTTTATCCTGGCAGGTGAGAACTCTAAGGTATAAATGTAATTTAGGGGTTCACTACACCCCCTTTGCTCCCAAATAATTGCAGGGAGTTTCTGCACCTTCTCTAGCCCATTTTCGTTCCTAGATAAAGACACAGAGACCTGGTGTTTTTATTAACAAACAGTAAGCACTAATAGTTGGGCAGATTATGATCTATTCTAACCCATCTTGGTTGCTAGTATCCAGCCAGATGCCCCATTGCTTGCCACTTAGTCTTGCCCTGGTTCACTCTGGTCCATGTGTGTCATCATAGCTGCTCTCTCATGGTAACCTCATGACGACTCCTCCTGGTCTCTCCACATTGTCTCTCCCCCTTCTTCTCCTGATTCTTCTCTACACTTATCTCTCTCTAGGAACCCTTGACTGGGATCAGAAGTCCTACCCTATTCTCTTCTGCCCAGCTAATTGGCTGATTCTCTCCTTATTAACCAATCAGAAGTGTTGGGAAACAATTGTTATATAACATAGATATCAGAGATACTTGACCATGCCATTGTCCAGACTTCAACCAGACGTCTGGGCATAGAAACCAGCACCTGAACACACAGTGCACAAAACTATCTCCCAACACAAAGGTCCCTACAAGTTAAATGCTTTGTCAAAGATTAAATATAAAATAAAGTCAAGATCAGACTTGAGAAATAAAGGTACCTCTAACTCTTGTCCCTAGCCATTCAAGGTACTAGTCCTTTGGAAGGAAGAGTAAAGAGGAGGCTGTGTTAGAAAGGTAGGTGTTGAACAACCCCTCTTCTAATTCTTTTTATGTGAAAGAATTGGAAGAATTATTAAAGGCCATGGACAGAGAAGAAGGTCTAAAACATAGTCTCCAGGACTGTTCCTTTTGTGGCATTCTATTCTGTCATGTGTCACTGCCTTCTCCTGTTCCCACCTTAGAATTTCAAGCAGCAACAAGTATTTATAAAAGCCTCCTTCTCACCTTTCCCTCCTCCTGAGCCAATGGCATCTGCTTGGCATGCCTTCAACGAGAGTTAACCAGCTGACATTTCTACAAATGTCACCAATCTCCAAGTTATAAAAGAACCCAATCACAATTCTGTGCTTTCCCTATAAATTTTCTTCCTCATGTCCCACTTTAGTGTCAGGGTCAAAACCCTACTCAAACCACTTTGCATCCATCCCTACGTCTTCTTTGTGTAGTCA
Organism: Apodemus sylvaticus; assembly: GCF_947179515.1. NCBI lineage: Eukaryota > Metazoa > Chordata > Mammalia > Rodentia > Muridae > Apodemus > Apodemus sylvaticus. The sequence goes on from NC_067475.1 coordinate 100,578,830, forward strand.
TCCCTGACACAGAAACTGCTTCACAGTGGCTCTGATCACTCAGGTGGTAACAGCGATTCAGGCCGTGGGTCTGAGCTTTCTTCCTGCTCATAGTTCTCCGAGACACATACTGTGACCTACCTGTTATCCTGCATACATGGAAACCTCAATAAGCTTTTGATAACTTTATTAATATGTATTAAATTTACTCATATATCTAGAGCCAGTGAATTTTGCTGAATGAAAGGATGAGTGGAAAATCAGAGAAATCAACAATTGATGGAACAGATGAAGAATGACAGAGGACAGGAACATGAGATGATTATGCAATTTTCCTCCAGACAAAGTCTTTTCCTACTATTCCAGGAAATGTTTTAATATGAAGCATAATCAAGAAAACTAGTTCAAGAATCAAAATGCTCCAGTCACGAAAAAATCTTTAAGAATTAATTTTCACTAATCTCAATAAAAGAAATATTTGGCAATTTTAAAGCCACTGATAGTATATTTTGATAGTCATATAAGGAAAAAACTATTTCCTAAAAATTGAAATAGGTGGTTTGTTTTTGCCACAGAGGAACTCCTAGAAGCCCATGTGATGGTTGGTTCCACTCACAGACCATGTGGCCAAGAATGCCTTCCACAGCTCGAGGGAGGGAGGGCCCTTTCCCTGTTCTGACTCCTCCATCTTTCTCAACAGGCACCTACCCCATGTTCATTTTCTTTCTATATTGGTAGAGAATCACCATAGCAACCATCTGAAATAAATCAATTCAGCCCTTGCTTTCTGGATTGCACAGCCTTGTTCAGGGGTCAGATTTCAAAAGAAAGCAAAGGACTGAAGCTCCTGAGAGATGAAGGAGGCAGAATTTCCTGCTAACCGAACAGCACCAATGAAAGGAAGCAGAAGATGACATCATCATCCTTGCAGGCCCAGAGCAGGGTGGGGGCAGGGCAGGGGTGGGGTGGGGGTGGGGGTGGAGGCAGGGGCTGGGTGGGGGGAGTGAGAAAGAGACAGACTGAATCTTCTTGCAAAGAAACTCCTAAGCATCCCTGAAGCAATGTGGAAATAATTTAAGCAAAGAAAAAGAGCACACAGCTTCTTTATTTGAAATGAGGCTATTTCTTCATAGTCAATTCTTTAAGGAAATTCTCTTTAAAGCGTTCATCTATTTAATTCTTAAGTTACCAAGGTTGACTTCCTTACCTTGTGTGTAGCAAGACCTTACAACATCTGACCCATGCCACTAGGGTGATATTTAAATGTAATAAGAAGTGGAATGCATGCTGCATGCACGTGTGTGAGTGTGTGTGTGTGTGTGTGTGTGAGAGAGAGAGAGAGAGAAAGAGAGAGAGAGAGAGAGAGAGAGAGAGAGAGAGAGAGACGCACATCAGAAGTCAGCGGATCTAGGAATTAACTGTAGCTCAGTTGTTAACAGAGAAATGTGACCTGAAACAGGTCACTCCACATGTCTGCATCTTACATCTCTGATCCTGTATGCTACACTGTTAAAACAGGATAATCATGTCAGTGAAGTTGTCTCACAGGATTATTGAGTGAGAGGAAACAAAACTATCAACCATATCTCTGCTTTGTTTAGGGTCAATAGCAGAAATCTCGGTGATTCTTAAAACGCTGAGGTATACGAACTGTTCTGCTCCTTTACACAAAGCCAAGTCTCGCGTGCTCGCAGAGCTGCCTTTAGAAAACTGAAGGGAAAGGATGGTGAACTACAGGGGGAAATTAAGAGGCTTAGTTTCAGTACTAGACCTGCGAGAGAACGACTTGTGACATCACCTCACCTGCTCTGACGTCACTTTCTTGTCTGGGTTCTGTGATGCTTTGCTTGCGTCCAGCCCTTGCGTCCCCTCTGAAAGGTGTACTGAAAACTCCCCGTAGATTTGTAACTAAGCACTAGGCCTTTGGGGAAATGATTAAGTCATGGGGCAGAGCTGTCGTGAGTGGAATTACTAGTCCCTAAGTAAAGGGCTCAAGCTCCTTGAGGTTGTGTTCCCTTCACCTGGTGGGGACATCGCCTTCAGCCTTGTGGAGATGAGCACTTGAGGTGACAACCTAGAAAACAATTCTGACCAGCCCTTACCTTAATTAATTTGATCTGTAACCCCAGCTTCCAGAACTGCAACAAACAACACTTTCCTTACAAGTCACCCATTCTTGGGTGTTTTGTTACATTATACAAATATAATAAGCTCCTGATTAGTGAATAGCCCCGTAAAAAGCTGCTGGTCAATATTTTGAAGTCAACAGTCTTTTTGTTTTGTTTTGTTTTGTTTTTTATTTTTATTTTTATTTTTTGAGACAGGGTTTCTCTGTGTAGCCCTGGCTGTCCTAGAACTCTCTCTCTGGAGACCAGGTTGCCCTCGAACTCAGAAATCCGCCTGCCTCTGCCTCCCAGAGTGCTGGGATTATAGGTGTACGCCACCACCGCCCGGCTGAAGTCAATAATCTTTTCAACTGATTTTGGAAAAAAAAGTTATTGATGTGAAGCGTCACACCTGGTCTCCTTTCTCCAACCTGTAAGGGCCTCCCAGTGGTCATTCAGCTTCTCTTGTGCCTCTCTGAGAATAATCACAATTATTAATAATCTAAGTGTAGGAGAAAAGCGGAGCGTCCATTCATCATTTGTGGTGAGGATGGAACAAAAAGTAGAAACTGAAGATTCGGGCCATTGTTTGACAATACATTCCTCTAAATAAAGGACCCATCTGTCTTAGTACATGGCCTTTAAATGACACCTGACTGCCTACATCACTGTCAACAACACAGCTTTCTCACTGATGGCCACAAGACCCACACGCCTGCTGTGACAAGCACAAGACCCCACATCCTCGTGGGACACGAGCCACCAGCACATTTACCTCAGTTCAGTCTGAACCCTCAGGAAATGAGTTAAACACGATCATTACAGGGCATGGGACCAGACAGGTTTTTAACAGTGACTGCAAAGTAAAAAGTAAAAGACAGACAATCAGATGTCCACCGTCCCTCCCCCTGCCCTGCCATGCCCCCGCTCCGCCCCCCCCCCTCCCCGCCTGGGAACTGTGAGAACTGAAGTTAAGTGAAGCAAGTCATTAGCCCAGAGCCAGAACCCATGAGGATGCAGCGAAGATGTAAGGAAAGCAAAGGTTCTGTGCCTACATTGTCAAACCCACTGGAGAACACTGGTTTTTATGTTTATTTCCTTTAGCTACAAAGCCTATGTATCCATGACGCCGATTCAGCTTCACCGGCAGCAGAGAAAGGATCATAGAGCATGGTCTAATATGCTCGTACACAGAGCTTTGCTTTCTAATAGGGGCTAAATTTGTGGCTTACTGCAATTAAAGTTAGTGCGCGGAAGTGATTCTAGCAGAACCTACTACTGTGCACAGTGAATGCTTACAGTGATGATTAGGAAAAAAATGTAGCATTGGCATTCTTTTGTCTTATTAGTCTTGGTTTTATATCCATTTTTATGTTTGGTGAGGTTTTGTTCTGTTTTGAAAGCCAGAGAGGGAGAGAAAGAACATTAGGTTCGGTGGCAGGAAGCTGGGAAGAACCTGGGAAGAGTTGGAGAAGGATAAAAAACAAGATAAAAATATATTGTCTCTAAAAAATATATCCAATCATCCCTCAACGTGTGATACAATTCTAGACCAACAATGAAAGAAACTTAGAAGACTAGTTCTCAAACACACCTGTGTGCAAGGCTGGTCTCAGTGTCAGGTGCTTCCAGCAGGGGGCGTAGTAAGAAGCTGCTCTCCTGGCGCTTCCAAGCAGGGAGTCCAGTCCACTGCTTGGGAAGCGAGTGGTTTCCAAGCTCCTCCATGAACTCTGGATATGCTGTTCCTCTGGTTCTTCACAGCAACAGCCCCAAAGATGGAAAGTGCTATTTCCCAGCAGATGGGCACTGTCAGTCCAGCCAGGCAGGACCGTTCAGTCCCAGGGAAAGAGCAGTGAATTAGACATGAAAGCCAACCATTTGGCTACTTGACTGCAAAGATATGTGTAAATCATATCAGGAAAAAGAAAGCATCCAGGACACCATGTAAGTTGGGACTCTTCCATGCCACACAAATGGGGATGCTTTTGAATGTAAACTTGTTTGCAGATATAGTTCTACGGGAAAGGAAATAAACACAAATGTAATGAATTCATTTCCTTTTCTTCTTCTCTTACACCAGGACCAGTGTTTGCAGGAGTAGCTTAGGGTCCATTTCCCCACCAATATGTCAGCAGACAGAGGTAAATGAAAACCCAGCATTCTCAACATGCAAAACCAAGGAAGAAAACATTTCTTATGCCACATCTTTTTCTTCAGAAAAATTACACTTTATGGAGATATGGACCTGAATGTGCATTGTCACTTAACTATTGTTTTGGCTTCTTAAGACATAAAGCCATCTGCTTCAAAGCATCAATGGAAATATAATCCTTCTCTTCTCATCTAGGGCAAGTAAAAACCAGTCATAAATCTTCTCTCCAGGATCCTATTAGTGGATCCAAGTAACTGCTTTTCATATAAAAGCCAATTTGAAGCATAATCCTAAAGTTGGTTCTTATCAAGAAGTTCTACAATCTGTAGACAGAACTAGATACGGAGTTTCAGGCTGAGAGAAGGAGTCCCATATGCAAAGGAAAGGAATCGTAGGTATGCAGGAGCACACCTGCCAGGTGAGCTCAGATGTCAGGCAAGAAAGAACAGAATTCAAGCTAAATACCTCATCCCCACCTGTCACACAGAACACATGCCACCACACATGAGGTCAAGCATCCCTCTTCAAAGTACAGGTCCAATCCTAAGCCACACCCGAGACTGTGATAACCCACAGCAGAGTCTGCAGTATTTAGTAGTCCTCATTATTACTGTAATTGGATGTAAAATGACCACATCAACACATGGATGGGAGTATCTATGACTGTGTTTGCAGAAAAGTTTAACTACAGCAGGAAGGGCCATCTTGAATGCTGCCAGAATCATCCTGTACACCAAGGGGGGACAGTGAGCTGAGTAGTGGCACTCCTTTCTCTCTGCTTCCTGACTGGGAAAGCGAAGTGACCAGCCATCTCCTGTTCCTACCACCATGTCTTCCTTCCCACAATAGATGAGATCCCTTCTCAAACGACAAATCAAAGCAAACCCTTTCTCCCTTAAGTTGCTTCTTGTCAAGAATTTGGACACAGCAAGGAGAAAACAAACAATATAGTGTTAATATAAGATTTGTCTTTTTTACCCAAACCAGTGCTTTAGATAACCAATGGATTAGCTACACAGAGAACATTCAAAACAGATGTTTTAGTTTGAAAGAAACAGGAAAAGCACAGGATTTCAACCCATGTTTGAATTCCATTCTTGGGACTACTCATTAACCTTTAAGAAACATCTTAATCTCTCTAACTTTTATCCTTTTTTGACCAAAAAGATAAAGACATGAATTATTAGGAGAATGAAGATATTTTGTTTTTTTCTATGAGGAGGAATCAATGATGAGCAGATTTCTGGGAGCACATGAAAGCGCCCTTGTCATCCGCTGACCCTGACTACCTCTGGGGGAATTGTCATATTCACCTTTGCCTAGCAGGAAGAGGTAGGTAAGTTCTTGAAAAAGATCTGGGCCTCAAGATAACCTGTGAGTCTTGTGTCATATAAACATGTCACTCAGCACCAAGCTTAGAAAACAACTGGCCATGCTCAGTACAGTCACCATCCAGAGCTGTTTATGGAATTAATCACTAAATCCTGCAACACACTTATGCCTGTTTTTTTTAATTATACATGATTTTTTTTATCATACATGAAAGGCAAGAGGGGGCCATACAGCAAGATAAAGTGTTATGCTGGGGTGATTTTTTTTAAAAAAAAAATATATATATATATTATGTTCATTTGCTTTCCTTATGAGTTGTTAAAATCATTTCACGTTTAACAAATCCTTGTTTGATTTTAGAGATTTTATTTTACACTGTTTACTTAGAGCATTAGAGATTAAAATAAAGTAGATTACTTAAGGCAGGGCCATTTGTTACTGGTGTTAGACTCATGTCACTCATAATGGGCACTAGCCAGTTTATGACTTAATCCACAATAATCAAGCAATCTTTAAACTGAGTTTAAATCAATCTGGAAACAAAGAGTTGAAGTTGCAGAATTGTTTGATGAATATAATTACTGTTGCTATATGATAAATCAAAAGGGCTTGAAACTTCAAGAGAAAAAAAATTTGAAGACTGATCCGTAGACATTTTTTCTAGACTGCACCAAGAAGCACAAAGGTCAGTGCACTGGTTGGGAAACATCCCTTAATATTCTTTGTGGCTCCCTTCATAAAGAAGTGTGAAGGCCACGTCAATAGTGCTAGGGATTATTTTTCAACAATAAGCAAACTTGAGTTGTGTGAAGGGTGTTTTTAAAGCTCACTGTGATTCTTGACACCAGTGACTGTTGGCTTCACCTGACACCGAAATGCTTTTTGAACCTGTGCAGCCAATCCATGGCACTGTAAAAGCCCCAGGGCAGCTGGAGGTCTGAGGTAAAAAGCATCTGCGATTCATATATAGCCCTGCCCTACCCTTCTTGGATTAAGTAAGCAGCTACCATCTTAAAGGTTAACATTGCTCCTACAAAGTTGAGGTATGGATATCCGGACAGGTAAAGTAATACTCTGAGGAGGCAGGAGATGATTAGAAGGTGGAGCTGTCCTGAGTGGTTGGTGTCCTTACAAAAGAGATCCAAGAGAACTTTCACTCATCTATCACATGAGGAAAGAGGGAGAAAAGAGCCTTCTGGGCAATGGATGCTAGGCAGACATCGAATCTCTCCCTGCCTCCAGAACTTGTTTTGTTTGTTTTTTGTTTGTTTGTTTATAATTGCCTGATCTGTAACACTTTGTTACAATAGCTCAGGTTGACTAAAATGCAAGCAAGTCTTCAGCCTCAGATAAAGCATTCTGATTTTCATGTATACAATAATATCAAAATGGTATTCAGTTGGGAGTCCACTCAAAGTTCCCAACAAAACCCACATCAGTCTATGAGGGGCTCTGAGTCTAATTCAAAGCACATATAAATCTTCCCACGTGCAATTGCCTGTGGCTGTGTGGTGTGGGACATTTCACAAACATCTGTGGATGGCACTGTGCACTGTAACAAAGGAGGAATAGTAATATCCTGGCTAAAGGTGCAACTCAATGATAGGACTTGTGTATAGATAGCATCTGTGGGATTTTGATTTAACCCCCGGCCCCACACAGAGAATGAGGTATCTTTCTTTAGTAAGATATCTTTTAGTAAGGTAAAGCTTACTAAGACATCCAATTCCCTTATCACTAAGAATATCTTTTATATGTCACAATTCCCATGGTGTTAAGGAGTTGTATAGCATTGTCACAAAACACTAACTCTGAACACAGGGTGTCTGTGTTCAAATCCTCTCTCCTGACACCCACTATCCTGTTATCTTGAGAAATTCTCTCAACTGCTCTGTGCCTTAGTTTTCGATCTATAAATGCAGATAAAGGTACCTACTCCTTTAGGCTACAAATCTTTATTTTTTTATTCAATATGTTCTTTATTTACATTTCAAAGGATTTCCCCTTTTCTGGATTTCCCCCTCCCCGAAAGTCCCATAAGGCCTCTTCCCTCCCCTGTTCCCCAGTCCACCCCTTCCCACTTCCCTGACCTGGTATTCCCCTATACTGCTCACTGATAGGCTACATATCTTTAATGGAACTACTATTTTAACAACAATTTGTGACAAAATCTAGAATGCCCAAAGTTATACATGAATATTTAGTGAGACATTGGTCGTCCCCCGAGAGATGTTACTCAGTATGCTGGCTCACTGTGCAAATGCACAGTGCTTCATGGTTGTCAAAGGTTCTGTGTGGCAGAAATGGATGGGTATTGTTTGCCCTTCTCCCTGGACACATAGACTATGTATCCCATAATATTCAAGCATGTCCAGCAAAGGCGAGAAAAGATTGGTACCATGCCAAGGTTAGTCCACAATATCTTAATGCAGTCTTTCAGAATCCATCTTCCCCAACAGTTCAATACTGATAAACATAGCAACTGAGGGATCATGTGTTAGAGGATGAATTTTGGGTGTCAATTTACCTATGGGAAAGGGAGCACGTTGACCTGAGCCCCTGGCCTGGCCTGTTGTGTCATTAGGAAATAAATTAATCATATGGCAAGCTACACTTTCATAAAACCAGCTAGCAATTCACCTTAATCACACATTCCAATATTCAGCATTGGGACTGTATGCTATAGTGGAGGTATAGTTAGTGCCAGTTGGGTAGAGCTGAGGTTAAATACCAGGAAGGTATGGTGATACTGAAAAGACATCCAGGAAGGCAATCAGAGTGGTAGGTCAGCCAAAGGCAGGTGCAAGTAAGCCTCCCAGGAAGTGTCAAATTTAAATCATAAACACAAGACTCTCAGGACCCGAAAGATGGCTGCTGTCAGCACAGCTGCCTGGAGCACAGGGATCCTCACTAGTCCAGCTGGCTCCAGATCACTTCTTGAAAACAACTTCCTCTTGTTCACAAGCATTCCCCGTTGGCCCAGAAACTGTCCTAATGGGTACTTTTCTAAGTCTTTGGATATATTCTAGGTCTTGCATTTAGTATAAAGTGCCCAAACATCTTTCTAGGCAGTTTTGTCTAACTGACCAAAATCTCTACATTTCTCATAACCTCCAGGTCAAGCATTGTGCCCCATGCATTTTTGCACTGGGTTCAAATACAGTCGTTTTCAATCCTAGAACCCTGAACGAGTGAGCACTGCTTTACGAGAACAGTATCCCACTACTTAGATGCGTGCAAGGAAACAGGTAAATTTTGATGGTGGGAAAGGCTGGATGCTGTGTGGAAACCTTCTGAGGAAGGCAGCTTGAGTGTGTCAGTTCTGGGAGAAATACTACCCATCAGAGCGTTAGTAAGCCATCTGTTGAAGGTCCTAGAAGAGCAGAAAAGGTCACTAGAAGGAAGTCACATCTGCTTTTTCTGTGCATGTATTTTCTATTCACTCTTGGCTTTGTTTCATGACTCCCTGAGCAATAATCAGATCAAAGCTGAATAGATCCAGCAAATGCCAGGCCCCTGGAATTCTCTGAATGCGGGACATGCAGGTGGGTTTGCTGTGAATCCCCACCTCTTAGTGTTCATGTTGCTGTGTAGCAATATTTCCTTGAGTCTGGAAGAGATCTGACTTGCTTCTGCAAAACTTGTAGATTATGGTGTTTGGGTGGCTATGACTGTCAAACTAACGGGATACTCTAGACCATCTTCCTACTGACTCAAGGCCAAAAACACTCATAACAGGGAGGACAGACAGCAAGACAGACAGGCAAGGAACTACAGACAAGGAAGCACAGTAGCCTCTGAGACCCAAGGACAGTCTCTAGTGTAAGTGAGCCAGAGAGTGAGTTGAGGCCCTCAGTCAGACCTTAAAATCACAAACAAGTTAATTCTGTCCACAACCCAAAGGCACTCATAAGCCAATTTTCCTCCACTTGAGGCTGCAGATGGAATTTCAGCTTAGTAGGCACCATGTTTACAGTCAGGGAGATCTTAGCACACAGCTCATTTAAGCACTGCCTTTTCTAGGACTCATAAAGTCCTAGGAGAGTAAATTTGTTGTTCAAAGCCTCTACATAAGTGATAATTTGTTATACAGCAACAGACAACTAATCCACATTCTCACAGCATCCCTGACCACCACTGCCTCCCACTCAGCTAATACTGCCCTTGTAGTGTTCTTCTTGGGGCACGAGTATGGCGCTAGTATTGAAAAACATTCAAGCAAGCTATGAAAATATTTCTAGCACTTTCACTGTTGACATACTCTATATAGCTTCATTTGTGTGTGTGTGTGTGTGTGTGTGTGTATGTGTGTATGTGTGTGTATGTATGTGTGTGTATGTGAGTGTGTGCATGCATGTGCGTGTATGTGTGTATGTGTGTGTGTATGTGTGTGTATGTGTGTATATATGTGTGTGTATGTATGTGTGTATATGTGTGTGTATGTATGTGTGTATATGTGTGTGTATGTATGTGTGTATGTATGTGGATGTATGTGTGTATTTATGTGTATGTGTGTATGTATGCATGTGTGTATGAGTTCACGTGCATGCTTCTAAAAGTTAGAGGACAACTTGCAGGAACTGGTTTTCTCCTTTCACCACATGGGACTTGGTGATTTTATTAAGACCGTTAGGTGAGCGTCTTTATCCACTAAGCCATCCACTCTCCTCCTCAGCTTTTGAGATCCTCTCACTGAGCCTGAAGCTCACTGGGTCAGCTAGACTGGCTGGATAATAAGTTCCTTTGGTTTTCCTGTTTCCAGCTTCTCGGTGCTACAATACAGAGGTAGTCTGTCAGTGCAGGGATTGAATCAGGTTCTCGTACTTAAACACTGACTAAGCCGTCTTCTTAGTCAGACTCCATGCTGGCTTTACTTCTTTTATTTTTTGGTACTGCATGTGTATCCTTGCATGTAGGGTGCATCTGCTCTACAAATGAGTTGCAGCCCTAGCACCTGGACAGATTTAAAGTCCTTCAAAGATTGCATGTAGTTTGCTTTTAGAGACCTCATTTCACTTAAGATAGTGGCCATCACTTGTTTTTGTATCACTTATTAAGTGTAAGTTTCTCTATAGGAAAAGTAAAAGGAGAAAAGCTATTTACAGCTTTGCCTTGGGAATTAGTTGGCCTAAAACACACTTTAACTAAGAATGTCAAAGATTTCTTGGCAAATATCATGGTAGTTGGAAATTTGTGAAAGAGGGGCCTCTAACCTTCAAATGCTTTCCAAGATCATGAAATTTTCATAAATACTAAATTGAACGATTAATGAAGCTGGCATATTGTTAGTTTAGGAGATGCTTAATTAAATATTTATTAATATCATTTCTGAAGAGTTCTATAAGAATTTTGGAACCAATGATTTCTGATTCAGGCTTCAATCTGCTCTGTTTTCTCCTGAGAGAATCATGTGTCCTGGGCTCCGTGCCAAGAACATATGATAATAAAAGAGGCCTGCCTGTTTTCTGTTTGCATGATTCCTTTCCTTTCTTACTGAATTGATAATTGTCTAAACAAGTGAATGTCATATATATGTCAAAGATAGCCACCTGATTAAAGAAAGGCAAAAGAGTGCTAGAGAAAACTAAAACTAAAGTCTGTGTAACTGAAAGCAAAATCTAAGAACACACACACACACACACACACACACACACACACACACACACACCCCAGGGTTATTTACTATTTTGCCTTGAAAAATAGTGACCCTGGGATTTTCTTAATTTCAAACTAAGGAACACAGAGGACTGCTCTTCTCCTCTTGTTTCTCTTCCCACAAGATTCCATAGAAATCTCTTTCTTACCCTCCCCAGGTCATTCTGAGATTATGTTTTTGAATTTCTTATCCCTGAAAAACCAAAGAGCAGGAAATCTTCCAAATAATTAAATCAGTGTTTAGCTTTGACATTAGGAGTGATGAACAGGTGATCAATGAAGCTCTACCCATCTCTGAAATCCTTGGAGTCCCTGTATTCATGTCCAGGGAGCAGACTTGAACTAGATTTAGAATACTAGCAATCGTGTTGCTTGTCTCTGGTCAAGGGACTTCATTATGCTGACCTTTCTCATAGAAATTATGCAATAAAATAGCTTATGAATGCCAAAGCAGATGTAAAGTTATACTCTCTTGGGCATTTATAAGAAGAAAAACCTAACCTGAAAGGTCTTCAGATGACAGCATCTTGACCATGCATAGATATCATAAGCATACTTGCTTCATTTTGTTTTGTTTTGTTTTGTTTTTTGACAACACTGTCTCCTTTATCTCAAGCTGGTCTAGAAATCACCATGGGATGACCTTAAGTTCTGACACTCCAATCTCCACTTGTAAGATTGCAGACATTCCTTACCATAACCCATTATGTAGTGCTTGAATTGAACGTAGGGCCTCTTTCATGGGAAATAAGCACTCTAAAGGCTGATCTATATCTCCAGTCCCCAAACCACATTGCACAATTGCCTAGAGCTTGAAAGGGCTAAATTTAGTATTGATGAGAATGCTCCCCAATTACTTCTGATTGGTTAATAAAAAGCTGATCAGTCTATGACCGGGCAGAGGAGCTAGGAGGGCTGGTCTTCCAATTCCATCTAAGAGTCCCAGGTAGAGAGAAGTAGAAGTACCACAAGCATAAGAGAGAAGTTAGAGAGACCAAGTAGAGAGACCAAGAGGTGGCCATGAGGCAAAGGGTCCAAGAGTAGCCATTATGAGCGGATTGCCAAGGGATTTGCCATGAGGACATACATGGAGTAGAGCAAACCAGGGTGAGACTCAGCTTGACGTGTAAAGAACCACATGGCTGAGAAATGGTTAACTTAGAGGGTTAGAATATATGACTATCTGCTCAGCCTAGGCTTGAAGCTTATTAATAAACTTAATAAGTCTTTGTGTCAGTTATTTGGTAGCTGACCGGAACAGATAAGATTTTCATGCATAAATTAATGATTACAGAGAAGCTAAAGAACATGACCCCAAAATAACCTCCAGCTACAGTCCTACAGTCTTAAAAACAACAGCAGAATTTTCTCCATTGAAAACCAAGCTATAAAAATTTTAGGAGGAATTCTGCTAATTAGTATAAGATCTTCAGTATTTAATATAATATATGCACACATACATATGCATATATACATATACATATTCAATATATTATATTATCAGTATTTAATATAATATATACACACATATATATGCATATATACATATACATATTCAATATATTATATTATCAGTATTTAATATAATATATACACACATATATGTATGTATATATACTTTATATATATGTATATATACATATATATGTGTGTGTATATGTGTGTGTATGTGTGTGTATATATGTATATATATTTTATATATGCATATATACGTATATATGTGTGTATATGTGTATATATATATATATATATATTTATATATATATAAGTTTGCAAATGGAGGAGCAGGTTTATATGTTGATTGGAAGGTTGCCACAGCAGAACCCTGCCTTGCTTGTGTGGGAGTGGGAGTGGGTTTGGTGTGGAGAGAGGGTAATAAAAGGTGCCTTCCCTGCCCACAAAAAGAAAGCAAAGCCATGCAGACTCAATGAGAGCCAGAGACTCCCATTTATTACTACTGTTTTCCAGATCCAATAGCAAATAATCTACCTTTATGTTGAAATTAATCCCTTCCCACCTTCCCCAGTCAAGATCAGAGCAGGAGTAATAACCAGCACAGCTGCTCCTGAGAGAGGGCCTTAGGAAGAGTCAGGGGTGTGGAGAGAGGGCAGCAGAGCTGCTGGCAGCCTGGCAGCCTGGCAGCCCGAGGGAGCCCCTCTTAAGCCTTAGGAAATGTAGTGCACTGAATGCAGAAGTCACAACTCTTGCCAGAACCCAGCTGCCACAGCAGAAAGAAGGCAAAGAGCCCAGCATCCCTTTCCCGTTGCCCTCTGATCTTCTGTGCCCCTTTAGCCAATGTCCGCTAGTAGCCAACTGGCCAGAAAGCTTCTGGGATGCATTTACAGAGGGCAGACACACTCGGACCACAGAGAAAACAGAGAAGAGATGAGGGCTGGGATGGAGGAACAAGGGAGAACCACCAATCAGCTGAGGGATGCAGACAGCAGGCATAGCTGAGCTGCTGCTCCTTCCAGGTTACAGAACCAACACAAGGATGTGAGCTCAGGACCTATACCCCAAAGTGTGTACCCATCCCTCCAGTCAACCTCATAGCCCGGTACCCCACAAACACAGACCTTTGCTGTTTCCCAGTTCTTCCAAGCATTTCCCCCAGAAATATCCTAGAGGGGTAAGAGGGTTAGATTTCAGCTCTGTTTTACAGATGAAGCAGCTAAGGCTCAAAGAAGTAATTAACACTCTTCTTCTAAAAGGTAGGGTGATAATTAACGACTTTGATCCTCTGAATGGAGCCTGCCTACTACCTAAGTTAGCAAAATAGAAGAGATTAAGCAAGGATTGATGATATTTAAAATTTTAAATGAGAAAGGCACTAGCGAGTATTTATTATGATAATCCTTATTAAGTTTGCAAATATCTCCCATCATTAGTCTAAATTTTATTTTCCCTAAGAAATTATAAACAAAGACAAGAATTACCATCCAGTTAATTAAGTGTTGCTGAGCTTCTATAACAATTGCCCTTAAAGCAGATGCTGCTGCCAAAGGTGGATGGTGGATGTCATTTCCTTCTCTCCAGTGCTACAAGAGATAGGATTGCAGTCCTTGCTGTTTAACGGAATGGAAAAGACAGTTAACTCATAACAAAGGGAATATATATATATTCACCTGTTTCCATGCAGACTCCACCACTCCAATTTTGCCTCCGTCTGCCTCTGCACTCAGACTGCGCTAATTCAAAGTGGGTGTTCCAAAGATTGATTTGCTATCTTTGACCCTTTCTATTTGACCCTGGATCTTCTCTGCCTATAGCAGGTGACAGCGAAATAAATCTAAGTCCATGGAGCTACTTTGGTTCAAGGCAAGGTGCACGAGTGTGACACTTCATTGTCACCTCAACCCAGAAGCCTGACATCCTGCTTCAGATGAGAGTGTTGAGTGTGCACCTCTCCCCAGCGGTGTGGCCAAGAGGCACTCACATCTCTGATCCCTCTGGTGCCTCAGCTGTCATCCAATATAATGTCGCCTGTATCCATCCTGCCCTTGGAAAAACCTAGAAATAGTTTTTGTTTGTTTGTTTGTTTGTTTTTGTTTTTTATCCACCTGCCTCTGCCTCCCACGTGCTGGGATCACCTGCCTCCATTCCCTGTCCGTTGCAAATGGCAGCATATAAAGAGGTCTACTTGCTACCACAGGACCTTTCTCCCTCCCCTCCCCCTCCCTCTCCCCCTCCCCCTCCCTCTCCCTCCCTCTCTTTCTCTCCCCCCCTCTCTCTTCCCACTTGTTCCCAGCTGGCTTCTCTCCCTCTCTTTCTTTCTCTATCCAGGCTTTCTCTGTCCTTAAGGCTCCATCTGCCTCTACCCCTTCTGCAGCTCCTCAATCTTCCCCCTTCCGCCACAATAACCCACCTTTATACTAGGTCTGTCACTGTAAACTGTGATTTATCAAAGGGACACCTTGGCATTGACCTGCTGTATATCCACAGTCAAATTATAGTTCATAGCACCCAGCACCCACATAAAAAGGCAAGGCGTGGTCACACCATTTGTAACTCTAGTCCTGAGGATGGAAGGAAGAGGGTCCCTGGAGCTCCCCGGTCAGACAGTCCTGCCAATCACTGAGTTCCAGGTTCAGTGAGATATTTTTTCAAAAAATGAAGCAAAACAAAAATAAACAGAAGAGGGAAGGAGAATGAGGACAGGGACAAGGAGATGGTAACTATACCAGACAGTGCTGTGCTCAGGAGGGAGAAAAGCTTGGCAGGGGTAAACTCTGTGGTCTTTGAAGGTCAAAGCTCCCACAAAAAACTTCTGTCTGTTCCCAAGAATTTGCATCCAACCACATAGAGCAGACGTGCCCTCCATCCGCAGGATCCACTTGTGTAATACTTAGTGCACATGTGTAGGGTCACATAGATCCTTGTGTGTACATGTGCACAGGAGTGGGTGTCAAATCTGGTGAAATATGGACAAAGTCAGTGGGTTGTGTCACTGTTAATACCTGGTACTATCTTGAACCAGGTATTCTTGGTCAGGAGGTTGTCACTTCAACACTGTCAGTATGATACTGAACTACACTTGGTCTGGAAGTTGTCACTGTAACACTGGCAGTATGATACTGAACTACACTTGGTCAGGAAGTTGTCACTGGGTGAAAATGAAGGTTATGTGGACTTTCAATTTTCTTGCTCAAAATTGCATGTAAGTCTAAAATTACCCCAGAATGCAACAGGGTTTTAATTTGTTCTTAAATTAAAAACAGTGATGTTTCTACATGCTGAAGGCTTTCATTACTGAGAACTGCCTTTATACCATAAACTTCTTGTCAGTGTTCTGCCTCCTGACTCCTCTTCTCTCCTCAGTTTTTCTTCTGAGAACTGTTCACTTCTATTATGCAGAAAAAAATTTCTCTTGTTCCGTTCCTATGACTAAAGCAGCATAGCTACAGAATGGAAACGTTAACAATTACCTCAGAGACTTGTGAGTTTTTCCTACCCTATTCACCTCAAGTTGCTAATGTTGTTATGGTGGGGTTTCTTTTTGTGATTTGTTTGTATGTTTGTTGTCCTTGTTGAAGAGCATGCGACAAGTTGATACATAAGGCTGTTTTCAGCGGTGAATAGAACTTAACAGCTAGAAATGAAAGTAAAAAAGAAAGAATGTTCTAGGATACAGAAACAGGGTGAGTGAAGGCACAGGCAGAAAGCCAGGGATGTGTCCTCAGGAAAGAAGCTACTTTGTTTAGAAATAACATCCAGGAGTATGTATAAAATATGCCTGCAGTAGGCACAAAAAATGAAACCTGTATAATGATTGGAGAAAAATCTGGGTTTTGTTGTTGTGATTTTGTTTGTTTGTTTGTTTTGTTTTGTTTACATCATTGGGTGGAAGGTTAGGTATGTGGCTCAAAATCTAGGGACCCATAAATGCTGCATAAATCTAGGGACTCAAGCCCAAACCCCAGAACTCACATAAAAGCCTCGGGCATAACCAAGCATCTATAATTCCAGGACTGGTAGAGAACTTCCAGAAGCTTGTGGGCCAGTTAGTCTAGAGTTTGCTGTGGAAACCTAACAACAACAACAACAACAACAACAATAATGTTTCAAACAAAACAAGGTGGAGCTCATGGAATCAGCTAAGGTTGTCATCTGACCTTCACACATGTAGATCAACATTCACATTTAGGAACACACACATAAACATACACACACACACATACACACACCACAAATGAGCATTATGTATAGAAAAGGCATTTTCTCTTTGTTTGGGTAGAAGAAAGGAAAGTCCGTGTTTGCCACACCCCATGGGAGAATGGCTAGACTATGGTGGCAGGAAGAACTGGCACATGTGTGACATGGAAGACAAGAAGGACAGCCTCTCCTCCAGGGCCTGGGGACAGCATGACAAAGTAGGGAGATTAAATCCAGAAACCCAGGGACATGTGTGACAACACTGCAAAGGCTGTTGAAAATGCCAACAGACATTTCTAGAAAATTACTCAAATGCTGATCATAGGCACCCAGTAACAAGAGAGGAAGAATGTATTTTTGACTTCCATTTCATTATCACATGGAGAATGTACTTGCTTTTACAGGTGATGTGCCAGTGCCCATCTGAAACTAATTCTTTATGTCTGATTTCTGTCCATTCTTTGGATTCTTATATGAGCATAATCACAACCAATTGTAATATCAGTTATTACTAATTTTCAACACAAAAAATATACCTCTGGTTCACCGCTTCCCTAATGCCTTCTATAAGTATGCTCTCTGGTATTCTCCCTTATGGATCCCTGAATTTTAGCATGCGTCTGACAATAAAACAGAACCATGTCTCTAGATTGTGGTTTATCCCCCCCCCCCAAAAAAAAAGAAAGAAAAGAAGTAAAAAAGAAAAGAGAAAAATAATTGGAGTAGTGTCAGAGTTTTTTGTAGAGACAGTATCCAGTAATCAGTAACTAGTAAGCAAAAATTTCATATTTCTTTTCTTCATACCCTTTCAATCATAAGACCTGGATCTCTTTTAACTAGCAGTAATAACTTACAAAGGATCATGATAATTGTTTATTACCTAAGTAAACACTGGAGCTCCGGAGCCCCTGGATTAAAGTGGTGCATCCATTACACTTCGGCAATGCAGCAAAATCTTCTACATCTAAGAGGTAACCCCAAGGCGTCCCCACTGGTTTTTAATTAAGTATCATTCCCACTGAGTTAATAAGCATGCCATCAATAATGCAGCTATCCTTTAACGTTTTGATAATTACTCAAGCTACATTTTACAATTACCATTAATAGATTAGATAAAATTCTCTAACTTCCACTGTCTTCTCAACACCCCTGACTAAATGTATTTTACCTCCTGTGCTTGGAAACAATACACCTTTCCATTCCTTTTAATAAGGGTGAGTCACGAGAAATTGATGTTCACCCCCAAGAATAACGTACAATTGGGAAGTTCAATCTTGAAACACAAACAGATTGCTTTGTGACTAAAAGAGGAAGTACTGCCAAGATTAAAAACAACTCCAGTTTCCTGAGCTCTTATTTTGTACCATGGCTGTGTTAGGAGATTTTATGGGCATTTCATGAGTGTTTACTGCAAATGACAATATATGGAGGCCCAAGGAAGGCAGAGATTAGAAGCCTGGTCCAGATTTCCACAACGTGGTCAGTAGAGTCAGAATACTTGAATGTGTGCAGTTTCCATAAGACCCCAATTCCTTCTGTCTGATGGAATTTTTCCCCACTCCCCTGAGGAATGAAGAGGTTGTAATAGGCCCCAGAAGAACCATAGCACAGATACCATCATATCTACTTGGCTGTCATAGTGGGATGAGAGCAGATGAGAGGAGATGAAAAGCTACTGTGGTCACACTGGTGGAGATGACAGTGGCCGTTTCCAGAGAGACAGCTGGGAGAAATGAGCAGCAAGGGCTCGGGAACACTAAGGAAGAGGCTATAAAGGAGATGAGTGAGGCAGATCTATGAGGGGTCAGTCTGCCTTTTTGTCCTGAGGTATTAAATGGTAGACAATAAAGTTGAGAAAGAGTGGGGTAACATAAGTCAGGCAAGAGACACAAGATACATTCAAAACAGGGTGAAGACCAGGTGGCAAGGTCCCTGCAGACCACCTGAAGGACTTTGGCTTCCTATTTTAGAATCTAGGAAGGGGAACAATTTTAGCATAATTGTCTCTGGTAGTCTCAAGGCTCATGACTCAAACAAGAATCTGGGTGGGGTTTCTTTTTTTCTTTCTTTTTTTTAATCGATGCAAAAAGCAAGAGGAATTTTATTTATGCCAGCATGCTGGGGTCGCCCTGCACATGGGAAGAGAACTACCACGCCCCAATCCTCTGGCCTTTATACAATCCTCAGGACAGCTGCCATTAGGCACAATGTGATTGGCAGAACAGTGTACCTTTAAACTAATTGGTTGTTAGGGAATGACCTAGGTGGCCAATGGTCTCAGAATAACTCTGGGAGCCTCTGGGACCTCTCTGTGGTCTGAGGAATGTAATTGAGCCCCTCCCTTCTGGGAGGAGCAAGTGTTCCATGACCTTTCTAAAGATCCTGAGCTGACCTTTCATTCCCCCCTTTTCTTTTTTTTTTTTTTTTTTTTTTTTTTTTTGTCTTTTTTTTTTATTTGATATAATTTATTTACATTTCAAATGATTTCCCCTTTTCTAGCCCCCCCCACTCCCCGAAAGTCCCGTAAGCCCCCTTCTCTTCCCCTGTCCTCCCTCCCACCCCTTCCCAGTTCCCCGTTCTGGTTTTGCCAAATACTGTTTCACTGAGTCTTTCCAGAACCAGGGACCACTCCTGCTTTCTTCTTGTATCTCATTTGATGTGTGGATTATGTTTTGGGTATTCCAGTTTTCTAGGTTAATAACCACTTATTAGTGAGTGCATACCATGATTCACCTTTTGAGTCTGGGTTACCTCACTTAGTATGATGTTCTCTAGCTCCATCCATTTGTATATCTACACAATGGAGTACTATTCAGCCATTAGAAACAATGAATTCATGAAATTCTTAGGCAAATGGATGGAGCTAGAGAACATCATTCCCCCCTTTTCTTTGTGCATGCTTCAATCCTGAAGCAATTGCTGGTATTCTCCTAGTCTTCTATATCCAGTTCTTTGTATCTCTGCTTTAAGATCATTAGCTGTACTATACCTAAGTGTTTCTTAACAATAGCAACCAAGTGGTTCAAAATGTAGGGGCCAAAGGTCAACAAAAGCAGGAGAACAATTAAGGGTCCTAACAGAGTAGATATGCAAGCAGTTAAACAAGGGGAGGAGTTAACCCAAGACTTGAACCTGCCCTGATTGTTTCTCTTTCGCTTGGCTAGCCCTTTCCTCACTTAGGCCTTGACTCTTTAACAGCCCTGGAATGGGGTTTCTAATTTCATACATATTCAAGTTCTTTGTTTTCACTAAGTCAACTGCAGGGAAGCTCTTTCTTTAGGAAAGCCTCTAGCTCCTCAACTCATTCAAGGTCTCTAAACAGTCTATAGCTGGAAGGTTAAAATATCAAATTCAAGGACTTTAAAGAGTCTTAATATTTGAATATAGAGGAATAGAAAGAGCCAGTCCCTCCTTCACAATCCCGAGCTCCGGTCCATTTAGAAATTCTGTTTCTGCCTAAGGACCCATCCAGAGGACTAAATACATGTACAAGGAAACCCCAGAACATCCAACCAATATCTTAAATACACACCCCTTTGATCCAGGGAAAGCAGTTATCGTTTTAGCCCCCATCCCAACCCCCAGATCTTAGCAGCTGATTGGGCAGAAGCATCCAGGTACCTAAGCATCTGCAATGAGATCTACAGGAGGCACATGAAGCTTTTGAGTGAGATGGGAGTTGAGAGAGGTATGAAATTAAACATGATGGGCAGAAGAAAGGTTACCAATGCACAAAAATAACCCCATCTTTATTTTGTTTTGATTGTATTGACCACTGACAACACTATAGTATTCTGGAAAATGACTTACTTTCTGCCCACCATATTAAAAATTGCTATTTTAGAGGAAGGGGGTAATCTGGGACTCCTACTTTTCAATTTCTGGGACTGACTGAAATAAACACGGTCTTCCTCTGAAATTTCAAATAAAGACAAACCATTGCTATGATAAATGCCATTACCGCTTACCTTGGTAGTAATTACCTATTCATGCCAACTCCCCTCAAGATGTAATTTCTAGTTAAAATGCAGAAAGATGAACAGATTGAAGAGCGAAGCTTATTTATTTACTTCCAAAGTGAGAGTGCCATTCTGCCACCCAAAGACTTCAAGGAAAATCTGACAGCCCAAATCACTCCCAGCTCAGGAAATGGCTGTGGCGGAATAACACATTAATAAACAATCTGGATTTGTCTCTTATGCTTCTGTTATTTATTTGCCAGTTTTATTTCATCTATATTTCAAAAGCCAGTTTACTGTAAAAGTCCATATCCAATAGAAGATGGTTAAAAGCAAAGCGATAAAAGAGATATCAAAACCTTTTTAGAGGAAATAGGAAATAACTTTACTAAGAGTCCAAAGTGAGACATTATTCATGTGAGCATCCACTTGGCTCCAAGTTTCCTAGAACCCCAGACAAAAACAAATAAAAAGGGAAGAATGTCATGCTTTCCTAGACTCCAACTATGAAGTATACTTTGTTCTTAAAAGAGGACCATTTTTTCCCTGTCACCAATCTTAGCTCACTGATTGCAGATAGCAAAGTTTTGCTATCAGAATTTTTTTTCTTCATTTCACTATTATCTGTGTCTATCTATTGAAAATTGTTTTGGAGTCATCCTTTGCAAATTAATTGTGTTAAAAGTCTAATCCCCAATGTGATGTTCTTTGCCTTCATGAGTGGGATCTATGTCTTCATAACAGGGGCACAGAGAGCTCCGTATTTTTCTTATCACCCTCCCTATAAGAACATTGCACAAAATTAGCAGCCCATAATGCAAAGGTATTTACTATGGTAGAACCTGACCCTGAATTTCAGCTCCCAAACTAGAAAAAAATAGAACTATTGTTTATAAGACTTCCAGTCTAGGATAATTTGTTTTAGAACCCTGTTTCAACTAAGACATAATCCTAGTGTCTAACAAGTTTATGAGGAATGGCTTGTGTTGACTATACTCTTGTGAAAGAAAGTGTTGCAGGATTCAATATTATTTAATGCAGAAGATGGAAAGCCACTATGTCTTTTCTTCTCTATCAAGTGTCAGTTTCTCCAGGAATATGGAAACCAGCAAAAGGCCAGAATTTAAATGCCAAGATGTATGCCAAAAGGCTGATTATAGTTTTTTATTATTAATTAAGATAAGATATACATACCAAACATTTCAACTTTAAAGAAACTACAGCTCAATTTATAATTTCAGGTGCGTGTGTGTATGTGCGTGTGCATTTGCATTTGTCTCTATGTGTGCACATATAAAGTGCTAGGAGGCATGTATGGGGAGCCCACAGCCAATATTGGATGTCTTCCTCAATCACTCCCCACCATATTTTTGAAGACAATCTCTTAGTGAGCACGGAGCTTGCCAACTGAGCTACATTAGCTGTCCACTGAGCTCCAGAGCCCCATCTCTATCTCCCCAGCTTTGGGATTATATAAATACATCTCTTCTCTGCACCTTGCCTTACACTCAGCATCTTTTGTGACCTTGTGTGCTAGGAGTAAAACTCAGATCCACATACTTGTGTGGCAAACACTTCCAAATGAACCATCACTTCAAAACTCATGATGACAGTTATAAGAGATTGTAGCAGCCAACTGGAGTTCAGGCCAAATAATAGAGGAAAACACACACACAAACACACATCAACTCCCTTTCACCAGACCAGCATCACATGTGACAGATTACTGAATATGTATTTTTTCACTTTTATCTAAGTAATGGATTCTGTAATTCATTTAGGTTGGCATGGACACTATAAAAGGTCAGATTCTACACACCCTTCAACACTGATTGGATACATTTTCTTGAAATGTACTATAATTGGATATTTAGAAGAGAAAATTTATCAGAAGGGGTCTTGAAGGGTTAATTGAAGAAACTGACAGACATTTGCATCTTAGAAATTTCCTCTTCTTCCTTCATCTTCTTAAAAGAGAACAGGATGTCTAGAGAAGGAGCAGCCATCTGTAGTCAAGGGCCATGAAGAAGCCAGAGATGAAACCACTGAGACAGAAGCAGGGAGGATCTTGGGTAATTGGTACCGGAAGCACTCTGCCAGTCCAACTATCTACACTGCACTCTCTAAAACACAGGAAAATTAAACTCCTTTTCAGTTTGCTGCTCCATATGGGTTTTTGTTGCAACCAAGAAGACATAATCCTTAACTAGTTGCAACCAAGAAGACATAATCCATAATCCTATCACTCTGACCTCTTTAAATTGCCCACTCAAGCACCAAGAACGAGGCTGTAAGTCCAGGGAGGTTGAGAGGAGACAATCGATACTTCGCCCAATGTATTGGGAATTCTTGAGGGCAAAGTGGGGTTGCAATGGTCAGGCCCTGTTTTCTTCAGCTCTTGAGCATGATAGCACATTCTAGTTTGTTTGTCTGTTTGTTTTTGAGACAGGGTTTCTCAGTGTAAACAGCCCTGGCTGTCCTCATCTTTCTTTATAGACTAGGCTGGCTTCAAACTCACTGAAAGCCACCTGCCTCTGCCTCTGCATGCTGGAATTAAAGGCATGCACCGTATGACGCTTACATTTATTATTTGTGAACTATCTAAACTAGGATTTACTCAGCATCTTGGAATTGAACCACAGATCAGAGAAAAGTGATTGCTCACATAGGAATAAAGTGCACAGTGCACGCGGTATGAAGGAACACACAGTTCCATCAAGGATGTCCTCAGCCATTTACAGGACATTGTGTTCACTCAGAAAGCATCGAACTCCAGCTGGTTGTTCTGAGACATTGGCTTCAAATGTTAACCTTCTGGAACCAGGTACCATTCTAGCAAGATGGTCAGTGTTCTACCACAGTATGAGTCAAAATCACACCCGGTGATGGGGTTCCCATGGAAAGTCCTTGGCTAATAGCCGAACCTGAAATCAGCATGGCTTGGTGCTTGGAGCCATGGTCTACTCTGATGGGAAGAAGGAAATAAGGACAACCACGGCTCTGTAATTCTGGGAATTTTCTGCAAAGTATCTCTCTCCCTCTGCCATATGACATATTCCAGAGGAAGGAAAAAAAGCCTGTTGTTTACTTTATCAATGGCTTTAAATCCTCCCTTAGTGGTATAAATAAGACATGATATTCAAGAAAGAAGTTTACAATATGAAGAAACAATGCCAGAGATGTAACTGTCACAATGATATGGTAGGATCTCTAAATACAGATCTGCAAAACAATGACCTGTGTGTGTGTGTGTGTGTGTGTGTGTGTGTGTGTGTGTGTGTGTACAACACAGAAGTCCTTGTTGGGTTAACATCAGGCTAGGGGAGATAGGTCAGTTGGTAAAGTGTGTATCATGCAAGCATGTCGTGCTTTGTTTTGTGTGTCATCTTGTCATCTGGGAAGGATTCTCAATTGAGAAAATGCCTCTACACTCTATAGCATTTGCCTATAAGTAAGTCTGGAGTGTGATTTTCTTCATTTCTGATGAATATGTGAGGGCCCAATTCACTGCAGGCAGTGATATCCTCAGGCAAATGGCCTTGGATAGAATAAGAAGGCAGGCTGAACATGGCATGTGGACCAAGCCAGTAAGCAGCACTCCTCCATGGCTTCTGCATCAGTCCAGTGTCTAGGTTCCTGTCCTGCCTGACTTCCTGCCCTGACTCCCATCTGTAATGGACAGAAGCCCAAAAGTAGAAGTGAAATAAACTCTATAGTTCCCAAGTTGCTTTTGGTCAAGTGCTTTATAGCAGCAAAAAAAAATGCACTATGGTAAAGCAGGAGGCGAGTTCAGATCCCCAGGACAGACATAAAAAGCATACAGCAGCATACATCTGGACTCTTAGAGCCGGGAGAGCTGAGAAAGAAGGATCCCTGAAACTTACTGTCTGGTCAGTCCAGCTGGATAGATGAGTCCTAGGTTCAGAAAGAGATCCCATCTCAAAAAAGAAGGTGGAAAGTTGCTGAGGAAGACATCTTAGGTCAATCCCTGGCCTCCACAGACACATAAACAGGTACATAGACACTTCTGTGCAACACATATGACACAACCAGTAACTAGGTCAATCAATCAATTAATCAATTACATAACTGATTAACAAAACTTGGACTTAAGAGCCAGCTGGGTGTATTCAGGTCCTGGACCTGCCAAGTTACCTCGTGTCTCTAATGCTTGGTTTCCAACTGTGAGATAGAACTGACAATAATAACTTTTAGTTCTCTAACCTCTTAGAGATCATATGAGTTAGTATACATAGGATGCCTCCGGGAATATCCAGAGATGGTTACACATTTGTAGATGGTGATTGAAGTCTCCATCATTGTTGGCATTGTCTGAGTAGGATGGGTGCAGGAGGTGCTGGTAGTTGAAAGAAGGGAAGAGGCTTTTGACTCCCATCCAGATCCAGGGCTCTGACAGCTGCTACTCTCATGGACACCATGCTTCTGTCTTATTCCTCTATAGAGAGCTTTGAACCCTTTTAAAATTCTCAGTGCTCTGTTCCCCTCTCTCAAGCCCACAATCACATCATTCGATTCTGATATCTTAAAGTTTCATTTGCTGTTGCTGCCATTATAACACTTAAAATATATAAAGCTTGTTGTTTCGTTTTGTGAAAATAATCAATGCACTTGTTATCAGTGTTTATAAATACATTCTGAGTAAATAGAGCTACTTTTTTTTAAAAGATTGTTTCTTTATGCTACTTTAAGCCTAAATCTAGTTATCTTAGGGCAGGCTGTCAGATAAAATGGTACAGCCCAGCAGAATGATGTTGAATAGTTGTTGAATAGTGAGTAGAAGAACAAATTTGGGAATAATATTAACCATCTATCTAAAAAATACCTACAATATTCTGAAGTCTTTGTATATAGATGATATAGATTAGATAGAGATAGAGATTAGATATAGATATAAAATTGAAAATTACCCATCTTGGCTGACAATGCTCTCCCAGCACAAATCATAGACTCTCTAAACAAATCCCTAACACCAGGCATGAGAAGTTCTCTTCTGATTTGTTGGTCAAAGTTGTCCAAGAGATTCCAAAAAATATGGTAGACTGTTGCTATTGCCCTTGGTTTATCACTGCCAGGTAAAGGAGTGCATCCCTGTTGATGAAGATACCACGCACTTCAGACACAGGACCCAGAGAACCTGAGCTGAATCTGGCCTGAAATCCTCCTTCCTGAGGACTAGTTTTCCTAATATCAGAAGGTAGGCGTCATGCAAGTTCCCAAAGGGAAGCAACCTATAATCCCACCCAGCAATAATAACATAACAACTAGCATGATATAATAACCCTAAGAGTGCAGTTGTTGTATGCATGTCTTGGCAGTAACCACTCTCTAATTAAACTTGAGAACCTACCAAACTAGAGGGAAACCATATCTTTTACTGGAAGCCTAGCCAACTACCTGAGGACAGTGAAGTCATGAATCTTGGAGGAGAACCTACAACTACTATTGTATTAAAGCAGCAAAATTCCTAACTACAGTATATAACCGTTTACTCACAGATAAATATCATCTTCAGTGTTCTTCAAGGAAACTTCTCCTTCAAACAGATCATTTAGAAAACTGTAACTGATCAAAATCCCCTGAGCTGGGGAATCCGGTCTTCACTGAATCATCCCCAACATGACTCCTACACCTATGCCTCATGGATTATTGCGGAAAAAAGGAAAGAAAGATGGACCAAGCCAGAGAAACAGAAAATTTGCTGTGAGATTGTGTCTCCTAGAAATGTCAGAGAAGTTGCACCGATGTAGTCTCCCAACATGGATTAACAAGAATGATCCAAACAAGGGCCACACTAAGAGACAAGCTACTGTAGAGGAGGGAAATCTCATGGGGCTTCATACCTAGTCAGAGAACTTCAGGCAACTAAAGAAGGCTGAGTGTGGGAGAAATAGTCTTCCCCAGAGTAGGACAGGGCACACCAACTGGTTATCCAATACCAAATGCTCAACCCTGAAGTCACATGCATTCAAGTAACAGTGTATGGACTGAGCAGGTTGCATTTTTATATTTAGAAACACACACACACACACACACACACACACACACCAAATACATAATAATTGAAAAATAGTGCATGGATATGAAAGGGATTAAGGGGTATATATGAGAAGGTTGGATGGGAGAAAAAGGAAGAGGGCAAATAATGTAATCATATTACAATCTCAATATATATATAAAAATATATGTATATATGAATTATATATATGAATTATTTATATATATACCTATATATGTGTATGTATATATATATTTATATTTAAGAGAATGTTTGTGGGTGGTATGGTATACAGGGAATAGTAGTGACCCAGAGTATTTTCTAGACCCTGCAAAGCTACTATGCCTTGTTTTTCAACTGCTAGAACTCTCCATGTTTAATAACCATAGTCTCTGATAGACTCTACACTCTCTGAAGGCAGGAGGTATTTCTTTTGCTCAGTTCTGTATTTCTGGGTTTAGTATGTTGTATATGAAATAGTAGATACTCAATAGCTACTTGTTGAAAAACCTACCAAGCAAGTTTCTGATCTACAGTTCATAACCACAAGATCCAAAACAGAAGCCTTAGTCTGAAGCCCTGGTGTCTTTAATTCAACTTTACAAAACTTTAGCCACTTTGGTACATTGCCAAGTTTTTATTAAACAGTATCTTTTGCACATAAAGAAGATGCGATTTTTACTCTGTTAAGTATATGAGTGAATGAATTAAGTAGAAAACAGGAAAAAATGGGCAAGGATGTGGAGCTCACAGAGCCAGAGCCTACAGCAGGAGACCTGAAAGGTCCCAGGCCAGTGCGCACAGTCTTTCCCTGATACATAGATTCTCAGCATAAGATCATTGCTGGTTGAACAGCTTTTCTTTTAAATGTATTCAGCAGCAGAGATGGAGTAGTGGACCATGGACAGAGCAAAAGAGACATCCGAACATTGAGGATGTAACAAAAATAGAGGGTTTAGTGACTAGGGTACACTAGTGACATTTGCGAGGGCTTCTGTTGAGGGTGCACTAAAGGTTAAGGTTAGGCATGCACCCTTAATGAAAGTTAGACAAGAGGAAAAGGCAGTGAACACGCACTGTGCTTTCTAAGTGTTTTATAGTGGGTACTAGGACAGACTTCAAAGTGATTAATAAGTAACAAGCATTAAATGTTAGCTAAAGGAGTTTGCATCATGAACTTCTATCATTATTTCCATGTAACTCAAAGCCCTTGGGCCTCCTGTTTCTGTTAATCCTTTCCCCAGGGCTTGTTGGGAGCAATGACCCTCCCTGGGAATGTCTTCACGCCAACAGAGAGCTGAAGATAGGCCCTCTGCTAAAGAGAAGCATTTAGCTTCTATTTCTCCCATAGATCTTTAAAAGAAGCTGTTGGAGAAAGCAGGCAAAGCCTTCAATACTTCTCTAAAACAAATACTAATGTAAACTTCAGAAGATGCTTTCTTATAGGATCCCTGGATACAGGCAATGATGGCATAAGACAAGCAAGATTCACAGGATTGATTGTAAAAGACCTAAACAAGGCTAAACCTCGCCACGATGATCAGACAAGGACAGTATACATGTTTGCCACCATGACTTCCAATTGTTCCTCATTCCCTCATCAGAATGAACTAGAAAATTGTCAAATTTCACTATTTGTGGAATGGAAAATGGTGTCTGTTCACTACAGCTTGTATCCCCTAGATAGAGCCTCCAAGACAGGATTTGCCTTGGAAACTAAGCAGATATTAAGCACTGCACTCAGAAGACTTGCCTCAAACCTCCTTCATGCAGTCCTGTGTGCTCACTCTGTTTTGCCAACCTTCTTCTACTTGGGGAAGATGAAGTAGGCCATAAAAGAGACACTCCAGAACACACACAGGAAGCCGATCCCCTCTCCTCACAGCTGCGAATCAGATGGGGGCAGGCAAGAAATAATTTTTTTCTTAAGTTATTAAGCTATGGGAGTTGCTTGTCAACTAGCATGCTTACCCAGGAAAGCAGTTGAAAGCACTTTTTCCCCCTCTTCTGGGGCATAGAATAGAACCACGTGGTGGTGTGCTTTCCAGCAGAGGCTGGGCATGGAAACTCTGCAGGCTTCACATGGAAATGACACATTCACACCTGGGCTATTTTAACATAATTTACACAATGACCCCGAAGGTACTGAGTACCAGCAGACCTGGCCACTTGCGTGGTTTTGTTGCTGGCTTGTTTCATTTTTGCCCAAGTTATAGGAACACACTGTTGGAGAGGAAAGAGGAAAATTTCAAAGTTATGAAACAAGGGCATAGTTTCTCAAAGAACCAGGAAGATTTCATGTATAAGATTTCCCTTTCCTGAGACACAGAGAGCTTCCTACACCCCTGTGACCCCTCACCTGCTTCCCTGTACTGTTTTTACTAGGTTGAGGGTCTTTTTACTAGGTGAAAAGGAACTCAGAAGTTAGCCAAAGAAATTACTTAAAACCGTTTAGAAACAAGAAGTCTTGCGTGAAATTAAACCTATGTTGCTGATAAGTGTAAAATACAAAAGAATTACTCACACACCGAAGAATATCCCCCAAATACACTTTCCTATTTCCACACAAACGAGTCATCACACATCACATATGCAGAGAACATGGGCTCTGTTTGCAACACTCTTCACTCTGAGAGATGGAGTGAGCAGATGAACTGGCATCAGTTTTGAACAACACTCTGACTAATTTCTTCTTTTTCTTTGGGGTAGAAAGAAGAAGAAAATAACAGAATTATCCTTGGCAGACAAAAATGGAGCTGAGTCTCTATTGTTTTTAGCAAGCTTATGCCGTCCAATATTTGCATTGCTCCTAACCCACCCTGCCTCTTAATTTCCCGATGCATAAAAAGAAATATTTGGGTGCCTTTCCCCCCATTATGGCGCCATTTGTCTTATTCACTACTTCAGGCTCCATAGAGTCGGCACAATTTATATGGTCAGAGATCATTGAATAAGCAGCAGTTAATTAGAGTTCCAAGTCTTCCATCTCTAAGTGCCTTCCCCATCCAGCTCCTCTGCTCTCCCAACTGCTTTCTGACAGGTACTGATGATGTAATTACTGTCTCAGCCCATTGTACTGAGGTGCCAAGAATATCACTTTCTATTGTGAGTGCTGTAAGGGCAGAGCTATCTTTAAAGTCAATGTTGCTTATTAAACGAACATAAAGCAACTCAGAAGACAATAAAAGACAATTCTTTCAATAGAATGTTCCTATAAGAATATTCACTTGCTTCTCCATGACAGATGCTGTTACAGGGATCATATGTAACTTCTCTTTCTTTTCCTCCCCTTGAATATGGTTGCTGTCCTCATGATAAATCTGCAGTGTGCACTGCACAGATGAATAACAGCCAGGGCTTTTCCCCATGCCAAGGCTGAGGGTCACATCTATCATTCCTTCACCTCTGTTTTCCTTTTAATGATCTCTCTTCAGTCAGAAACTTGACTTCAAATCATAAGCCTAAGGAGAAACTAGATTTTAATTTGCAGAAACACCAATAAATTTTTTTTGTTCCAAGACAATATTTCATAATAAAGTCAGGTGTCTCGGGGATCTTTAAACCAAATGGCAACTATAAACATTTTTCTTCATGGCATCGTGTTTTGCTTCAAATCAAACCTGAGCTCATCTATAGCCCTTCAAGCTAAAAGTCATGATAAGTGTATATGCTCCCTTTGTAAATAAACTACCCAGCATGCAGTAGCCTGAATCAATCAGGCATTAAAAGGGATTTTTCTTAAATGAGTCACATATTTCACAACTTCTTGACGTTAAGGTTGAAGCTCTCTTGGGGTCTAGTTGGCCATTTCAGAGAAGTGTTTCTTCTTTCTCAATGTCTGTCTATGTCTGCAGGCTCTAAACGAACTCATCATCTGGGCCCACAGTGTGGCTGCTCAAACAAGCTCACACAGTCATTCAGCTCAGAGACTGTATTGAAGTGCCACAGCGTGTGTCTCTCAGTGCACAGGCCTTCAGACTGCAGAGCCAGCTCCCATGGCTGTCACACTCCAGGGGAGGTTTCACACCAATTAAGAGTTCTGATGGCCTCAGGATCAGAGGCTCATAGGGGCTGGGTCTGTACTTCAGCTACTGCCCAACCATCTTTGTTGGAGGTGTTAAAGTTTTATTTCTGAAGGGATATTAGTTCTATGTGTCTAAAGGTCTGGGTTAAGTGTTTTCCTTTCCTTTCCTTTTATTTTTCCTCTCTCAAGGGAGGAAAAGGCTTTCAACTTCCAAAAAGAAACGTGAGTCCATGTCTCACAAAAACTGATTGAATGAACTCAAATGTGGCATTGTAGTTGCTAGCGTCTGAGGATCTGAAAAAAATATTTCAATTTTACGGGTCAGACTAGGTGACTAAACAAATGGCAGGAGCCTCTAGGGTTTATAGACTCAATGTTTGAGGCAGAAGGATGCTTAAAGATCTTCACTATTTCATTCAGAGGGCTAGCACCTTGCTCACTGTTGCACAAATCTGCCACAGAACTAGGACAAAACCAAGGATTCTCCTCAGTTCACCAAGATTGTCTTATATGCCCATCATCTTCATTATCATCATCTCATACAATACCTCTCTAGCTCAGCCTCCCCTCCCAGTGCCACTCCCTTTCCTCTACCCCAGATCCACTCCTCCTTCAGATAAGAGCAGGCCTCCTAGTGATATCAACTGCTCATGGCATAATAAGATGCAATAGGACTAGACACAAACCCTCTTTTCAAGGCTGGATGAGGTAGCCCAGTGGAAGAAAACAGGTCCCATGAGCAGGCAAAAGAGTCAGAGATACCCTCAATCCTACTGGTAAGAGTCACACAAACTCCTTAAGCTACACAACACAGCATGTATGCAGAGGGCCTAGCCCAGACCCATGCAGGTTCTAATTGACACTTCTGTCTCTGAGCTCTGTTTAGTTGATTCTTTGAGCCATAAACTCATGCTGTCCTCAGCCCTTCTGGCTGCCACAACCCTCCTCCCCATCTTCCATTTTGCTTGCAAGGCACCAGGTAAAGGGCACTTGCTAACTGAGAGAATTTTTCAGGAAAATTAGTACTGTAAATAGACTCTATTGCAGTCTTCTTCAAAATGCACTAGTTACATGATTTGCTTTCAAATAATTGAGGGGAAAACATCTCAACTCAAAGTTGGCTTACATTGAAAAGCACAAAGTTATTTAAGTATGTATATATGTAAAAGTAAAGGCTTTATGCTGATTGTTCTTTCAAAAGACTATTAAAGCAGAACAAATTTTCAAATTAAATGCAAATAAAACCACAAAGCTCCTACCCCCAAGTCCAATTAATAGCATCATTTAAGTGCGACATATCTATAAGCTTTTCCTGCAACTGAATGACATGGGTTGTACACAGCCCTGGCTGTTAAGACCCAATTTCTACAGGGTTGAAGAGTCCCACACCGCTGTGTAATGTGAAGCAATTGGGAAGTCTGTCATTTCGGTCTGGGCTTCTCCTCAGAAGGGAACACTGAGATGAACAACATCCACATGGGCAGCATGCAGTCCCAGTGAGGGAAGGATGGTCCAGGTTATCTTTCAAACTATCACTGTCCTAGTCACTGTCCTATTGTCATAAAGAGTCATCATTGATTAAACACACCACACATTCTTATAAAAAGAAGCATTTAATTAGGAGCTTGCTTATAGTTTTAGAGGACGAGTACCTGACCATCACAGTAGGAAGTGTGACAGCAGGCAGGCAGGCATGAAACAGGAGCAGGAACTGAGAGTTTACATCTGACCCACAAGCTGGATATACACATACACACACACACACACACACACACACACAGAGAGAGAGAGAGAGAGAGAGAGAGAGAGAGAGAGAGAGAGAGAGAGAGAGAGACAGAGAGAGAGAGAGACAAAGAGAGAGAGAGAGAGAGAGACAGAGACAGAGACAGAGACAGAGACAGAGACAGAGACAGACTCGGCCAACTGTTGGCTTTGGAAACCTCAACACTCCCAGTAGCATACCTTTTCCAACAAGACCTCTTTCCTCCTTCTAACCAATCCACCAATTGGGAACCAAACATTCAAATCTATGGGCTTGTTGGGGTCATTCTCATTCTGATACCACACTCACCAAAACAAAACTCTCCTGCTTTTCAGATTTTCAAAGAATATGCACAGGCCCCAATAATATAGTTCAAACCCAGAAAGAGATACTGTATGCTTCAAAACAATCTAAACTCCTTTGAAATATTTTATATCATTCCAACATTATTATAACTTACATTATTTTTTTGAATTCCAAACTTGGCATAAATGGACTCTATGCATTTGGTTGTCAGAGACTGTGGAATACACATTCTATATTTATACAGGCTGTGTTAGAGCAGAGAAGACTAGAATCTCAAATGTAAATGACAATGGTGGCAATTACACAAAACCTCCGGTGAGAGCCTCAACTTGAAGTCAGGAACATCCACAGTACCAAGGAGACATCAAGAGCAATCCATCCCACACAAAGCCCCCAGATGGTGGCTTGTGAAGAAAGCTGAGTAAGCTCAGCTGTGGGCTCCATTATCTTGAAATATCGCATCATTTCCTAATGTAAGTCATTTCGTTTCAAGCTCCATTGTGTACATGGCCACTATAAAATTCCTTTAATCATAATTTCAGAATGAAGTTGTATTGGCTGGCTGGAGTTATCACAGAGAAAGGAGCTTCAGGTAAGGAAGTGCCTCCATGAGATCTATCTCTAAGGCATTTTCTCAATTAGTGATCAAGGGGGAGGGCCCATTGTGGGTGGTGCCATCCCTGGGCTGATAGTCTTAGGTTCTATAAGAGAGCAGGCTGAGCAAGGCAGGGAAAGCAAGCCAGCAAGGAACATCCCTCCATGGCCTCTGCATCAGCTCCTGTATCCGGATCTGCTTGAGTTCCAGTCCTGACCTCTTTTGGTGATGAACAGCAATGTGGAAGTGTAAGCTGAATAAACCCTTTCCTCCCCAACTTAATTCTTGGTCATGATGTTTGTGCAGGAATAGAAACCCTGACTAAGACAGGAGTTTTCTTTTGGCTGATGGCAGATGTCCACTTGATGTGGGAATGGAAAGAAGAATGTGATTCTTATTTAACAACCCAAACTTCCAGATTCACTGTCCTTGGGTCCCTTTCCATTAGGTACAGCCCAGACTGTTTGCCAGTGAAACCAGCGTTGGATATCTTAACTCATGTTTGACTGGACACAACTGATTTTCCTCAGCTGCCTGGTGCCGCATTCTTCCTTGAGATAAAAATATGCAATGCCCTAAAGTGAGTTAAACTGTTGAGATTTTTTTCTGATCCTTAGCATTTTGAATTAGTAAGGTTTTATCATTTTGAAAATTGAAGTCATTTCTAAAACACCTCCACTATTGATTATAATCTACTACTGTCACATGTATGTTTATGTCTATTTTTTAAAAAATCCTGTATGTTTTAGTAAAAGAAGAAAGAGAGAAAGAGAGAAAGAAAGAAAGGAAGGAAGAAAGGAAGAAAAGAAGGAAGAAAAAGAAGGAAAGAAAGAAGAAAGAAACAAAGAAGGAAGAATGGAAAAGAAATGCAGTTGAGAAGCCACAGCAGAGCACTCTATCTACCATGAGCTGTGCTGCGGAGAGATACAGTACCGAGTAAGACAGGACAGCTATGCAGAACAACTCACACTACACAGAAAGACCTTCCCTGCAGCCAGGCACTGTGGTGGTCTGGGTAATGCCTTGGAAGCTTCGAGTGAGAAAGAAAGAAGAGGCACCAGAGAAGCTTGAGAGCTGTGTCTGGGCTGGATGTGAGGAGAGTGACATTCTGTAAACTATGGGAAGGCGTTTCTAGAAAGAAGACCAAGCGGGAGGAGATGCAGAGGAGACACATGCAAAGCCACAGAGGCCAAGTGTATTGAAATGATGACAAGGAGATTCAGAACAGCTATTTTCACAGAGTGATTCTATGTACCAGGCATGGCGACAACCACTTTGGTCCATTATTTCACTTAAGCATCACAACACTGATGCCTCATTTTATTGCTAAAAAACATTTGAGTCTTCAGGAGGTCAATCTGCAATGATCCTACAGCTGCTAAGTGGGACAGCTCAGTAGAGGCTAGAGTGAGCTCTTCACAGACGTTCCCACCTCTCCACGCTGCTGTTCAAAAGGCTATAAATAGCCTCGCATTGCTAATGCATGAAGTCAAAGTAGACAGAACAGCACATCTGTTTGCTAGACTACCACATCTGGACTTGTATGTGTGACTAAGCCATGTGGCTCCCTTTAGGAGTACTGCTTCATTCCCAGTACATGCTTCCAATATATTAGAGACGCAGGTTGTATCAATTCTTCATTTTGCTCTTGGCAAAGAATTGATCTGTGCATTGCCTAAAGTGCTAAGGTGAATATGATGAATATCTTTAGAAGATTGTCACCTTTATTACAAAAGGACAAATGGTAAAGCAATGGGGCGCATACAGTTTCGATCAACCTCAGTGAGTTCTGTTTGTGAAGCTCAGTGGGCCCAGCCTCACTGCTAGTTTCTCCAGACAGCTCAAAGATGAGTCTTGGAGACTGGTGATCCCAGGTGGAACTTCCTGTGATTGGTAAAATAAGTACCAATAACACCTATATCTAAGAACTATTGAAAGGATTAAATTAGTTAATATGTGTGGTATCTTGCACAGTCCTGGGATCAAAAGCTACTCAGTATGAACTGATACCACTCTCAGTTCTACACAATCCCAACCCATTTCTAATGTGCTGGATAGTGCTATTTTGCATTGCAATTGTTTCAGATATCTGAAAACAAAACAGCAACAACAACAAACAGAAACAAGAAAATACAGTGAGTTTATAGCATTATCATAATCATTTGATGTTTGCAGACTTAACACAAATATTCCTGAGGCTAAATAGTGGGTGTATGAAAGTATCAAGAAGATGAAATTTCCTGTAATAAAGGTGACAATCTTCTGAAGATACTCATCATATTCACCTTAGCAATTTAAACAATGCACAGATCAATTCTTTGCCAAGAGCAAAACGAAGAATTGCTACAACCTGCATCTCTAATATATTGGAAGCACGTACTGGGAATGAAGCAGTACTCCTGAAGGGAGTCACATGACTTAGTCACTCTGAGCTCCACCATAGGGCAAGAAGAGCCCCAAGAAATTATAGCTGTAGTCTCTTAAGGAATGCAGCTATGTCAATTACTGCTGGGAAGTCTTTTCTTGTTTAAGAAGACTCTACTTAAACAAACATGAGTATACTTTCTAAATAAGCCTCTTCCTTCCCCTGGCAGAAAAGCCAGCCTCCTTCTTCCTTGTTCCTTACAGTCTGTTTATACAGGAGCAAGACACTCAAAACCTGAGGCCGAAGCATTGCATTTGCTCCAAATAACCAAGAACTATTACACATTTAAGGATTTATATCTTCTGATGCAATTGCCTTCTTTAAAATGTTTTATTCTACAAGGTGAGACTATAGTCAGGTTTATATGGATCGAGTAACAAAATATATGCAAATCAAGTAATTAATTTTAACCAGATGTTCAGTGTCCTTATTACTGGCAGAAATGGGAGAAATTTAACCTCCATTTGTCAATATTTAAATCTCTAACTAAATAAAGCTGCAATTACAGTCAGAGTTTCTTAGGATTCCTTGCAGGCTATTTAGTTCATGAAATTTCTTTTTGCTAATTCAACCTAAAAGTTAATTTCCTCTAAAAATCTTCTTTATGCAGATTGGTTATTCTCTACAAAGTGTTTTGGTTTTTTGTTTGTTTTTTGAAAACGACAGATGCAACATCCTAGGTATATTGGGGAAGCCTTGTGAGCAAGAGTTGAGTTGTCAAGAGGTTGCTGTGGTCCAGGAACTGCCTGCTGTCGTCAGTACTTAACACATTCATAGAACTCAGTGACATTCATGTTTGGGGACTCAGACCTTCTTCCACCTCCATGTCTCATGTTTGATAATGTGTCTCAGTTTTCTGGTCCATAGACCTCAACGACAAGATCCAGTCTTAGAGGAGTCCCCAGCACATTGCAATGACAAGCTAATGATCTCCATCACTCTCACACTTAAGCAGTCATTTAAGCTACCATTAGCAGATGGATAGCTAGTCACTACAGAGGAAAAGAGCTCTCTCTCTCTATCTCTCTCTCTCTCTCTCTCTCTGTGTGTGTGTGTGTGTGTGTTCGTGCATGTGTGCATGCGCGCGTGTGTGTGTATGTGTGTGTGTGTGTGTGTGCATGTGCATGCCTGTGTGTGTGTGTTCATGCATGTGCGTGCCTGTGTGTGTTCATGCATGTGCATGCCTGTGTGTGTGTGTTCGTGCATGTGTGAGAGTGTGTCCTGCCTTTGCTCACCCCTCCACCTCCTTCTCACCTCTGCTTCTCTTGCTAATCCACCTCGTCTCTTGCTGTGGCTGCCCCACATCTTCCTGTGTTCTAAGCAGTGCAGTCCTCTGGGAGCCAAGCCTGTATACTTGTCTTCCTTACGTGCCTTTCCCTTTCACCCATGGACCAGCCCCTCCTGGATCCTGGCTTTAGCACAATCCACATACTGATAACTATCTTGCATCTATGTCCCAAGATCTAACCTCTCCTCTGAGCCTTCGACTGTTGCTCAAACTCCCGGCTGAACAAGGTCCCTGAATGTCTAGAAGATATCTCAAATGACAGACCTTCTGGCTCTCTACCTGACACTGACTCCACAGTCTTCATCACCTCAGTTAATGGCTCTATTATTCTGCTAAGCTCAGCACATCTTCCTCATTTTCTCTACCCAACCTCATCTATGACACTTCCTCTGTCTACGTGTACAAATGAGCAAATGGTCTCATCATGTCCACAGCTACTGTGTTGAGGTAGTGTCACAGCTTCCTAACTGGTAATTCTTCTTTCATTTTTTTCTCTACTGTAATAACCAGAGTGATCTTTTAAAAGCAAAAGTAAATAATTCTATAGCTTTAAACTTTCAAACAACTCCCTATCACAGAGACAATAATTCCAACATTTGCTAGAAGAACACCTGTCCATCTATTCAATCTCCTCCACTTGCTCATATATTCATCAAGCTGTACCCAGGGTCCTCCTTGTCGCCTGTTAAGTCACAGTTCCAGTCCTTTACCCCACCTTCAGCTTTGGGTCTGGGTTGCTTTTGTCTTGGATTTCCCCATGGCTTCCTTTTCATTCACATCTTTGTTCAAATGTCCCAACCCACCAATCTAAATTACATTTACCACCAGAGCATCATTCCAAAGTCCCTTAACACCACCCCAAACTTTGTCATTATTTTTGTGTTCTTCATGAGAGTGTTAACTCCACTGAAACTGAGAACATGCCTGTTCATTTCTTTAATGTTTACATTCAGATTCTCCAAGACAATCTTCAGAATGTGTTTACACCAACTGAAAATGTCTTAATGACTCAGCCTTTTGTCTTTCTCCGCAACCTATGTCTTCAGCAGAGGTGGGGTGAATGGTCCATACAATAGTGGGGATTCTTGCTAAATTATCAAAAGGCTTCTGAGTCTACAATACTACCTCACAACTGAAAATTGAAAATTTCCTGTTTCATTTCACTTTATATCATGAGTCACATAAAAATTCCTTCTAGACCCCTTCCCATATTTCATCTGTGTGTGACATTAATAACTCATTCATCTTCTTGAGCTAAGTCATAAGCTAAGTGAGATGAGCATGCTATTACTTACTGGCTGGTCATTCGAGTGCATTAAGAGCTTGTTGGATTCAGTGTTCAGGTCTTGGTTCCATTTATTAACTACAACACATCTCAATAGGAATCTACTATATTGCAAAGTAGACACATTACTAAGGAATCAACCACTCAAGAGAGAAGAAAGCAGACACGAGCTAGGCCTTCGGTTGTTGAGCAGCACTGCAGCATGGTAAAGTGTGATCTTGGCATCACCAAGGGAAGGACAGGTTACAGCGAGTACAGAACAGAGGGGTAAACATTTTCTATAAAGAATGCTGTTGAATTGGTGAGCATGGGGGCCAACGGCATTTGGTTTGTACTCACCAATAAGTGGATATTAGCCACAAAAAACAAGTACAGTCCACAGAACTCAAAAAGGTCACCAAGCTGAAGTGTCCAAGCGAGGACGTCTCAGTCCTGCTTGGGAGAGAGAAGAGAGCAATCTCAAGTGGGGAGAAATGGAGGGATCTGGGAGGGAAAGTAGACAGGGCTGGGGAGAGGGAGAACCTGATCTGACATTGGGGGAGGGAAAAGGACTGAAACCCTGAGAGCCAGCAGAAAGAATGGAAACAGGCAGCCTCAGGAGATAGGAGATTTGGGGGACCCTCCAGAATGCACCAGGGATGAACTGGGAGGTGAGAGACTCACAGGACTAAAAGGGAGGAACCTTAGATGAAACACCTGACAGTAGGGAGAGGGAACTTATAGAGCCCACCTCCAGCAGGAAGACGGGGCTTCAAATGAGGGAGGGGGCCATCCCACAGTAATAACTCTGACCCACAATTGTTCCTGTCTGAAAGAATTACAGGGATGGAAATAGAGAGAAGCCTGAGGGAAAGAAGGTCCAGTGACAGGTTCAAAGTGGGATCCAGCTCAAGGGGAGGTCCCAAGGCCTAACACTATTACTGAGGCTATGGAGAGCTCAGGAAAAGGGACCTAGCATGACAGCACTCGGAAAGACCCAACAAGTAACTGAAAGAGTCAGATGCAGATATTTTCAACCAAACAATGGGCAGAAGCAGCTGACCCCTGCTGTTGAATTAGGGAAGGCTGAATGAAGCTGAGGGCAACCCTATAGGAGGACCAACAGTCTCAATTAATCTGGACCCCCGGGATCTCTCAAACACTGGACCACCAAATAGGCAGCATATACCAGCTAATATGAGACCCCTAGCACACATACAATAGAGGAATGCTGGGTCTGTGTTTATTCAGAGATGATGCACCTAACCTTCAGGAGACTGGAGACCCGAGGGAGTTTAGAGGTCAGGAGGGGTTGGGGGTAGGGACATCCACATGGAGACAGGGGGAGGGAGGAGGTATGGGATGTGGAACAGTCAGAGGGTGGACAGGGGTTGGCAGGGTGGGGAATAAAATACGGCGTGTTTGAAATAATTAATAAAAAAATTTAAAAAGACTTTCTAATACATTAGAATGAATTTAAGGAAGGCTAGATAGCTAGACCCTGGGTGTGAAGGAATGGAAGGAAAGAATCCCTGAGTGGGCAGGAACATTGAGGCAAGGAGAAGCAATGCATAGTGGAGCTAAAGTCTAGATACATATTTTAAATGAATTGAAGGAAAGGGACAGGAATATGATGGTCAAATCATAGCAATTACCAATTTTAACTCATACTAAAATGGCACATTTCATAAATAATTACATTTCACCATATTAATCTGATTTAAGGAGAGGAGGGATGAGCACGTTCACAAGGACTAAAAAGAAAATCCACTAGCCAAATAAGATAGAAACCTTCATGGTTTGCTGATCTGAACTGAGGAGGAAGTTGGTTCAGTTCTGAATTTGGTCCATTGTGAAGGCATAACAGAATAGTTGAAAGGGTGAGGTTAAAAAGAAAAAGAGGCCAGAGATGACACCTGTGAGCCTGAAGGAAGAGCATGCCAGGCACCTTTGCCATTGAGGAAACTGTCTACACAGTATTTCTTTTCTCCTGATACCAACCCGCACTTTCACTTTGTATCCTTGTGTGTTTTCTGCAGAGCTGGGTATTGAAGCCATGGCCTTTTGCATGAACTCTTATCACTGACTGACTCCCATCCTCTTCATTTTTGAACTCATGATGAAACATCAAGTTTAGATTAACTTCAAGTAACTTTTAAAACATTGTTGAACAAAAAATAGATTATTTCTAAATGATGAAAATGGCACACACATCAAAAACAACATTAATTCACAGTAGCCTAGTTGCTGCAATAAAAATAAATGAAGAGACTAATACCATAGTTAAGGTAAGATTTCAGGAAGATTGTTAATGTACTTGGACTTGGAACAAAATTGCAGAGAAAACCCAATGGAAAATGATTTTAATGCAACCTTTACATAAATGAAATTGGATCAGTGCAGGGTGACTATGTCAGGAATATGGAACTTAGCTTTGCTACCAATGGGATGGAGGAGAGGAGGGGAAGAGTTAAGAATGGAGGAAATTAAGAGAGTGGAGAAAGAAGAAAGAAAGGAAAGAAGGAAGGAAAGAAGGGTGGGGAAAGAAAAGTTCCTCATTGAAGGCAAGGATTTCCCAACTCTTAAAAAATTGTACACATTCCTCTACAAGGAAATGAAGAATGAATGATATCCATACCAATTAAAAACTGAAAGACACCCGGTGTTTTCACTAAAGAGAACTCAATGATTACAGCTCGGCTTAAGCATATCACGAGTTTCTCTGTTGGTATAGTAGTCGCTGCAACACTTGGGTTAGCCAACATTTCTTATCTGGATCTGTGTGATCAGTACAGGATATTTCAGTGGAAAAATCATCATCTCTTCCAATCATAGCCTAAATAAAAGCCTAATTCTCAAATTAGTGATTATTCCTCCCTGCTAGGCACATTAGTTGCTATTCATTCCAAGACTCTTATCATGCCTGCTCGATTTCTACAACAATTTTTTCCCTGAAATTCTGAATAGATTTGGCTTTTATGATTCCTCTGCCTAAGTGCTTAGAAGGATAAATACTATTATGGAGGCATGCCACAAAAGAGAGCACATTTTAATAGGATTATGATAACAGAATCTTTATCCACGGACTGCTGCAAAGAGCAGAGAAGGAGACTTCTGTTTTCAGATTAGAGCTCAGGCTTTGAAATGAAAAGTGGATTATCTTATTAGCTTGGAAAATGATGTATAGCACTCAAGTCGCCTTTCTTGTTTGTAAAAGGAACCCTTTCAGGTGAACATGCTGTTGGCGGGCTACCGCCAGTATGACATGCATCCCACAAAGCAAGAGAAACTACAAAGAGAGCCATTCTGCTCCTCTCAGGGCAGCTGTGGTTACTTTTCTTCTGAATCTCAAAAGCAATCAAACTCCTCAGTAGCTAAAACCTACGCAGCTGCTGTGTGTAAATAGTGGATGAGTGAAACTGTAGAGAACTACACTCTCTCAGAGACTTGAACAGAAATATTTTCACTTCAACTGCAAAATAGTCCAATGAGTTTAGCCTTTGTAATGCTTAAGAAAATCTGCATTTAACTGAACGCAAAATAGGAACAAGGAGTTTAGGTGTTAATAACATTTCGATCCCAAAAGATTTGGGGCTGCATCTGGTGAACCTTACTAAGTAAGGTCCAAGTGTGGCAGGGATAAAGGGGCATGAGGGTGTGTCATGGGAGTTAGCAACGGTCAGCTATAGGTGCTCTCTTTGAAGCTGTTGCTCTATTGGCAACGATGAAGTCCAGGAAAGCCCACAACTGGGCCAATACTCAGCATGGTAATCAGCCCCTTGTAATCAGCTCCTCCATCCACACAGTAGCATTGCTCTCAATAGAACAAACTAACAATGTGCACAGACAACCCTAGCACTCCAGACTTCACTGCACAGGAGTCCCTTCGGATCTGCCTCTTGACTGGTGATCTCTATACTTCCAAGGCAAGCACCTGTGGTATCAAACATTCAGAAATAAGGGTACTATCCATACTCATGTATTAATTACTTTTCTTGCCATAACCACTTTGAAACACAATCTGAGGAGATGCAGTCCATCATGGCGGG
This sequence comes from Apodemus sylvaticus, assembly GCF_947179515.1. Classification (NCBI taxonomy): domain Eukaryota; kingdom Metazoa; phylum Chordata; class Mammalia; order Rodentia; family Muridae; genus Apodemus; species Apodemus sylvaticus. Next base: position 100,621,393 of record NC_067475.1, read on the forward strand.
AAAGTGTGGCAGCCGGATTAGGAGTCAGCTGATCACCGTGTGTCTGGAGTCAGGAAGCAGAGAGAGAGATGAACGCTGGTGCTCGACTCACTTTCTTTTGCACAGTCCAGGCCCCCGGTCTATCAGTGGTGCCACTCACTTTCAGGAGGGAGGTTCATCATTCTTCATCAGTTAAACATCATGTAAATATCCTCACAAATACACTTTCCGAACTGTGTTTCCATGGCGACTCTAAATCTAGTCAAGCTGATAGAGAATATTAACTACCACAATCCATTTTGACAATTTTAAATAGAAAAATATTAACATTTCACGGTTTCAGCTGGTACTGTGGTTTTGAAAGATAGTATTGAATATCAGAATGCCAAGCTCTAGGGCCTGGTTGTTTTCAAAAGAAGTATGTGATTTACTAACAAGAGAATTAGAAATGATTTAATAACTGGGTAAAAGGATATTCAAAATATATAGTGGTTTCCTCACTACCAGTTGCTTAACATGCAGATTTAGAGTGGATATATTTGGGAGGGTATTTACATAGGATCCTGGTAGAGCAGAGCTGAGGGCTCTCACAAAATGTCCCTTCTATTACCAGTCGTGAGAAATACTTTCATATCATAACTGCTAGTGTGAGTGTAGACTAGTTATATATCAACTTGGTTGTGATGAAAATCAAGTTATGAAAACCAACCTTAGAAAACAACGATCTCTTTAAAATGTCATTTGACCCATTCAAGGTTAAATCCATTTCCCAAAGTAAAATTCCATAAAGTTAATATCTACCAGCTTTACATGTCTTCCTCTGTATTAACCTCATCTCTCTGCTCTAACAAGGATTCTAAGGGACTTGTGAGGGCTTCCTGTTATTCTGTGCTCCTCAATGTGCCAACTCAGGATGACACGTTGGACTCTCTCCATTTCATACATGTGTAAATATGCACAACGGTGAAAGAAAAGAAGCATATGTGAGCTCTGATACTTGTCCCTTCAGCTATTTTCAGGGTCTAGAATCAAGAGTTATGGGGGTAGGGATCTGGCATGTTGTGGCCAATAATGACTGTTAACTTAGCCAAATTGAGTATTACCAAGACTATATGACTCTGTCCTTGTCTGTGAGGAAATTTCAGCATTAGATTAAATAAGATGGAAAGATGCAACTTAACTGTGAGCAGCCCTATTTCATGGGCTAAGGTTATGAACTATTAAAAGGGAAAGCAAGCTAAGAATCAGAGTTCATCTCTTTCTACTTCTTGATGGTGAAGTAACCAGTTGCCAAAAGCTCCTGCCAGTAAGACTTTCCAGTCATCTTGAATTGTATCCTTCAAATGGTGAGCCAAAACAAGCAAACAAACAAATAAACAAACAAAAGATTCTTTCCTTAAGTCACTTTTGTCAGATATTGTTACAGCAACTAGAATACTAACAGCATGTTTATTGGACTTATTTGTTACTAATTTAAATGATACTTTATGAATTTCTTGAGGAATTTAATATATTTTGATCAAATTCATCTTCCTACTCCAGTAATCCTAGATCTACCTCTCTCCTCCTAATTTTATGTTAACATTTTCTGCTTTAAGCTCACATAGTCCAATTCCACAATGGTCCCTGAGATTTGAGGGGAGGAATATGATATTGATGTGCCCCATTTATGGAAAGTACTTTATAGTCACTTATCCACTGCATATTGATCAGTTCTGTTAATTGTCACCTACAAAAAAAGGAGAAAGAAAAAAAGAAAAGAAAAAAGAGCTTATTCAATGAGGTTGAGGGTCATGATAATCTATGCATACAGTGATAAATCATTAGAAGTCAGTTTAATGCTATGTCAATTTAGCAAACTAATAGTAAGATGTTCTCCCCTAGTATATATATAGCCTATTTAGCCATAGATTCTTGGCTCCAATAATGGTGCCAGGTATGGGTTGTATCTGGCAGAACAAATCTTAAATCTAAATAAAAAAGTGTTTGATTATTCTTGTAACATTTGCGCCATTACTGCACAAGTGAGCGTATCTTGTCAGGCAGCCATTTTTGTAGCACACAGCCTTCACATCTAGATATGATTGATGGTGGCTTTTCTCTTCTGGTAGTGTTTAAGCACCTCCTAGCACCACAAGAACTATCTATTAGACAAGCAACATCAAGGTCAGAAGTAGCTTGATTTTTCTCTATCTATATCCCAATTATGTGTGTCTTAGCAATAGGCTTTTACCACCTGATTCTGGAGGTCAAATAAGAGCAAGGACACCAACCTGTGAAATTTAGAGTCTATGCTCTAATCTATACTTGTGGTTGTGATGTAATTCGACAATGCTGATGGACACCAGAGGTTAATACAAGTTCAGGCATTTGTTTCCTCATTGTGGAGCAAGCATGAGGTTTGTAAAAATTAATCAAGAAACAGTTAAATGTCAGAGATAAAACTTGGACTGCCCTAGAGGAATTTTTAAATCAACTGCTGAAATTTCAGGAATGAGGAAAGTCTAAAGAAGTAAACAAGCTCAAGATGCTTAGCAATTCCACCAGATTGTAAACCCACAGAAATGTCATTATGTTGAGATACATTGTAGAGATGATGATCCTGTCCCTCTAAATACTTCAGGGTGTGTCCTCTACATGCAAGAGATTCTCTTACATGATCACAATACAATATCCAGCTATGAAAAATCAATTAGCTTAATAACATCTTTTAGACATTCAAGGAATAACTTGTCTTCCATTTCTAGGCTGTCTTCTATGATATTAGTCACAGTGGAGGTAAAAGAAGAATCTGGGATCCAGTTAAAGTCCACAGTATACATTTGGATATTCTCTCCCTCCTTCTCCCCTTCCCCTCCCCTCTCCCTCTTCATTTTCCTCCTTCCCTCTCCTTCTGGTTCCTCTACAGCTAACACAATATCATTACTTTGTGCTTGACATATTTCATGGCATTGACTTTCATAAGGATGCCAGCCACTTATAAAATGTCTGACATTTTGAGTTCATCAGATTATTTACTTATGATTAGATTCTAGTTTGACATTTTAGTCAAGAGCACTAGGGAGATGGCATTGTTCTCTTCTTCCTAGAACACATTAAGAAGTAGGTAACATCAATCTATTCCACTCCTGATGACACTGAGTTGAGTAGTGCATTATTCTCAAGATCTTTCCATTTTGGAGGCACATATTTCCCTAGTAATAATCTAAATTGACCAAGGTGTGAAACTTGGATTGTATGAGAACAATTCGAATTTGTGAGATGACTTTAGTGTCCAATAATGATCTTTGCCATCATATTTTATATTTATTAGTTGATATTACATGAAGAATAGCTTTCTGTCTCCCTCTTTTCTCTTTTATTTCTTCCATTTAGTTTCAGAATTTCCTTCCTCGGCAATGGTACTGCCCATACTACACATGTCCTTAACGTTATCAGTTAAGGAATAAAGATGACACCAGAGACCGGGACCCACAGGTCAACCTGATCCAGACAATCCCTCATTGAAACTCTTCTCAAGTGATTCTAGACTGTGTCAAGTTGACAATTAAAAGTAACAATCTCGTAGCCTAAGCCAGGTAAAGCAGTCCTTCTGGTATCTACTTGTACACACTTATAATCAGTGATGTCTTCCAGGAGGATTACATCTTACAGAAATTACTGATGAATTGATAAATTATAAATGACAGCCAGCCCTAGACCTCACAGAATGAGAGGTCACTGAAAGCTTAGCTACAGAATCATCTCGTCATTTACTCAAAGCTGACCTGCATTTGCTCCAAATATTTCTCTTTTTCTAGATCCTCCAATATTGTACCCTTGTAACATGCCTTCTGATTTCCAACCCCAAGTAAGTCTAACCACCCTCCTTTGCTACAAATTCTACAAATGATGGATTATAGACTGGCCTCAACCATCAATTATCTGAGCAGTGAACTTATGAGAAACAACTCCCTCCTTCCTACAACACTCTGACCATGGAATCTATGGATTCCTCTTGTAAACAAGTTACTGGTAGGAATTGAAAACCTCGGGTTAACAGACAAAAATTAAATGTCATTAAATCTCACAATACAGAAATTGGACCTAGTTTGGGAGTAACTTATCCTATTTTCATGAATTTCTCTTTACCTTCAAAAACCTTAAAGGAATGAACTGAAGCACAAACATCGTGCTCTCATCCTGGCTCCTCTAGCGCTGGAGGGAAGGTAACATCTGGAGAACCTAGGCCAGCTTCTATGATTGCCAGCTGTGTAGCAAATTTATTTAACATTTCTCATATTTATTTCCTTACCCATAAAACATATTCAATAACAGCAATGACATCTAAGAGTTGTTATGAAAATGAAATGTGGGCAGACTGGGAGCACACAGCTTGCTCTGGCAGCACGAAGCTTAGGTTCCAGTCCTGAGGCCTCTGGCGGGAGCCTTCAGATCTCCGCTTTGGGATCCAGAACAGCCTGGGCTGCAAAGCCACATATCCAGGTCCTGCAAGAGGCCAGAGGGGCACCCCCAGGCCGGCTGGGAGGAGTCAGTGTACTCTGTTGAATCTAGCAGGCCCCAGGCGGGAGCCTTCAGGTGTCTTCTTCAGGATCTGAACAGCCTGGGCCACAGTACCCTGTCTTCAGGCAGTGCAGGAGGTCATCTGTGCACCAGAGGCCACCTGAGAAGAGGCAGCTTGCACTAGTGGGTCCAGCATTGACAAGACCAACTAACACCAGTGAGAACTAGATGGCAAAACGCAAATGCAGGAACGTCACTAACAGAAATCAAGGCAATATGGCAGCATCTGAACCCAATTCTCCTTTAACAGCATGTCCTGGATACCCCATCACACCAGAAAAACAAGATTTGGATTTAAAATCACTGGTCATGATGCTGCTACAGGAACACATGAAGGACATACTTAAAGAAATTCAGGAGAAAATGATCAAAAGTTAGAAGCCCTTACAGGGGAAACACAAAAATCATTGAAAGAAATTCAGGAGAATACTAAAGCCAATAAGGAGGAAACGCAAAAATAATTTAAAGAAATACAGGAGAACTTTGGTCAACAGTCTGAGGTCATGAAAGAGGAAACACAAAAATCTCTTAAAGAATTACAGGAAAGCACAAACAAGCAAGTAAAGGAGCTAAGCAAAACCATCCAGGATCTAAAATCAGAAGTAGAAACAACTAAGAAAACTCAATCTTTTTCTAAGAAAACTTAGAAAACCTTGGAAAGAAATCAGGAGACATAGATGCAAATATCAACAACAGAATACAAGAGATAGAAGAAAGAATCTCAGATGCTGAAGATACCATAGAAACCATGGACTCAACAGTTAAAGAAAATGCAAAATGCAAAAAGCTTGTAACCCAAAACATCCAGAAAATCCAGGACACAATGAGAAGACCAAACCTAAGGACTATAGGCATAGATGAGAGTGAAGATTTACAACTTAAAGGGCCAGCAAACATCTTCAATAAAATTATGGAAGAAAACTTCCCTAACCTAAAGAGAGAGATGCCCATGAATATACAAGAAGCCTACAGAACTCCAAACAGACTGGACCAGAACAGAAATACTTCCCGTCACATAATAATCAAAACACCAAATGTTCTAAACAAAGAAAGAATATTAAAGGCAGTAAGAGAAAAAGGCCAAGTAACATATAAAGGAAGACCTATCAGAATCACAGCAGACTTTTCACCTGAGACTGTGAAGGCTAGAAGGTCCTGGGCAGATCTCATGCAGACTCTAAGAGAACACAAATGCCAACCAAAACTACTATATCCAGCAAAACTCTCAATCACCGTAGATGGAGAAACTAAGATATTTCATGACAAAACCAAGTTTACCCAATATCTGTCCACAAACCCAGCCCTACAAAGGATAATAGGAGGAAAACACCAATACAAGGAGGGAAACTTCACCCTGGAAAAAGCAAGATAGTAACCTTTCATCAAACCCAAAAGAAGTTAAGCATTCAAATTTAAAAAATAACGTCAAAAATGATAGGAAGTAACAATCATTATTCCTTAATATCTCTTAACATCAATGAACTTAATGCCCCAATAAAAAGACACAGACTAACTGACTGGATACGTAAACAGGACCCTACATTTTGCTGCTTACAGGAAACACACCTCAGGGTCAAAGACAAACACTACCTTAGAGTAAAAGGCTGGAAGACAACTTTACAAGCAAATGGTCTCAGGAAACAAGCTGGAGTAGCCATTTTAATATCAGATAAAATTGACTTTCAACCCAAAGTCATCAAAAGAGACTCTGAGGGACACTTCTTGCTGGTCAAAGGAAAAATACAACAAGAAGAACTCTCAATCCTGAACATCTATGGTCCAAATGCAAGGGCACCCTCTTTCGCAAAAGAAACTTTATTAAAACTCAAAGCACACATTGCACCTAACACAATAATTGTGGGTGACTTCAACACTGCACTTTCCTCAATGGACCGATCAGGAAAACAGAAACTAAACAGGGACACAATGAAACTAATTGAAGCTTTGGACCAATTAGACTTAACATATATATATAGAACATTCTATCCTAAAACAAAAGAATATACCTTTTTCTCAGCACCTCATGGCACCTTCTCCAAAATCGACCATATAATTGGTCACAAGACAGACCTCAACAAATATAAGAAGATCGAACTAATCCCATGCCTCCTATCAGATCACTATGGAGTAAAAGTGGTCTTCAATACGAACAAAAACAACAGAAAACCCACATACACGTGGAAACTGAACAATATTCTACTCAATGATACCTTGGTCAAGGAAGAAATAAAGAAAGAAATTAAAGACTTTTTAGAACACAATGAAAATGAGAACACAACATACCCAAAACTATGGGACACAATGAAAGCAGTGCTAAGAGGAAAACTCATAGCCCTGAGTGCCTCCAAAAAGAAAATGGAGAGAGCATACATTACCAGCTTAATGACACACCTGAAAGTCCTGGAACAAAAAGAAGCTATTTCACCCAGGAGGAGTAGAAGGCAGGAAATCATCAAACTCAGGGCCGAAATCAATCAAGTAGAAACAAAGAGAACCATACAAAAAATCAACGAAACCAGGAGATGGTTCTTTGAGAAAATCAACAAGATAGATAAACCCTTAGCCAGACTGACCAAAGGGCACAGAGAAAGTATCCAAATTAACAAACTTAGAAATGAAAGGGGAGATATAATAACAGAAACTGAGGAAACCCAAAAAATCATCAGATCCTACTACAAGAGACTGTACTCAACACAACTGGAGAATCTGGGGGAAATGGACAATTTCCTTGACAGATACCAAATACCAAAATTAAATCAGGACCAACTAGACCATCTAAACAGTCCCATAATGCCTAAAGAAATAGAAGGAGTCATAGAAAGTCTTCCAACCAAAAAAAGCACAGCACCAGATGGTTTCAGTGCAGAATTCTATCAGACCTTCAAAGAAGAGTTAACACCAATACTCTTCAAACTATTCCACAAAATAGAAACAGAAGGAACACTACCCAATTCCTTCTACGAAGCCACAATTACGCTGATACCAAAGCCACACAATGATCCAACAAGAAAGAGAACTTCAGACCAATTTCCCTTATGAACATCTATGCTAAAATACTCAATAAAATTCTTGCCAACCGAATCCAAGAACACATCAAAACGATCATCCACCATTATCAAGTAGGCTTTATCCCGGGAATGCAGGGTTGGTTCAATATACAGAAATCCATCAATGCAATCCACTACATAAACAAAGTCAAAGAACAAAACCACGTGGTCATTTCATTGGATGCTGAAAAAGCATTTGACAAAATTCAGCATCCTTTCATGCTTAAAGTCTTGGAGAGAACAGGAATTCAAGGCCCATACCTAAACATAGTAAAAGCAATATACAGCAAACCGGTAGCCAGCATCAAACTAAATGGAGAGAAACTTGAAGCAATCTCACTGAAATCAGGGACCATACAAGGCTGCCCCCTTTCTCCTTATCTTTTCAATATTGTACTTGAGGTACTAGCTCAGGCAATTCAAAAACATAAGGAGGTCAAAGGGATACAAATTGGAAAGGAAGAAGTCAAACTATCATTATTTGCAGATGACATGATAATCTACCTAAGTGACCCAAAAAACTCCACTAGAGAGCTCCTACAGCTGATAAACAACTTCAGCAAAGTGGCAGGTTATAAAATCAACAAAAGCAAATCAGTGGCCTTCCTATACTCAAAGGATAAGCAGGCTGAAAAAGAAATTAGAGAAATGACCCCCTTCACAATAGCCACAAACAGTATAAAGTATCTTGGGGTGACTCTTACCAAACATGTGAAAGATCTGTATGACAAGAACTTCAAGACTCTGAAGAAGGAAATGGAAGAAGACCTTAAAAAATGGGAAAACCTCCCATGCTCATGGATCGGTAGAATCAATATAGTTAAAATGGCCATTTTGCCAAAAGCAATCTACAGATTCAATGCAATACCCATCAAAATCCCAATTCAATTCTTCACAGAGTTAGAAAGAGCAATTATCAAATTCATCTGGAACAACCAAAAACCCAGGATAGCTAAAACTATTCTCAGCAACAAAACAAAATCTGGGGGAATCAGTATCCCTGACCTCAAGCAATACTACAGAGCAATAGTGTTAAAAACTGCATGGTATTGGTACAGTGACAGGCAGGAGGATCAATGGAACAGGATTGAAGATCCAGAAATGAACCCACACACCTATGGCCACTTGATCCTTGACAAAGAGGCTGAAAACATCCAATGGAAAAAAGATAGCCTTTTCAACAAATGTTGCTGGTTCAACTGGAGGTCAGCATGCAGAAGAATGCGAATTGATCCATCCTTGTCTCCTTGTACTAAGCTCAAATCCAAATGGATCAAGGACCTCCACATAAAGCCAGACACTCTGAAGCTAATAGAAAAGAAACTGGGGAAGACCCTTGAGGACATCGGTACAGGGAGAAAGTTTCTGAACAGAACACCAATAGCGTATGCTCTAAGAGCAAGAAATGACAAATGGGACCTCATAAAATTACAAAGTTTCTGTAAGGCAAAGGACACCATCAAGAGGACAAATCGGCAACCAACAAATTGGGAAAAGATCTTCACCAATCCTACATCAGATAGAGGGCTAATATCCAATATATATAAAGAACTCAAGAAGTTAGACTCCAGAAAACTGAACAACCCTATTAAAAAATGGGGTACAGAGTTAAAAAAGGAATTCTCACCTGAAGAACTTAGGATGGCAGAGAAGCATCTTAAAAAATGCTCAACTTCATTAGTCATTAGGGAAATGCAAATCAAAACAACCCTGAGATTTCATCTTACACCAATCAGAATGGCTAAGATTAAAAATTCAGGAGACAGCAGGTATTGGAGAGGGTGTGGAGAAAGAGGAACACTCCTCCACTGCTGGTGGGGTTGCAAATTGGTACAACCACTCTGGAAATCAGTCTGGCGGTTCCTACAAAAACTGGGCACCTCACTTCCAGAAGATCCTGCTATACCACTCCTGGGCATATACCCAGAGGATTCCCCACCATGTAATAACGATACATGCTCTACTATGTTCATAGCAGCCCTATTTATAATTGCCAGATGCTGGAAAGAACCCAGGTATCCCTCAACAGAAGAGTGGATGCAAAAAATGTGGTATATCTACACAATGGAGTACTATTCAGCCATTAGAAACAATGAATTCATGAAATTCTTAGGCAAATGGATGGAGCTAGAGAACATCATACTAAGTGAGGTAACCCAGATTCAAAAGGTGAGTCATGGTATGCACTCACTAATAAGTGGATATTAACCTAGAAAAGTGGAATACCCAAAACATAATCCACACATCAAATGAGGTACAAGAAGAAAGGAGGAGTGGCCCCTGGTTCTGGAAAGGCTCAGTGAAGCAGTATTAGGCAAAACCAGAACGGGGAAGTGGGAAGGGGTGGGTGGGAGGACAGGGGAAGGGAAGGGGGCTTATGGGACTTTCAGGGAGTGGGGGGCTAGAAAAGGGGAAATCATTTGAAATGTAAATAAATTATATCGAATAAAAAAAATTAAAAAAAAAAGAAAAAGAGCACTAACAAAAAAATAAATTCAGGAGACAGCAGGTGTTGGAGATGGTGTGGAGAAAGAGGAACACTCCTCCACTGCTGGTGGGGTTGCAAATTGGTACAACCACTCTGGAAATCAGTCTGGCAGTTCCTCAGAAAACTGGGCACCTCACTTCCAGAAGATCCTGCTATACCACTTCTGGGCATATACCCAGAGGATTCCCCACCATGTAATAACGATACATGCTCTACTATGTTCATAGCAGCCCTATTTATAATTGCCAGATGCTGGAAAGAACCCAGGTATCCCTCAACAGAAGAGTGGATGCAAAAAATGTGGTATATCTACACATTGGAGTACTATTCAGCCATTAGAAACAATGAATTCATGGAATTCTTAGGCAAATGGATGGATCTAGAGAACATCATACTAAGTGAGGTAACCCTGACTCAAACGGTGAATCATGGTATGCACTCACTAATAAGTGGATATTAACCTAGAAAACTGGAATACCCAAAACATAATCCACACTTAAAACGAGGTACAAGAAGAAAGGAAGAGTGGCCCCCTGTTCTGGAAAGACTCAGTGAAGCAGTATTCAGCAAAACCAGAACGGGGGAGTGGGAAGGGGTGGGTAGGAAAACAGGGGAAGAGAAGGGGGCTAGAAGGGGGAGTGGGGGGCTAGAAAAGGGGAAATCATTTGAAATGTAAATAAAAAATATATCGAATAAAAAAAAAGATAAAAAAGAAAAAAAAGAAGAAGAAGAATACACCATGGAATGCAATCTCTGATAAGTGGATATTAATTAGCCCAGAAACCCTGAATACCCAAGGCACAAATCGCATAACAAATGACTCCCATGAAGAAGTATGGAGAGGGTCCTGATCCTGGAAAGGATTGATCTAGCATTGGAGGGGAATATAAGAACAGAGAAAAGGGAGGAAGGTATTTTGAGAATGGATGGAGAGAAGAAGGTTTATGGGACATATGGGGAGGGAGGATCCGGGAAAGGGGAAATCATTTGGAATGTAAACAAAGAATATAGAAAATAAAATAAAAATATTAAAAAAAAGAAAAGAAAATGCAAACCATGCTAAAGAGATCTAACATCCACTGCCATTCCATCAGTAAATGATATGACGCATCCATATTGTTGTTAATGGAATGACTTTATGCTTCCTGGGCAAGCTTACAAAACATTTACCTAACCATTTCTATGGAAATAGCTTTCTGATATCTCAATATTCCTCATCTCAGCATCTCCTCTTACATTCCAGAAATATTCTACTAGACTATTCTAGCTTCTCAGAATCAAATGAATTCAAATTGCACTGTCCATCTCTCTGGAATCTCTATCTTTATTCCCTTGTACTTTTTTTTAAAAAAAAAACTTTTTAAAATTTTTGGATAATTGAAATTTCACACAAAATTTTAAAAAATATAACACAAGATACTGTATACTGTCCACTGAGTTGTTTTGCATAACAATATTGTGAGATCATAAGCAGGAAACTAACATTGATTCAACCCTCCTACCTTAACCAGTTTTCTTCAGCCACTGTGTTATTAAGATCTGTGCAACTTTACCATGTGTATAAGCTCATATAGTTACTGTCACAGTCAAGATGTAGAAAGTTTTCATTACTGGAATCCCTCATACTACCATTTCATAGCATCCTCTTCCTCCTGACTATCCCTAACTCTTGTCATCTACTTATTTATTCATTCATCATTTCTATAATTTTGTCACACGATGATGCTTATAAGAATGGAGTCACAAAATAGAGTTCTGATACGTCCTTTTTAAAAACTCACAATTGTTCCCTGGAGACAGTCAGAGTCATGATTATCAATGAGTCATTGCTTCTCCCTGCTAGAGAGAGCAGAGTGATCTGATGGAGCACAAACAGATTGTTCAAGTAGCTTTCAGGTTGTGTTCATTGCAAAGAAAACTGACATTTCCATTGGCTTTTCTGTTTCCGTGGGATAGATATGTAACAAAGCTAATGCAATTGTGAATGATGAGTACACATTTAGTTAAATTGATCTAATTGGATATTCCTTATGGTACCTCACCAAAAAGTGTGAGTGGTTCAGTGTCTATGCACCTCCTGGTGTTATCATCACTTCTTAAAATAACTGCTTTGATCAATGTATAGTGACATCTCTCTTTCATTTTAATTTACATCTGTACCAGTAGCACATGGGTGTGCCACGTTTTCTCACACTTGTTTATACTCTCTATAACTTCTTCTTCAGTGAAAGGCTTGTTTTTGTACTTTTTTCCATTTTTCAGTTGGATTGAGCCATGTATTATTTACTTCTAAGTTTCTAAGATTTTAAATATATTCTAGATACATGTTCTTTGCTAGATATGTGACTCGCACTGTATCCCAGCCTGCAGCTTGCTGTGTCTTCCAAAGTCTTTCACAGGATAAGTGTTGATGATCCCTGCCTGCTAATTTTGTTCTTTTTGTGGATTGCGCTTTTTCAGCACCAGTTCTTCATATTTTAGCCTTAGCTCTTCTTGTTTTATCTTCCCTGTTCCCCAAATCATTCTTAATGTTGTATTTTACATATGAGTTCCCAATTCATTAATAGAATTTTAAAATAGGACCTGTGGGCAGGTGAGGGGTTAGCTTTCCATAGAAGGACAGGGATCCTTAGCTCATCACAGAGTCCAGACAATGAACAGGTTTCCTCAGTGTCACTTCTCACTGACGCCCATAGTGCCTTACCCACACAAGACAACATAGGGTTTTTTTACGGGCCATTGTTCCCACCACAAAACTGTTTTTTCTTGGCCTTTCCCCTCAACCCCTTTAGTTTTTTTGGGTTTTTTTGGATTTGGTTTTTTTGAGACAGGGTTTCTCTGTGTAGCCCTGGCTGTCCTGGAACTCACTCTGTAGACCAGGCTGGCCTCGAACTCAGAAATCCTCCTGCCTCTGCCTCCCAGAGTGCTGGGATTACAGGCGTGTGCCACCACCACCCAGCTCCTCAACCCCTTTAGAAGGTCACCTCTTCTGTATTCCCATGACGCTGTCCCTCCTCCTCAGACAAAACTCTCTGCACCCCGATCTTCTCACCCCTGACATTCTTAGCCCTCTCGATTCCATCCAGCTTTCTCTCTACCAAATGGGGCTCACTGGAAAACAATTTGTTTTATGGAAGGCTTTTTTAGAACTAAATTAAATTAGATATAAAGATCAGTAAAACTAACCTAGACCACAATCAGTTCTCAATGTATTAATCATTATGATTGTAATAATTGTAATGATGTCTTTGGCATATCTCACGTGATAGTTTATTATAGATATTTGTTATGTGTTCATTCTTTACTCCTCTTCTCCACCAATTATGTGACATTTCCTACAGTACATCTTGTCCATTACACTATGGCGTCCATAGGCTCTGACAAACACTTGTTGAATTGATTTGTATATTTTATTTCAATTTCTATGCCAGCTCAAAAAAATAAGAGCAACTAAATTTTACTCCCAATCAACATATTGATTTGTTGACCTTTTCTTCAATGGTTTTGTGTTTTATTGCAACATTAAAAGTCAAATGACTTATGGAAAGAAGGGATAATTAGGTTACTTAATAGACATAGAAAAGTAGGCTTAAAAGTGGTGACTGCTGCTGTTTCTCTTCCTCCTCCTTCTCCCCCTCCTCCTCCTCCTCCTCCCCCTTCCCTTCCTCCTCTGCCTCCTCTTCCTCCTTTTCCTCCTCCTCCCCTTCTTCCTCATTCTTCCTTTGTTTCTTCATGATCCCCAACAGAACAGTATTCTTTTTAAGAGCAAAACCAATATGCAAAACTTTTTTAGACAGATGCTATTGAGTCCCACATCACATTCCATCACACCTGACTTCCCCACATTTTTGGAAGAAGATGCACCAAGAAGGATTAGTGAAGGAGAATAAGTTAAACATTGTGGCAAAGGATGAGAATTCAGGATTCTAAAAGACAAAGCTAATCGAATTGGGAAGGCTTTGACAGAGCACACTGAAAAAAATGACAAATTCATTTGTAGAAAGTGGTAACACAAAAATAAAACTTTCTAGAAAAGAAGAATATTTTATGCTACTGAGAAGCTCAGAATATAGATGTAATTAACTACAAAAAGGAGAGCTCAGAATGTTTGGGTACAAAGTTAAAGCTGGGTGGGAGGAATAAGTTCTGGTGTTCTGCTGCACAGCGGGATACCTATAATTAACATAGTGGAACATGCACTTCAGTATCACTAGAAGAGAGAATTCTCAGTGTTTCACCACAGAAAAGTGATAAATATTTATGGAAGTGGGCATTCAAATTGTTGGATTTGATAATCATACAAATCACATCTGTATCAAAACACCATGCCATGCTGTTCAGATTATACCTATATATCTACATGGCGGGGGAACTATAAAAATATTTTCAAAATCTCTCGAAAGCTGTGTCTAAGAATTCGGTTGCCACTTGCTGAGACAAAGCTGGCTTTGGTTTCAAGATGTGCCGTCTCCAGCTCAAGGGAGGAAATCTTAGTTTAGCCATTGCCACTGCCAATATTTGATTTTGTTAGTGGCATATGACACATTCTGGGCAATGAGATATAAAGGAAGGTCCACTGAGACCTTTGTCTTATTCATCATCATCATCATCAAATTATTTTATTTATTTATATTGTGAATGTTGACCTTCCTGGTCCCACCTCCCAAAGTTCTTCACCCTTTTCCCCCTCCCCCTTGCCTCTGAGAGGGTGCTCTCCCACCCACCCTCCCACCCCCACCTCACACCCTCTCCCCTAACATCCCCCTTCCCTTGGCATCAAGTCTCTACAGAATTAGGCGCATCCTCTTCCACTGAGGCCAGACAAGGCAGCCCTCTGCTACATGTGTGCTGGGGGGCCACGGACCAGCCCATGTATGCTCTTTGGTTGGTTGCTTAGTCTCTGAGAGCTCGGAGGGGTCCAGGTTGGTTGATACTGTTGTTCTTCTGTGGGATTGCCATCCCCTTCAGCTTCTTCAATCTTTCCCCTAACTCTTTCGTAGGGGTCCCCGACATCAGTCTATTGGTTGGCTCTAAGCATCTACATCTGTCTCAGTCAGCTGCTGATAGAGCCTCTCAGAGGCCAGCCATGCTAGGCTCCTGTCTGCAAGTACAACATGGCATCAGTAATAATGTCAGGGTTTGGTGCCTGTGCATGGGATGGATACCAAGTTGGGCCAATCACTGGATGGCCTTTCCTTCAGTCTCTGTTCCATTTTTGTCCCTGAATTTCTTTTAGACAGAAAAAATTCTAGGTCAAAAGTTTTGAAGGTGAAGTGGCCACATCCCTCCACTGGGGCCTCTGTCTACTGAAGGTGGTCTCTTCAGTCTCCGTCTCCCCACTGTGGAGTGTTTCAGCTAAGGTCCATTGAGTCCTGATCATATTCTTAAAATTAACAGATACAAGAAAGGAGCCATGCTTCACTCTATCTTTGTCAATTTTATTAAGATGCTGTGCTCTGAACTCTTGAGGTCACGAAACAACCAAAAAGACACCTATGAGCAAGCTCAGGGTGACAGACCAGAACGCTTGGAAGGAACAGGTGCCTAATGAAATTACACAACTTTAGAAAACAAATGGGAAGACCTCTAGCTCAGTAGACCTTGTTAAAATAGCTTAGCCCCCCTTTCTGATCATCTGTGATTTTCTGTTTCTAGTTTACAAAAGTCACTTGATTGACACTACATTTTGGTGAACTCTCTAAGTGATACAGTTTGAACATAAACTGACTCTCCCAGACTTGTGTTATGTAGGCTTGGTCTTCAAATAAGGAAGTATTTCTGGAGATTGGAAGTAGATCACAGGGGCAAGTCTTTAAGTGTATCTTATCTCGAGGCCTTTCTAGTCTTTCTCTACCTCTGTCTGCTATGAGGTAAACTGCTCTGCTTTAATCTCCTCACCATGGTGGACTGAAACCTTCAAAACCATAGGTTAAATGGCTCTTTGTTCTCTCTCGAGTTGTTCTCTCAGGTAGTTTGGTCACAGTAACTTAAAGTCTAACATACTGAGTCTACATTACAGGAAACTGCAGTTTAGTTGGCTAAAAGTCTGTTCATACTTTCAATTAATACTCTGGAAAAAAAAACCAGGCTTGCTGTACACACCGTGAAGAAGAAAGAGAAAGAACAGGGACACGAGACACAGGAGGCCTAGGTTCAAAATTCACTTTGGTACCTCACCAACTAGCTAGCCCTGGGCAAGATGCTTTATTTGAAGGCCCCTCAGATCCTGTACTGTAAAATGTCCACAGTAAAGCCTACCCTGTAAGTTGATGCAGAGGATTAAATGCAATCATGCAATAATAAAAGGCCTGTCAAATTGGAAACAGAATAAATGTTAGTTTCTTCTCCCCTAATTAATCCTTTGGTAAGATGCGACACTAACGCGGTTTATTAGACTATTAATTCAGATGCTGTCTTGCTAGCAGAAATTACTTTGACAGTTGGGCTTGTGTCACCAAGAGTAATTTCTGCTAAAACTCTTCTGATCTTAACACTTCCCCCAGGAGGCCTGATGTGTTACAGAGGGCTCAGGCTGGGTTACTTCAAGCCCTGAGGAAAATTGATGTGAGGACCCACAATCTGAGGGTTTCTACACCCTTGACTGCTTTATTCTCGCACCTTAAAAAGAGTATGTGGGTGGAAATAATGGACTTCAGGAAAGCATGCTTGTAAGAACTCTCCCTTCAAGTTATTTCCACACTTCCTGGGACATTGCACCAAAAGCTAATCATATCCTGATAATTATCACCAACCTTCTGAATACGATTAACTAACATATTATGTATATATTGTGTCTGGAGCATAGAAACAAACTAGGGCTTGGCTTTAACAAGAAGAATTCTTTAATACTGTCTTAAAAATACAGGCTATTGTGAAGGTACTCAGCTTTTATGATAAATAAAAGTCATATTTACTTAGTCACTAATCTTCTTGCATGCCACATAATAATAGGATTAATATTGATTAAAATGCAACTAGAAGAGTTTTAAAGATGCATTTACACTTTGACCTAGAAACTTTACTTCCTGAGACTTGTTTTGAAGAAATAATTATTTATGCAATGATTAGTTGTTTTATGTATATGGGCATTTTGTCTTTGTGTATGAATGCACTGCATGTGTGTCTAGAGGCTGTGGAGGCCAAGTGAGGGTGCTGGATCCTTGGAACTGGAGCTAGGACAGCTGTAAGACATCATGCAGATGCTGGGAACTGATCCTGGGTCCTCTGCGAGATCAGCAAGTGCCCTTAACCACTGAGCCATCTCTCCAGACAGTGATTTCTAAAGAATATTATTATAAGAAGAAAATGGTCTAATAATTCAACCTTAGAGGATTCAAGATAGTTTCAGAATGTCTACACAGTGAAACATAACTACAGAAAGTAAAATTATAGAAAGGTATTTATTAGCATTTGAAGGTTCACATGATGTATTGTCGAATTTCTAGAGGTTATATACTATATGTAGTGTATTATAATTTAATTTAATTTAATTTAATGTATTTATGCATAAAATTTTCAATATTGTAAGCTAAATACATATATATGAGCACTAATCCTATTTTTTTACATCTTGGTTTATTGTTTTTGTAGTAAGCAAGAATCATTTATATAGAAAAGTGATTTTTAAAACCTCAAAACAAAAAAGAAGTCCTTTTAGTTTTAACAGGAGCACGAGTTTGCCATTATTCATTATATAGATTGTCTTAGTTTGCTTTCTGATATCTGATGTGCTAAAACATTATGACCAAAACAAATTTGGGGAGGAAAAGGTTTCTTTATTTGCCTTACACTTTCACCTCACAGCTCATCACTGAGGGAACTCTAGGCAGGAACTGGAAGCAGGAACTGATGCAGATGCAGTGGATGAGTGCAGCTTACTGGGGAGGAAGGCAGCAAGTCAGGGCTTGCTCATTTAGCTCCTTTTTAATACAACCCAGGGCCACCACAATGGGCTGGACTCTCCCACATCAACAAGAGAACACTCCACAGACTTGCCTGTAGATCAATCTGATAGAGATATCTTCTCAATGGAAGTTCCCTCTTTTTAGATAACTCAAGATTACGCAAGTTTACAAAAATTGACCAGCACACTGATTTTCAACTCTAGCTTCTCTGATTTCCCCCGTGGTCTGGCTTAGGAGACTCAAGACAAACTGAGGATAAGAAGATCTTAGTGCCATTTTCTTGAGGGATGTAACTCCTCTGAGGTTAACAGATCTGGACGAGTCTCTTCCTTCTCACTCAACCGTACCACTGGCCATCATTTAGCCAGAAGATACACTGATCCAAGGAAGACATCTGGCCATTGGCAACACTCCAGTCCTATGCTGATGACGCGGAAATCAGGACATTTTTGTTCCTATGTTCGGTTGGTTCTCCATGTCTTCTGATGATTTCCGTCACTGCGATAAAACCTGATTTGTAGCCACTCTGGGAAGTAGCTCTGCCAAGCAAGTTCTAGCAGAGCCCTGCCTACTGACCTAGATTCAAGTTGCTTTATACTATTAGTGATTATTATTTTCACTGGTTTTCACCCATACTCTGCTATTTACTCTGTAATGTACCTCCACACCTATTTCACCAAAACACTTAACAACAATATTGAAAGATTAAAGCTATAATTATTCATTTTATAGATGAAGGAAAAGGTTGCCCAAGATTATGTAGGTAATAAGATATAGCATCAAAACGAGACACCAGTCCTTCTTGCATCCTTTTAGAGACCATGTAAGTCAAAGATTCTCAACCTGTGGGTGGTAACCCCTTTGGAGGCTGCATATCAGAAAGCCTGCATATTAGATATTTACATTATGATTCATAAGAGTAGTAAAATAACAGATGTGAAGTAGCAATGAATAATTTTATGGTTGGGGTCACCACAAGGAACTGTATTAAAGCATCATAGCATTAGGAAGGTTGAGAACCACTGCTAAATATATAATTGTTTAAATAACAATATTTAAATAATTTAAATGATTGTCTTGGGGGGGAAGAGTTCAGGTGCTCACCACCACCAGGAGGTGTTATGAGACCTGAAAACAAGAGTCTAAGAAGATAATACTAAACTACTTCCCAGTCACATAAGTGATTTGTTTCAAGTCTATGCTCTTGCCTGCTGGTGACAAGGACTCCCAAGACACAACCTAAGGCTCTGTGTGTTCACCTCCCTGCTGGCCAGCTATTTCCAAACCTCAGAACCCAACATAGAGAAGGAACTTTATAAGTCCTTAATATCTGTCTCATCTGTGAGTGTCAGATGAGATGGCGTATCCGTGAGCACATTCCAACATACGCAGGTCAAGAAGTCCTCATTATGTCTGAATACCAACTGTTTCTGCCTCAAACCCTGGGTAATGTAACTTTTATATAGCATTTTGTAAAACATTGAGTGGGGGATTTTAGAGATATGGAGAAACCTTAATGTGAAGAAGTCCCACGAGTAGCGTTTCCCCAGGTTTTCCATTAGTGTGTCCCGAGGAAAGCCGCCGGCTCAGTGGCCCCATCTCCCCTCTAATGCCTTTGATTTAATGGTTCCGTGCTGGGTGCAGAAGGTCTTTGCCACGAGACTTGTCAGATGTTAGAAAATCTCCTTACTCACTTTGGTTTCAATTCCCTAGAAGCAAATTAGAGCTTTGGCAGAGAGTTTATACACACTTGGCTTTAACTTTGTGTGAGAGCTGGCACTATTATTCAAAAATAGTATAACAAGGCTTAGGATTACAGTTGCATGAAGGCTAATCTTAAACAAAGCAACACCCTAATATCTTAGGGTTGGGAGAAGCAAGAGATTTTTTTTTACTTTATTTTAAAAAGTAAGTTATAAAAGTAATATGTGGTCATGTTTAAATAAGTGGTCCACATAAAGTGAAAAGCAGAGTGAAAGGCAGAGACCTCACTTCGGAGTTTCCTTATCCTGTTTACAATTCCTTATACGAACTGTGAACGTCTTCTATGATTACATGAGCAAGTGACTATAAATATCTGTTTTAATACAATTACACTCTTGTAGACTGCTCTTGAAAGTGATTTTTCTTCTTCTGAAAGAATTTTGGTTTTAGTTTTCACATCCATATGTATAGCTGTAACCATTTTAAACTTTCCTCTGTGGTATCTCATTACATGGCTGGGTCATACATTATTTAAGTGCTTTTCTCTGGATTGAGATTTGGTTATTTATAGATTTTTAGCATCATGGACAATTTTACCACATCTTCCTTTAATTATGTGAGTATGTCATGGAAATTTCATGTATATGTACACACATTTGCTACATGTACATAAGCATGTGGTTATATGTATCCCCATGTGTGCACACAGGAGTAAGGCATGACATAGATGCATTCCTCTACCATTCTTTTCATAGCTGCCTTATTACTCAGTGAGAGTCTCTCACTAAACTGCAGTCTTGCTTTTTAGCTAGTCTGGCTGGCCAACCAACTCTTGGGAAGTGCCTGTATCCTCACTCCAATGCTCAGGTTATACGCACATTTAGCCATACCTGGCTTGTATGTAGTATCTAAGGATTCAAAGCATATCTTCAGGTTCTCATGAATGCAGAGCAAATGTTCTTAAGCATAAAGCATATCTTCAGGTTCTCATGAATGCAGAGCAAATGTTCTTAAGCATTGCGCCATCTCTCCCATCCACTGCAAGGAACTTCTCAGAAGTAAAGTCAGTAAGTCAAAAGGCACAAAGCTGGGTATAGTGGCTCTGATTGCAATCCCAGCAGAAGAGAGACTAAAGCAGGGAAACTGTTGCTAGTCTGAGGCCAGCCTATGCTGTACAATGAGTCCCAGGCCAGTCTTCACTGTTAAGTGAGATCCTATCTCAAAGCATCAAGCACTGTGCTTTCAAATATAGACAGACACAACAAAGTGCCTTCTTTTGGTAGTTGCATTAGTTGTTCTTCCCTGAACACAGGAATGAGAACACTATATGCAGATATAGATTGCATAAGGAACTGGATTACTAAACTGAAGCACACGACATCAGTGAGTCAGTGGACACTGTATTAAGTATGAGAATGTTTGACCTCAGGTGGACTGAACATCACTAGGCCTTCCACCTTAGGAACAGTGTGGTAAAGAACTGAATTTCATAAAGGGAATAACAGTCATGGTGCTGGAACTGGGTGCTAGTAACATTCTAAGTGTACCACCAACATTAAGCCACCCATTCCTTCCAACACCCCTACAGAGAAGGTGCTGTTATACTTATAGATGAGAAAAACAAGGCATAGAAAACTTAAGTCAATCTCCCAGGGCCACCCAGCTGATAAGTGGTGGAGCTCAATTTGAACCTAGAAAGCTTGGTCCCAAAGTCAGACACTTTAAACATTATACATTATACCTCTGAGATTCCAATGATATGCTAGTAACATTGATGAAGAAATCCAGCCTATGCCCAGAGCAGCAGGGACACAAAGAAGAATAAAATATTATTCCCACCCTAGTAACTGAAAGTGGCATTCTAGCAGTATACTCACCCTCATCACAACTACACTAACAACAACATGCTCACACTCACTCATTCACATGTGCATCATCGCACATAACATATAGTGGCAATTTGTTTTTTCCAATTAAGTAAAAGGTCCTTTGGCCTTGGATATGCTTAGAACTACTGTGTTCTGGACATGACATGGTTGCTGTACACATGGACTCATAACATGCAGTTACTTACATAATACCTATAGAAAATCAGGCCAGTTAAACAGGTTAAGTATGAATAGAGAAGGAGCTACTGAGGTCCTATCCTTGCTAAGGGAATATTAGCAGCTGATGCCTGCTGGGATTGATGGAGAGTAACTTTCCTTTTAGTGAGCAGCCCCATGTACCAGAGGGGGGTTGGTTACCCATGCACGAGTGGATGACTTCACATCCATGCATTTATTAGCAGTCCTAATTGGACTCTGTGGACAAAAGAAAAACGTTATCTCTAATTATCCAATGTTGACTAAGATTTAACATCTTCAGAAATTGAAAAATTTAACATCTTCACATTCTAAATATTAATAATTCCACCCTGAAAAGAAGGGCATAGCTTAGTGAGGAGGGGAAATCCACTCCATTACAGAAACACGCCCTTAGAATAGAATAGAATAGCAACCTCAGCAAGAGCAGCATTACCGATCCACAATGCTATAATTTCCAACCATGTCTCTCCCATAACATGTGAGAACATCAAGAGGAAGAAAAGAATCTGAGGAGAGTCTCTTCATCGTCATCCTTCTACTGGCATGTCTCAGAGCTCAGGCATAGGTTCAAATCTATTCTGATACTACCCCACTACACTGTGCCGGCATCACATCTCCTCATCTATAAAATGCAAAGTAATCTAGAGGGTCTGCATCAATGGACTCTCACTAAGACTAAGAAAGTCCAGTGAAGATCTCTACCCGAAAGGTGGTAGATAAAGCACAGTCTAACTAAACTTCCAATCAAAAGACAGCCTCGCTTTATCCATCATTCCTCCTTCTCCCATGCTTTATTCCTTTTTCGGCTGAAAAAAATCAAACAAGCAAGCAAACACACAAAAACAACAACAACAAGTGATGCCTTATAACTAGATCAAGTGCCAAAAAGAGGCTTGGCTTGCGAAAGCTCCATGCTCTAGCAGTGTCTGGCAGTACATTTTTTTTCTGGGCAGCTATAGTTATGAAAGGTCACAAGATCTATGATATCATCTTCAGAAAGCCAACTAGTAAGCAAACAACACATCTTATTATCACAGCTTATTAGGCACACATCGGTACACATGACTATTTAGTAAGTGTTGACAGTTTGTCTTATCTCTTTAAAATTTTCTTTATTTTAATTATTGTCTGCTACTGTGGGTAGAACCCAAGGCCTCTGTATGGTCACAAGTGTCCTACCACTGAGGTCTACTCTTAGGCATAAAAGTTTTCCTTTTGTACACTATAGTAATAGTAATGTGAAGTTGATAGCAGGCGTTTCCTGCTCTCTACAATGAACCATGGTGGCCTGAGCAGATATGTAGTGTTGACCGTTGTGCCATTCTCTTTCAAGGGCAATTAAGTGTTTGCTCTGAGCACCTCAGATTACAGTGAAAATCTTCATGAAATGCATACTCTTCATTTCAGTTCTTAGTGTATTTAGCGTCCCGGATTTGCTGTTCTCCTCTGTTGGGTTTTCAGTTATGTAGTATCTAAATCTACATATGAAGATATTTAGTCTTTTTCTTCCTTGTTCATGTTGGGTCAATTACCTTTGTCCTTTTGTTAGTTAAGCAGCATGATGTAGTCACCTAGAGTCTTCTGTGAGAAGGTGCCAGCACCTCATGTCAATGGGACTGACCCTTGCATCTTCCCACAGAGTGAACAGGGACCTTCAACTAGATGGGCTACCCTTTACCAGCCTTGCAGTCAGGATCAGGTCTGTGTGGTGCCAAGACAACTTTGTACAAAATAAAATATAATGATAACAATTTGATAACCCTGCCCATTAGATATTTATGGGTTCAAAGGAAGTATTTTTGTAATTGAATTTAAAAGGGGGAAAGTATATTTTGTCAGGATGATTGGTCTCTAAAGCCACAATCCTTATTCCATGCCTTAATCTTTTATTTAACGAAGTATTTTCTTAAGTCTCTAAATAGAAATAAACTTAAAATCAAACAAAGTTTGAGAAGGTGAATAACAGTGCCTGACATGTGCCCAATATGAGCAGCAGTTCTCAGACTGAAGGTCACAACTGCTGTGGAGAGGCACATCAGATATCCTTCACGTCAGACATCTACATTAAGATTCATAACAGTAGCAAAATTACAGTTATGATGTAGCAGCAAAAATAATTGTATGGTTGGGTCAACACAACTTGAGAAATTGTATTAAAGAGTCACAGCATTAGAAAGTTTGAGAAGAGTTAAATTGGAGCATCTGGGTAAGACAGGCAATGGCAAGGAGGCACAGCACTAGAACACCAGGCTTCAGTAGACACTAGTTCTAAGAAGACAAGGTTCTGTAACTTTGGTGTCTCTCTCACCTTACCCTAAGTTCATCTGGTGGACTCTGTAGAGATACCACCTTGTCAGAAAGAAAGTTACACCCCTCATTTCTCTCTTCAATACTTGCAATGCTCTAAGAACTGCAAACAATGAAGACCTGTTCAAAAAACAAACAAACAAAAAAACCCATTGCCTGCGCCAGTATCTCAGAATGGTTCAAATCTTTCGCTTTTACCTTATGTATGGTCTTTGATCCATTTTGAGTTTATTTTTGTATAAGGTTAAGAAATAAGGATCTATTTTCAGTTTCCTCCTAATACATGTTATATTTCCTCAGGATTATATGTTTAAGAGGCTGCCTTTTCTTGGATGTGTTTGTCTGCTTTATCAAAAATCAGTTGTCTATAGATACATACATGTATGTATGTTCTCTATACTATTCTATCAATGCATGTGTGTTTTGATTGCAATACCACGATGTTTTTGTGGCTATGGACATATGATAAATATTGAAATTGGGTACTAGTCGTACTTGTTTAGCTCTGGATAGTTGATCTCTTTGGGTCTCTTTTGCATTAATATGAATTTACGATATGTTTTTCTGATACTGTGAAAATGTCATTATTACTACAATGTGATTTGCACTAAATCTATAATTTGCAATTAATTCTCCTATTCATGAACATGATGGGGGCTTCCCATCCTCCAGCGTCTTCTTCAACCTCCTTCCTTAGTGTCCCAGAGATTGATCAGCCCAGTCTTTCACCTGTTTCATGAGGTTGTATCTTAGCACATTTTTAGGCTACTGTACATTGGATTGCTTTACTGATTCTTCCCTAGTGAGTTCATTATTTGATTATTAGCAAATCTCTAAGGCTGTATAATGATTTTGTAACCTGCCACCTTGAAGAACTGCTTTTTTTTTTCAGTTCTCAGAGCCTTTGCTGAAATCTTTGAGGGGTTTCATGTACAGAATTATATCACCTGCAAGTAGGGACCACTTAGTAGAATCAAGAATTGAAATACAGGACTATACCAAATTAGAAAAAACAAAAAACTTCTTCAAAGCAAAGAAAGCTATTACCTCCCTTTAAGTATTGTCTTCTTACCCCTTACTTCAATTAATCTCGCAATATTAGACACGTACAAGTACACACACTCACACATGTGCATAAAGTAACACTTTGTATTCTTTCATCTTTCCCATTTTTTGTACCTAGTTCAAGACTGCATTCTTTCTAACTTATAATTAAGATGGCCTCCTATCAGGCCTCTATACTATGGTCACATTCATACAAATTATTTTGACCACATCAAGAAAAGAGGTAGTATATAGAATGTGAGGTCTTCCCCAGAGATTTGAATCCAGAATGTATAAAAATCATAAAACTTTAATAACAGTATAAATAATCAATAAATGGACAAATAATTTGAACAGACACTTCTCAAAAGAAGAAATACAAATACTCACTAAATAAGTAGAAAGTGTTCAACATCTTTAGAATTAGGGAATTACAACTCAAGACCAAATGCCATCTAACTGAAACCAGAATGGATATTACATTTAAAAACAATAAATGCTAATAGAGATGGAGGGAAAATGGAACTCTTATACATTGTTGGTGGGGATATGAGTTACTATATTCACCATAGGAAACATTATGGAAATTCTCAAAAAACTAAAATTGAAAGTACCTTATGATCCAGCTATGCCTGGGAATATAAGTGAAAGAAATGAGGTATGCTTGCATACGAAATACCTGACTAGTGGAAAAGGTTATTGTGACACTATTCACAATAGCCAAGTTATTGAGTCAGTCTAACACACATCACTAGATGAATAGATTAAGAAAATAAAGTATACATACACAAAGGAACATTATTTACCCATAGCAAATAACAAAACTACATATTGTTTGCAGGAAAATGGATGTAACTAATGTTCATCATGGTAAATAAAATAAGTCAGGTACAGAAAAGAGAGTATGGCTTGTGCTCTCGCAGATGAGATAACTAGAATTTAGAAAGCCAACTGGAAAGTGGTAGAGGGATTGCTAGGGACAAGGAATGGAGGAGATAGGGAGGGAGGGAAAGAATGAGGAGAAAGAACCTGTGGGAGGGTGAATACAATGGTAGCATATAATTTGTATGTACAGAACTGTCACTTTGAAACCCATTAATGTGTTCAATTAACATGCACCAATAATTATATAAAATATAATTTATAAAGAAATGCCATTAACTGAGTCTCTAGATATATAATATTCTGATACACATTCGTTATTAAACAAAGCCTATTCTTTACAGTGGAAAACCATTCTATGCTCAGTTTTGTTTCTTGTCTTTCATCTTTATTGTCCTATGAACCACTTAATGTACTAAGACTCATTTCTTCCCAGGGCACCAAAATGACACATGCAGTAAACAACTAGGCATGCCAGGTGGTAACTGGAGCTAGAGGTGAGGTGCTAACACTCCATGATTATGCTATGCAATGATCAGAAGACTTGATCCTGGGGTTCAAGTTCATCTAAGCTCCTCCACTTATCCATTATACAATTACACAAGAGCTATTACTTCTCAGCGTCTCATCTGCAGAATGGGAATAGTCGAACAGTAGTCGAAGGCTGTGTGCAATAAGTCATTTAAAGTACTTAGCACAGGGCCTGAAGAGAGGGTCTTATTACATAGGAGAAAGTGCTTTTAATCACGTAAGTGTGGGAGTCATATAAATCAGTTTATAAAATAAAGACCTGGTCTATGATGCCTCTAAATGTGAGCGAGATATCATAATCAGTGACAGAGGGCAGAAGTGGCACTCTTTTCTTTTCACTATTGAGTTCATCTGATATTCCTACTAAATAGCATTGGATGCTAGCATGTTACCACACAATGCCATAAAAGCTCAGAAAAATGAAACCTCTTTTATTCCCATAAAACTGATTTCACATAAGACCGATAACTTCAGAAGTAGGGCAAAGTCTTTTGCAATATGACTGAGTGCAAAAATTGTTCTTACAGTTCTTAATAAGATATATATTAGCATATTATATACTACATGCAATATACTGTAGTCATGCTTTAGCTGTCCTGGGTATGTAAACTACAAGATATTTATATTCAAAGGCAATATTCTTAGATGATATAGAACACAGTCTTAGATGTATTTATATAGCTGGAATAAATAGTACCTAAAATAAAAACTAGTTATGTCCAGAGCAATATATGAACATAACATTAAATGTCTCACACTGGTTTTTAAAGGCTCCTAGTACTCTGTGCTATTTCAAGAAATCACTTTACTATATGTAATTCCCTATAGAGCTTTTAATAATTATTAAATAGACATGGTTGGTAAAAATCATTATTAAAATTTATGTAATTAAAAATTGCATGTAGTCCTCTATATTAACTTGTAAAATACTAAGTTATGAAAAAAGCAATATTCACAGTAATTTCAGGAATATTTATTTTTATTGTTACAACTATATTATATTGTTACAACTGTTACTGAAGTTTTCAGTCATCTTCAATTCAAAGAAAATAAATACCTTTTTTATTTTATAGTCGATATTATGAAGAAAAAAATAATGATTAGTCAATATAAAATAATGAGACTATTTAGCACCTTGTTTAAAGTACAAGGAACTACCAGACTGTATATGCACAAACCTAGACTTTTCCAGCTACTTGGCTGTTATTTAAGAAGTCTCCACCCATACGGACTCTACATTTGAACATTCACTGGTGAAGATGAACCTTGTTTAATTTCTTAGAAAATTGCTTTTCATCCTGGGTTCTGACTTGCTTATCTACCCATTTTTTGAATTAGTCAATACTGGTCTCCAAAGGCAAGAAGACCATGCAAATTGGCAAAGAAAAGGAAGCAAGCTGTTGTCACCTTGGGGAGCAATGCTCAAGAGAAGTTGTTTTTCTTGGACACTCGACACATTACAATCATAATTAGCTCACCACTACAATTATATACTCACATACTTGTTCTTCAAAACAAGCCTTTTAAATAAAGTAGTGCAAGCATCTCTCCAGCTTAAGGATTGAAATAGCAATTAAGCCTGCACCTTAAATCATTTGTCTTTATAACTAGAGGAGCAAGTCCCGAGGATGTAAATCTCCTCCAATGAGACCAGGGCTGCCGAATGCATTATTAATTGCTAAGTAATTTCTTAATTTTAGAATCTAACTTTCAACACGAGAAAATAAGTACTGTGATTTATGGAGCCCACACACTCAAGCCGCTTTCAGGGAGTTTAAGAACCACAGGCACATCCTGTGTACAGCATAAACGCGATCCCTGCGAGCCGAAATACATTACTGGATTCAGCTACGGCAAACCCACGCTGTCTACTTCTCGCCGGAGCACTAATATTTAGAGTAGCTAAGATGCCTGCCGAACACTGCAGCTCCAAGTCCCCCGGGCTTACTCTGGAGCACAACCACATCTCTTCTGTCAGCGACTGCCGACTTTTAAGAAGGCAGGTGACATGGTGTGAAAAGCTCCTCCATAGCAGCCAGGTAACTCTGCTCTGCAAACCTTCAAAACCCCAAGCCCCATCCCCCTACACACACACACACACACACACACACCCCTCATTCATTTTAAGAAAAAAGAAAGGTTTTGAATAGCTATCTAAAACATGCCATCTGCATGATTTAAGAATGTATACTTGCTGCTGATGTGTGAGATGTTTCCAGATCTGATTAGAAAACCTGGCTTTATGCATTAAAAAGTACTGCTTTCAACAAGACTCTTTTGGTGAAATCTGCCTGAATGGACATATGTACACATAAATTACCCATATTTCCGGACACATGCCTATATTAACAAGCATGCATGCACGCGCACACCGAGAGCTACAATTAATCCCCGGGTCTGTAAGCCCCTTTCACAGGCTTTTGCATGCATGTTATTCAAAAGAGAGATCTTTAGAAAAAAATGGTAAGCAGCCGCATCTATTGCACAGAGAAGTGGCTTGCTAGAGAAGCAAATACATTACCAGTCGCATTTTGAAGTTTCTAGAGCACCTGCAGGTAAGAGGAGACTGAATCAGAGGCTGGTGCGCGGTGTTCCACGGAAACAGAGCCCGGTGTCACTGTAGGGGAATGCGAAGCGTGTGTGAGGCTGGAAACCTCTGAGTTGAGCTCCCTCTAAGCATCAGAGAGCCTCAACGAGGAGGAGAAAGAAAAAGGCAGCCCACAGACAGGGAGACGAGAAACTTCTGGCACCTCTCCAACTCAGGAACGAATTCTCTGTAATTTGGAGATGGATGGTTGATGGAAATGAAGAGAAACTTGGATTTCCCAGCGAATTTGTTCAGCCACGCAGAAGTGGGCAGGTAATAGCAGAGCTCATTGGAAAGCAGCCATTCAGGATTCAGGAGCGAATAAAAAAAAAAAGAAAACAGAAATTCTTGTTGGAAAAATATTAAAAGGCTACTCCAGCCAGCTTCCCAAGATGCCTTTACAAACTTCAAATGGCTCATTCCCTGAGCTATATGTTGTATGTTTCATTAACCCCAGTGTGGAGGTAAACTGAAAAATCTAATTCCTTTTTATGTAGAAAACTGGATTTATTATTTCTTTTTATAATGCACTTTACACATATAAATACATAGGTTTAGTTACAGAGCTCCCATTTCTCCTGAAAAGCCACTGGTGTTTAGTTCAGATAAAATGCTAAAAAGCTTATATACAGGTTTTCACAGAGAAACAACTCTTAATTCTCAGAAGCCGAGATGAGTACTGATGCTTGAACACAGAGTTGAAGCCAGAGAGTATAAGGAAGGAGCCCTGGCCCAGGAAGTGGCAGGCGCATCAGATGCAGCTATGCAGAGCCCTGAGCAGGCAGGCGGCTTACACTTATAAATATATCCATAATTAAGGAAGGTAAGAAAAGAGCTTGAGCAAAATGAGTTCTTAAGGACAATAACCACGATTTTCTTAGGCTACCAAAGAGGCTAATAATTCCTGAGGTGCACACATGGGCTTCACCTTGTCTGAAGAACTCAACCTCAGACAGAGCAGGGTCAGCAGGCATTACGCTCTGGCAATCTATATTCAAATGTAATGAGCGGAGGACGATATTACCATGAGGAATGTTGTCATATTACATTGTGCCCGTGTGGCTTAACTACCCATCTAACCTTGCAAATGGCCACTTGGCTGGATCCGATAGTGACTATGCTATTGATGGGAGGAAGGAGGAGGAGGAGGTGGGAATCTGTTCTTATTTGTTTTACTACAGGAGCATCTCTGAGAGGCTTAGGGATATAATGCCCAGGCTGAATGTGGGTGTAATTCTTTCCAAGGCCACACTTAGCAGTAATAAATCTATGGAGGAATTAATGATGACCAATTAAACTATCTATTACTTTAATTCCTGAGGTCAAGGGCAGCCCAGTGTTTATGTTTATTGATAAGGAGTTCATGGCCAGACTGCTAAAGAAATCTGGATTCACCTTTCAATATGTTTAATAAACATATATTGCCCAGGGCATTTCCAACTCTTCTCCCAGCCCAGTGCTTCTTACAGAATATTTTATTCTCTCTCCTAACCATTTGCTTCAACCATTCATCCAAAAAAAAATATTGAGTTAGATGCTGAATGTTGTGCAGAATACAATGACACATTTGTCACTGTCATTCTCAGAGCAGACTCTACAGGGGACATCAGAATTACATAAGAATGCTGGTACCCAAAGCCACCCTTCTTCCATCTTGGAGTCACTCTTGGTGACAGTAGGAGAGCAATACACATGCTTTGAAAATTCTCCTAAAGGATTCTGATGGAGCCCCTCCCACCTCCTGTAGATCTAACTACCGTTTAAGATTGTGGTGACAAAGTCTGACAGCCATGGAGGGAAGAGCAAAGCCCATGGCTGTAGGACTCAAGCAACAGAGTTACCTGAGCTGGCCGCTCTTCTGGGTAATTCACTGTGGGCTAGCCTACCAATGGGAAGCCCCGTACTTAATCAGTTTGACCCAAAGCCTGAATCTACAAAATTCTGAGTAGAATGGAAGGCAAAATAAGGTATAAATCTTGTGGCTCATTTACACAACCATTCTGTCCTCTTCTTCTTCTGTAGATCAAGAGGACAGGCTTTACGTCTATAATTATTCCACTCCAAATTGTAAGACCTCCTCCAAAAGAGCCAGTATATTTGTGCCTAAGAGAGAGCCAGCCTTAAGTGAGAACATGGGACTTGTGGCCTAGTGGCACTCGAGGTGCAGCAAATTAAATCTGGTTGGGGAAACTTTCATCCTGAGAAGTAAAGGCCCCAACACTTCTAAGAGTGACCTTCTGTGTATTTCTACAAAGGCCTCAGTGTCAGATCGCTAGATTGCCTGCCCCATCCCCTTAAGCCAGACCCCCACCTCACATACACACACACCACCACCACCACCACCACA
This sequence comes from Apodemus sylvaticus, assembly GCF_947179515.1. Classification (NCBI taxonomy): domain Eukaryota; kingdom Metazoa; phylum Chordata; class Mammalia; order Rodentia; family Muridae; genus Apodemus; species Apodemus sylvaticus. The sequence continues at coordinate 100,652,863 of NC_067475.1, forward strand.
GTGAGAATCAGAGTAGTTGAAAGCAGAGGTGCCTCCACCCTCTACTGTGAACAGTAAGATCATTCACTGGGGAAGAATCCAACCTTGTTGAAGGTCTTGGTGACAAAGACCATGTGATCATAAACCACCTCATGTAATAACTCTATTAAAAATATTAACTTTCTGTCTCTGCCTCCTTTCTTTTAAGAATGTTGGAAAATCTTGAAAGGAAAAGGCACAGGGAAAAGCAGGAATGTTCAATACCAAGATTTTAGAGACAGACAGGCCTGTGGTAACAGACTGAATTCTCCATGTAGTTGCCTTGTGCCCTTGGGTGAGCCCCGGGCTAAGGGTTTGACTCAGCAGGTGCAGTTCTTGCCTGGCATGAACAGAGCACTGATTTGATCCCAGCACTATATAAACCAGGAACAGTGATGCAAGCCTATAGTCCCAGCACTCAGGAGGAAAATCCAAGTTCAAATCCTTCGTCTGCCACCTTAGCAAATTTGAGGCCAGCCGGACAAGATCCAGAAGATCTTATTTTGTCTCAAAAATAAACAAAAAAACATTCCTCATGTTTTCTCCCTTTGTAAAAGAAATCAAGAGCTGACTTATTGAATTGCTGGGTGACTTAAAAAGTAAAAGCACCCAACACATCCTAAGGACCTCAAGAAACAGAAACTCAAAACAAAACTTCCACTTACCTATGATACCTATTGGCCTGTGGGCTCCTCGAAGGTAGGAACAGAGCGACACAGCCCTCTACAAACTTTGTGCAATTTTTTAAGCACCTACCTACTACCTTATTTTGGGCTAGGCCACCAAGAAAATAGAGCAAAGGAAGCAGATGTGGCCTGTGCCCTCCTGTGACACTCAGTCCAGTGAGGAGATGAAAGTTAAACAGGGCCGTGAATAACTGAAAAAGGCGAATGAATCTGCTAATTAGTTCACGAAAATCATCTTAGGTTTTTGTTCATAATGACCCAGACAATGTCAAGGACAGAAATGGAAGAAGATCTGTGAGTGCTTTGGGTAATTATCTTCAAACCTGGGGACTCAGGCTGATGGGCTGGCCCTCATTAAATGTGAGGTCTCTCCCAAGAACAGTCCCCTGAGACCCATCACAGCAGCCCAGGCAAACCTTTGATCTCTACACAGTCCCTTCCATCCCACCAACAGACAAAGCAGTTCTGGTTCCTGACCTTACTGTATTGCATTCTAAAATGCAATAATAGTGAGGCTTTGTTTTTTTTTTTTTTTTTTTTTTTTTAAGCAACTGGGTTTTTAATTAAAGTTCTAGAGACCCAGAGCCAAGTATATATATTTTTTTTATTTCTAAAAGCAATATCTGGTTTTGGAGATATAGAACATCTTATAACAGAGACCTCATACTCTGTGAGGAATGAAAAACAGTGACATGAGCTGTACCCTTCAGAGAGAGAGAGAGAGAGAGAGAGAGAGAGAGAGAGAGAGAGCATTCATTCGCATTGCACTCACACATACTCCTGAGTGTGTTAGGTTCTCATCCCGCCTAATGAGGACAGAGACAGGGAGACAAATGCACTCCACTTACTTAAACCATTCAGATGTTTAAGGCAGACAGTTAATGGAACAACATAAGGGGCCGTCTCTCAAGAGCAGGAGATTACCTTTTGTTCTCCCAGATGATTCTCTTCGATTTAAAAGGTTTGGCTACTGGACTTGCAGGAAACATCAGTGGGTAAGGACACTTGCAAGTACTGGTGGGCAAATGCTGACCACACACTTAAATCTATAGAGTGACCATTTGGGATACTTCAGTTCAATGCTACACATCCTCAATAATAAGTGAATTAAAAATCACATAAAGCCCTGACATTATAGCTAGTCTTTTAGCAAGATTATTACATCTATGAATTCTGTGGTTCTGTTAGCTCATTCTAGCTGCTTGGCAAGTCCCTGACAGTCCCCACTCACCAAGCCAGTTACAGGAAGTGAGTTTCAAAGCTACCTTTGTGGTTTTCCAAGACTGAAAAGTGTGTCCCTGTGCCAGTGTGGACAGTGCACACTCATACTCATTCCTAATAGTCTGGGAGGCCTATGATGCTCTGGGGGTGGGTATTTGTGAAAGATCTGTTGGGAGCTGTCCATCTCAGCCAGAAGGGATGGGAGATTGGCAGCTCCTGCTACCAGCCCATACCCAGAGACCATGGCAGTGGAACCATCACAGATGCATCCTTGCCGAGGGGTGGACGGCTCTGCTGTGGGTCTGCCACAAAACCTCAGCCAAGGTATTGGCTGTACTCCATAACTAAATCTGTGGACTGGAGGCTAGGATGATGCTATATTGTGTTCCATACCTCTGATAATGTGAATGTCATGGCTTAAGTTCAAGAGACAAAAGACAAGGAAATAAACTTATGAAAGTGATGGGTAGATAGCTCCACTCTAAGACCTCATTTGTCTAGGGAAAATTGTGCATGACCTCACATACACACTGGTAATCACCAACAGCTCAACAAAGCCTATCAGTTCTAACTGGTGTCAACAGATACAAAATCCCAGTCAGTATAATATGCTCTTGTGTATATCATTCTATATTTATTACTATATGTCTTACTATGAACAAATATGTTTGAGCTGGGATTTAAATCAATGGTAGAGTGGTGCTTGCCTAGTGTGCACTTGGGCCTGGATTCACATCTCCTCTCATTACATATATGTATATCTTTAAGTGTCAACAGCAGGCTAAAATATTTCTAAGCCCAGAACAATCAATCAATGAATATGTAAACCTGGTATATCCACCACACTCGAGACTCCAAGGCATATAAGAGTGAAGGATTAATATCCAGCCAACTACAACCTGGGAATCAAAAAGTTTAGTCTGTGAGAGTCACTGATTCTCAGATGTTTTAGACTATGGAGGGCAGGGGTTTCTGCAGTCAGGCTTATGAGCTGTCAGCCTCACATGCCGTCTGGTGTGGCATGGCAGCACTGGGAGAGAGGGCTCTGTTATTCTCCACCATCTAACTCTGCAATTTAGCCTCAAATCCCTTGTCAGTGTGAAGGGACCAGGGCGGGAGGAACAGCATCCTGCTTATTTCAGTGTTGCTGTGTGGGAAAACCACACTGTACACACCAAATTTAAACACGATTTACAAATAGGTTGTAGCCACACTGCCCGATAGCAAGCAAAGGTACCAGGGCTTCACTAATAACTCACTATTGCTTAGCAGCATAATGTTTAGCAAAAGAGAAAACCTGCTTATTAGAATCCAAAGAAGGTGTCCATGTGGAACATTAAGCAATAAGAAAGAGAGAGGAAAGAAAATCAAATTTCCCCTATGCCCAACAATATCCCAGTCAGGGGCAGTGCTGATTTCAGTTAAGTGCCAGGCTTCCAGAGAGCCTTGTAGATTGACTCTCAAAGTTCTTGCTCAACAAAACTGAAGCCTCACAAAGTGACCACCACTAAGTCTCACCGAGGAATTCCCCGTGTAAACAGTAGTCAATGTCCATTAACCTTTGAGAATGCGAGAATTAAATTAAAAGACTAAAGGATCAGCAAAAAGACAAATACAGATGTAAGATGCAGCCTGGTGGTGCTGTAAATGCTATAGCCTCATGGTGGTTCATTTTAGGATACTAGGAATGGCTCTCATGATAAATAATCTTTCCTAAAAACAAAAGCGCATTACAAACAGGGACTGAACCTAATTTCCTTTCCTCCATACAGCACTCTGATTGATCCCACATCTGCGGTGGAAGTATAAATATTTATTGAAGATGTCATATTGGCGCCGAGTGTGTGTCTGCATTATCAGTAAATACCCTGCATTCAGCTGTGTATCATTCAACTTCCTCAATTGACAATTTCAGCAAGATTAATTAAATTTGTAAGTTACAAAGGAATCCTCCCCTTAGGAGGAGACACGATCTATGGAGTATAGGTCTGACTGACAGCCTTCTCATTAAAGGCAATATTAGTCCTTGAGTGGATGGGCCAGCTCGCCTCTCTTCACATCACTGCTTCTATTCAGAGGTCCCAGGCCTCACAGACATGTGTGCCCAGAAGATAATCCTTTCTCTGCTCTGACCACCAGATGCCTACTGCCCACTGCCTGGAGCAGTATACACACATACCAATTATACCCCAAAGGTTGTGGACCAAGGGAAAAAGTCTCCCCAGACTCCAGAAGCCCCTCTTGAGGTCACTATAAAGGGACTTGCGGAGTGGGATATGAAGCTACTCTCTAAAAGTGAGCATTTTACCGTTAATCCCAGCAGCTGAATCAGAAAAACAGTGAGTTCAAGGTTAGATTGATGTTCATAATATGTTCCCTGAATCAAAACATAAAAGTAAAGTGCTCAGTAAGTAAGAGCACTTGGGAGCCTGGTATGCTTCCCAGAAACCACATGGTGTCTCACAACTGCCTATAATTCCAGTTCAAGGAAGTTCAATTCCCGTTCTGATCTCCACAGGCTCCTTCATGAGTGTGCTGTACAAAAATACACACAGGAACACACACGCACACATAAAACAAAATAATAGATGTTTTAAAATAATTAAATAAAAATAATAAATAGGGGTCAAGGGGATGCTTCTGTGGGTAAGAAGGCTTGCTGCACAAGCATGAAGACATGAATTTGGTTCCCTACCACCCCTGTAAAAGGCCAGAAACAGCCACTCGTGCCTGTGACCCCAGCACTAGGAAGGGATCAGAGACAGAATAATTACTGGGGTTCCTTGGCCATGGTAACAGAAAAACAGTAATCTTGGGGTTCAGTGAAAGACTCAAGGTAGAAAGTAACAGAACAAGACAGCCAACATTATCCATTACAAAATAAGTAGGTAGATCCATTATTTGGTGGTTATATTGGAGGCTGTGTGTTTGCATGTGTTCATATTTATGTGCACATGCACATAAGTATGTGCATATGGAGTCCTAAGGTTGATGTAAAAAATATTCCTATGTGGCTCTCTACCTCATCTCTTGAGACAGTTTTTCACTAGGCCTGCAATACTAGCTGACCAGTGAGCTCCAGGATCCTCCTGTCTCCACCTTCCCAGCGCCAAGACTTTAGGCTTCTGTCACTACACTCAGTTTTTTATATAGGTGCTAGGGATTTGAACTCCAGTCCTCATGCTTGTACAGCAAGTTCTTTATCAACTGACCCATCTGTCCAACACCCCTGCTGATTGTATTCTTTGGCAAGACAAATAAGCATTAATAACAAAAAACACAACCCAAATGGTTAGAGCGTGGTAAGAGGAGATGTGGGTGGTAAGAAGAAACTGTTTTCATTCTTAGGGTGGATGTTGACCAGAGGTCTGAGTGATGAGGTCACACTTAAGTGAAGGCTTGAGGAGTGAAGCTATGCATCTCTAAAGGAAGAGGTTTGGGGGCAGAGAAACAACAAGGAAGGAGAAATCCCACAGGTTTGTGTGTCTGTGTAAAATCAAGGATGCAAATGTGACAAATTCCCTCATCTTGTAAACAGGAAAATGGAGTCCTAAAGAAAATCCTTAACTGCAACAAAAATAAAATTGTCTCAAATTCAAAGCAAATGCATGTCTGCCCTACATAAAGCACAGTACTACTTAGCCAGAGCTGTGAGGACCTCTCCTCTCAGCAATGATTCAGAGACCCGAGATCCTTCCATACTGTGCTTATTATCTTCAACATGTACCTTCCAGCATCACTTTAGAGCCAACTTTCTACATCTGGCAAGGAGTGGCACATTACTTTGGCTCACATTCATTGGCACAACACTTTGGCCACCATGCACCAAAGACTGGGAAAATGAAGTACACTTGGAAGATGGGAAAGGATTTGGTAACTACACATCTCGTCCCCAGCAGAACAAGTCACTTTCCTCCTAACCAGTAAGTTTTCTATAAAGTGTCAAGGCTCCTAATGATAGTTGGCAATTCTAATCATGGCAAAATGCATTCATAGTGACCCGCTGATAGTCAAAATATATAAATATATAAATAATTTTATAGTTCAGTGAGTAAACTGAAAGAAATATGAGGCCAAATGCCCAAGGTGAGGAAACCTGTCCTACATGATAATTCAAGACTGACTGAATCAATGGCAAGCTGAAATGTCAAGGGTTGGGGACAAAAATTATCTTAGCCTAATTTTAGTCTCTCTTAACTACTATCTATTACCCACCTCAGTGTGTGTCCTAAGACCTTTGGGTGTGATTAGGCAAATACTTTGTGTAATGTACAAACATGATACCCATCAACAAAAAGGTTAAGCATGTCACAAGATAATAATATCCACAGTGTGAGCGGTGGTTGCTTTCTTTGCTGTCACCTGCCTACACAAATTTTCTACTGATACATTTGAAAAGTGCCTTGATTTATGATTTTTTTCTTTGCTACACTTCTTGAAGCCATTACTGTGCTTAGACATTGTATTTTCAGAGTCATCCACGTCAAGCCATGGTGACTCATATTCAGCTCCAGGATAGACTATCTCTAGTGCCATTTGTCAATAGAGAATATCAATGTGAGGACAGCAGAAATCAGAATCAGAAACTGGGACTCTACAGAAAGTATTTTTAGATATAAAAATATCTAAAACTTTAATATATATATCACATAATTAGTAGAGAATATAACAAAATTAAAATAATAGCTAATGAACAAAAAGATATGGTTGAAAACCTTGACCTTTCATCCTAAACTAAAAAGCTAAAGCCTTTTAAAACATGGTTCCCTGCCATTTCAAATTTCATAACATGCATGGAACTAAATTTTGTAATTAAAGCCAAATCACCTTACCCCATACAGATAACTATAATAATATTAATATCATGGATTAACACAAATAAATGTTGAAACAATCAAAATTGGTATATCTTTTGGTAGAAAATCACTTAAAACATTAATAGATTTGATTTTACTTAACACAAGTTATTGATAAAGCCTTCTGTGTAAAGTAATTCTGCCACTGTGTTTAAAAAGAGTAATACAGTAAAATACTAGAAATCCTGCCAAAATAAAGTTGTGAAAATATTTGAGTAATATACAACAAAAAGCAAGACATTGCCTGTTAGCTTGAAATCATTGAATTTTTTTAAATTAACTTTATATTACTATTAACATTCATATTTATTTCATTTCAATAGATATTTGTTGGGCACTCCCTCTCAGTGTTCTTTGGTAGCCACTTCTTGGAAACGATCCTATCAACCTTGACATCTGAAAACAGTTTAAACTCTTCCAAATCTTAGCATGAATTCTATGACCTTATTTATAACTAATGCCCCATCCTTCCTGTTCAAGAGCAATTTGGTTGATGATGGTGTGAAAAATGGCCATGGGTTTGGAGGCATGTTTGATGGAGTTAATTAAGTTGTAGCCAGTAATGGACACCCAGAGAGTTCACCTTTCTCACAACTCATTATTCTAATTTCCTGTCCCACTGATTTGTCAATCAATCATTGATCATGCATTGCCTGTGGCATTTCCTATCTTGTCAATCTATACAAAAACATTGCTGTTAGGCTGCTGTGATATTTGTATTGCTCCCAACCCCTTCTCCTGAGAAGAGAAACCATGTCTAGCACGCTTTAACTTCTCTGGGAGCACTTTTGAACACAAGAGGTGCACACGGATTACAATGCTGTGTGGTGCTATGGTAAATTTAAAATCTGACTGTTGTTGACTTAGGACAATTCCTCTAGAGCAAGATAAGTCAGAGCCTCATCTCTGTGATAGAGGCACAGAGGCCCTGACTGGAAGGTTTGCAGTGAATATGCTTTTAAAACTTGCTGAAAAGCTTTGAGTAGAAAGAAATGGAGACATGACATGGAGAGAAAGGCTTTGAGGACAGATTAAAAGGTAAGTGGATTGAGGATCATTTCACAACCAAAATTCATAAGAACCACTACTAAACAGTATCAAAGAGCTGGCCAGAATTTCCTGAAGGCTGACATGCAAATGAATACCAAAAGCATCGAAAGGGTCAAAGTCAACTAGTTGGTAGAAAACCTTTAATGATGTCTTCCTAGCTATAAAAAATTAATATTTTACAATGAATCATGACTTTAAAGCAAATATATTACTTTTAGAAAATGTTATATCTGCATAATGAAGTACAGTTGATTTTTAAAACAATTAATGAGCTATAATCATTTGATGATCAGTTTATATTGTTTCAAAATATATTTTTACTTGTAAAACTATACAGCTTTGAAGAAAGGACTCTAAAAGACTGATGCCCTCCCAAATCTCTAAACATTGTGGCTATATTATATTAAATGACACAGGGGAAATAAGAGTGCAGATGAGAATCTTTGTTAGTGACTGATTCTAACACAGTAGACTTACCCAGATGATTCAGATAGCCCCATAGTCATCAGCATTTCCTTAAAAGCAGATGCAGAGAGAGAATTACGGTCAAACTGATGAAACATGAGAAAAATATGGCCAGCCACGGATGGTTTTGAAGGTAGAGGTAGGAGGCCAGGGGCCTAGAAACTCTGGCACTAATGGGAACTAAGAAGCAAAGAAAAGATTCTCTTATAGTGCCTTCAGAAGGAATAAGGTCTGGTTGACCAGACTTCTGACCTACAGAAACCTGAGATAAACAATTTGTTTAACCAATGTTGTTTCATGATACTAAGTGTATGGAAACTTTTTACAGTGACCACAGAAAATTCAAACAAGAGAAAGACTTTCAAAGCCTCCAGACCTCTAAAATGTAATACAAACTTTCATTCATATTTTCAAAACTAGAGTAGAAAATTGGTTTTCAGTATCAATAAAACTAGGGATAAAAACAAAAAAACAAATTGGAAAGACCCACATAAACTATTGTTTTCAGAAGAAAAAGACCTAAAAACTCAGAAATGCACATGTCATTTCACTTCTCTACCCTCTATCCTCTTGGGCTGCTGTGTGGCCCTTTGTCTTTCACAATGAAGTAATGTGTCAAATGCCATAAGAAAAATATGATAAAGAAAAAGTGGTGTGCCTCAGAAATACCCTGTCCTGGTGTGTTGCTTTGGCATTGTCTTGAGTTCTGGTGTCACATTAATTTTAAAGAGCATGATATAATATTTGCTTCAGTTCTCTTATGAGAAGACATATAGAATATCAAGCAGGTAGACTGTGACAAGGACAAAATTAACTGTTCCCAGGGTGACAGCAAAAGCCCAGCTGTTCACACTTCCTCTGATGCAGTTGGAATCCGTAGAAGAGGAGGATCTGACTCTTCACAATCATTAAATTGCTGAAATTATTTATTCCCTTCCCTTCGAGAACTGCTAAAATCCACATTTTACACACACTGTGCTTAACTATCGATAAGGAAATCAAGCAAAGGGAATGATCAATGTAATAAGAGAGGGAAATTCATGAATGCTATATTACCATGACATTGTCTACAAATGGTCACAAGAGAGTTGTGGTTGGTGATATCCTGAAAATCATCCTGTTTCTGGTTACCATGACAGGTGTAGGGAGGATAAGCCAGGTTCCTAGGTTCTCAGGTCCCAGTGATGATCTCTGAGAATGTAGGTTTTCTAGACTAAAAATTAAGGGTCAAAATCAGCAGGAGTAATAGCCGAGTTAACCACAGGCATTAAATAATGTTGAATATCAAAGTCAGAAAGGCATTTCCTTTTCAATGTCCCTTTATGCTTTTGTGTAAATGTCAAGGTAAAAGTCTAAGCTTGATGCTAGCATTGCTTTGACAGTTCCCTAATACCAGCAAATCTTCCTTTCAATAAGGAGACGGTCAGAGTTTAATTTCAGAGCCTTCCAAAGGTAACTAGAATTTAAATATTGCCTTGTCTTTGTTGAATTTGATTTTATATTTATAGCACATAAAACTGGTTTCATTACACTTAGGCATAATATAATTTATTTAAGGCATAATGCTGTTTGTTTGAATAAAAAGAAGTTAATTCAAAAATAAGTATAAACAGGGAATCGCTACACAAGTATAAGAAATATTTCTACAAGTCAGTACCTAAACAACTTCTAGTTAAGGAAAGGAGGAACATGATTGGGTATTGGGTGGGGGAAAGGGCTGAAATCCCTGAGAGCCAGCAGAAAGAATGGAAACATGCAACCTCAGGAGATAGGAGGTTGGTGGGGACCCTTCAGAATGTACCAGAGACCTGGGAGGTGAGAGACTCTCAAGACTCAAAGAGAGGGACCACCTTAGATGAAATGCCCTACATTGGGGAGAGAGAACATGTAGAGCCCACCTCCAGCAGAAAGACAGGGCATCAAGTGAGGAATGGGGCTGCCATCCCACAGTCAAAACTCTGACCCATAATTGTTCCTGTCTGAAAGAATTGCAGTGATGGAAATGGAGAGGAGCCTGAGGACAAGAAGGTCCAGTGAGAGGCCAAAAGTGATATCCAGCTCAAGGGTAGGACCAAAGGCTGACACTATTACTGAGGCTAAGGAGCATTCATATGACTTCCCTCTGGGACATGACTCTCTCCTGTTGGACTGTGCACAGAAGGCTGTGGAGTGGTGGCTCCCTGGTGCAAATGGTGGCAGGAAGACTTCCGTCCCCACTGCTCTACAATGCCCTGTGTGAAAGACCCAACAAGCAGCTGAAAGAGTCAGATACAGATATTTGCACTCAGCCAATGGACAGAAGCTGTTGACCCCTGTGGTTGAATCAGGGGAAAGCTAGAAGAAGCTGAGGAGGAGTGCGATCCTACAGGAGAACCAGAAGTCTCAATTAACCTGGACTCTTGAGATCTCCCAGATACTGGAACACCAACCAGACAGCATACACCAGTTGATCTGAGACCCCCAAAACATAGGACTTCTGGGTCTGGGTTCAGTCAGAAATGATGAACCTAATCACATTCCAGGGATAGGAGACCCCAGGGGTTTAGCGGTCTAGTGGGGTGGGGCTGAGGGGTAGAGACATCCTTGTGGAGACAGAGGGGTAAGGAGGAGTTATGGGATGTAGTATGGGGATAGACCAGGAGAGGAATAACATCTGGAATTAAAAATAAATAAATAAAAATTAAAAAGAACGAATTTGCTAAATCACTTTTAATATTATTCCACATTCTAATACTCAATTATAATAGCAACTTTTGGCATATTGTCTATTTTGTTTAAACAGTAAGATAATTCCTGGACTTCTATTAGTAAATTAATGCACACATTTCTTCTTTCACAAACCAAGTAAGTGGCAAATTTCCCAAAGACAGGAAAGTGCATGTGTCATCAATATATATTCAGTGACTACATGAATTATCAGTTCTCTTACATGTGGATGTAAGTACATTCTGTACTGTATAAGAATCATGAATTTAAATCCAAAGTTGAGTTAAGATAACTGTATTGTTTCTCTCTTCTTCATTTCTTCAGTCACCCACAGAAATGATGAACCCAGCTCAGGTCAGACAATCCATTTGTAGACAATTGTTAAGAATTACATGTTTCTGAGAATATCTGCATCTCTAAATTAGGTAGCTCTTTTTGTCATTAAAAAAAGCTAAGATTAAAAATTCAGGAGACAGCAGGTGTTGGCGAGGATGTGGAGAAAGAGGAACACTCCTTCACTGCTGGTGGGGTTGCAAATTGGTACAACCACTCTGGAAATCAGTCTGGCGGTTCCTCAGAAAACTGGGCACCTCACTTCCAGAAGATCCTGCTATACCACTCCTGGGCATATACCCAGAGGATTCCCCACCATGTAATAAGGATACATGCTCTACTATGTTCATAGCAGCCCTATTTATAATTGCCAGATGCTGGAAAGAACCCAGGTATCCCTCAACAGAAGAGTGGATGCAAAAAATGTGAATGGAGTACTATTCAGCCATTAGAAACAATAAATTCATGAAATTCTTAGGCAAATGGATGGAGCTAGAGAACATCATACTTAGTGAGGTAACCCAGACTCAAAAGGTGAATCATGGTATGCACTCACTAATAAGTGGATATTAACCTAGAAAACTGGAATACCCAAAACATAATCCACACATCAAATGAGGTACAAGAAGAAAGGAGGAGGGGCCCCTTGTTCTGGAAAGATTCAGTGAAGCAGTATTCGGCAAAACCAGAACGGGGAAGTGGGAAGGGGTGGGTGGGAGGACAGGGGGAGAGAAGGGGGCTTATGGGACTTTCAGGGAGTTGGGGGCTAGAAAAGGGGAAATCATTTGAAATGTAAATAAAATATATATCGAATAAAAAAAAGCAAAAAAAAAAAACAAAAACAAAAACAAAAACAAAAGCCATGACTTTATAATGAAAAGACTTGGGGGTTGAAGAGATAGTTCAGGACCTGATTCCATTTCAGGCACCATATCAGGCAGTTCATAATGGCCTGTTGCTCCAGCTCCATGGAATCTAATAGCCTCTTCTGTCTTCTAAGGCCACCTGCACATATGGGATACACTCAGACAAACGCGCGCGCGCGCGCGCGCACACACACACACACACACACACACATACACATACATGTAAAATAAAAATAAATACATCTTTTAAAAAAAGAAATTTGGTTTGGTCTCTTATTTGTGCAGAGGAATTGGGCCTCATCTGGTAATAGCCTTAAAGGCAGAATCCTGAGATTGCAGAGAGCATCACATGACAAGGTAAATGCTGAGCACACATGAATGTGTGTATATCTGCATATCTAACATGAATGTGTATATATCTGCATATCTAACATGAATGTGTGTATATCTGCATATCTAACATGAATGTGTATATATCTGCATATCTAACATGAATGTGTATATATCTGCATATCTAACATGAATGTGTGTATATCTAACATGAATGTGTGTATATCTGCATATCTAACATGAATTGTATCTATCTGCATATCTAACCTCTTCCTCCTCCTCCTCTTCCTCCTCTCCTCTTCTTCATATAAAGTTATATGACTTTAATGACTTATTCAAACACAGTATTTCCTAAAAATCTTACCTCTACGCATTACAATCAAGAGTAAATCTATACCTATCTAATATCATACATGTAAAAGGATTAAACCCATGCCTACTTGAATCATAACAATTTCCTAGTTCATTTTCTAGACACCCACAAAAGTGAGGACAGATAAAAGAAACCCGTGGAATAAACAAGGTTTTTTTTGAGGGGGGAGTCCCAGGACAATAATGTCTATAGTTTCTACAAGATAATTCAGAAAGTAATTTTCCTGAGTTAGCTAAGAACATAGTTTCTATCATATTATATTGAATTATTATCTCATTATATTGAATTATGTTTAACAATCAAAGATGATTTCAAACAATATTTTAAAAATAGTACATATAGGACATAAATTACAAGATAATAAATTTAGGTTTTAAAGTTTAATTTAGATTTTAAAATTAATCATTTAGTATGTTTTTAAGTTAATGTTAGGAATTTCATATACATAGTTATTTTAAAATTCTTTTCTAAGGCAACTGGCATTCTTTATATAAAGATAAAGAATATTACTCAGGTTAATAAATTGTCTAATATTACTCAGGTAAAAATGATAAATTTAGAAATTATACTTCACTCTTCTTTATACCAAAGCCCAAGAAATTTCCACTTTGCTATGTATTCTATATAATAATATTATATTAATTAATAATGTTGTATTAATATATTTTCATTGTGTGCAAAAAGTCTTCAAACAGTAGCTTCACTAATATATTGTTGAACATCTCATATTGACTACTTAGCTACTTTGAGCTTAGTATGTTTATTGTATTCATCAAAGGCCAATATGACTTTACCAGTTTTAGTGACTGAGATGAACATATTATTAATCTTTAAACATGATGAAAGTTGAGGTATAATGGTGAGAGAAAAACTATGCTCAAATACTTACCTATGCTTCCTTGACTATGAAGGGAAAACCATGAGTGTGATGCTGGAAGCCCAGTAGGGAGTTTTCAGTGTGCTGTAGTTAGGTGTTGTGTTATGAAGCCATCTAGTAGTAGACAAATACTTTTATTTCTGAGTTAGCAATGTATCTTTAAGGTCAAACTACACATATTAAAGAACTTTATATACAGTCTTCATTTTTCTGTTGAACTGATTTGAGGATCCAGACCCAATCCTGAGTATACATCGTAAAGGTTTGTATAATTTTCTAGTGGTATCCACAAATTTTTTTCGGAGAATGAAAAAAATAGTCCCTCAATTGTTTCATATAACCAACACTACTCCATATATGGAAATGAAGTGTTCCTTTGGATTTACGTCTACCTTAAACCAAATTCTCTACTTTAAAGGGGAGAGATATAAACTACCCCCAGTGCCTCATGTGAGCTTGTGTCTAAACACTTTGTCTTCGGCTGCTGGTGTTGTTTGGAGACTATGGAGCTGTTAGTGTTTGGAACTTAGGACTTAAGGTTTATAGCTTGATATTCTTCCTGCCCTATCTCTGCCTCTTTGTGTCTTGCTCCTTTCAGGCCACTGTGGCTGTGCCTTCCCCACCACAGTTGACTCTAATCCTCAAATTAGATGCTAAAATATGTCCTTTTAGCCTTAACTTTCTGCTTCTAGGGCATTTGTCCACAGTAATGAGAAAAGCAATTCCTATATAAAACCGGTGCTGAGAAATGGGTCATTTCCTATGATGAACTTGACCGTGTGGCTTCATGAATTATTTATGGGAGGAATGTGGAGGAGTTTACACATGTGGATTAGAGCAGGGTTTCTTAACCTGACCACTCATCACTTCATTTCACTCAGAAAACTTTTATATGGCCCCAGACAGAGGTATAGGACAAATACACAGACCAAAGATCCACTGATAGTAAGGGATAAAGAAGTGTATTTAAAAATACTTTTTTATCCATACACATATTATAGGTCATTTTGCCATTTATTAAAATTATATAAATTCACTTACTGGTTAGATGACTGTTTACTTTTATATCATAATAAATTTTTGCTGATCATGTGACACTGCCTGCTCTAGAACATCTTCAGTGTTTCTTAGAGTTGATAGATATTGTGATTTTATAATTCTCAATGTCGAGATGTCACTTTGCATAAAATACAAAGGGAAAAAATGATAAAACTATGTTTAGGACCATTCTAGATACTATTAGAAATTGTCCTAATACAACACCCAGATTCATTTGTTTTTTTTTTTTTTTAATTGAAGCTCAAGTCAGGAATTTAAGCAGTAATTTTTAAAATGAAGTCATCTAACAACTGACATAGTAAGTCAAAAGCAGGAAAACGTTAAGAGTATTTTCAATAATGCAACCATTATGTTGTATAAAATAGAACACCTTGAATGTTGGCAAAACTGCTGTGATCCCTACCATGTGAAAGTCTCCCATTGGAGTTGAGGTGTTTCTGGTAAGACCATCAACCTATGGCAACATGAGAGTGTGAAGTGTGTATGTGGTGTCTTTTGCCCCAGATTGTAGTTCAGTCATACAATATGATAGGCACTTCCAGAAACACCTTAGGTCTAGTACATGTTGGATTACTTTCTGCTGTTGCCCATTTATTTAGAAGTATTTTACCATTGCTATTTTTTCATGATCTCCATGTTCAGTTATACAACTCCAATTTTATCAAGAGCCAATATTGGCGCCAATATTTAAAAAGCTTGGAAGGGGCCTAAGGAAACCGTAGACCACTGAAATCAGAACTTACTGGATCGCTGGTGGAGAAGGGGATGGTAAGAAAGCCAATAGAAATGTGTATAGAAAACCTGCGTGCAGAGTTTCAGAGAGAAACAAGGCCTGCATTGGGAACCAAGCAAGAGTCCATTCATTTTATATTCTGGCACAGAATCTGGTTACATCTGCCCTATCCTGAAAATATGACTGAACTGGGAAGGAATTCAAACACAATAGACTATGCTGTTTGGCAGGAGAAATTTGCAGACAATATGCAGGGAGTGGCATGGCGATGGTGTACCTCATTTTTCCAGATTTATGAGAGGCCGAAGGCATAGCAGAAAGGTGTGTGATCCTTGCAGTTTGTTGAGAAAAGGGATGTGAAGTCTCCCAAAAATGTAAACAGAATTAGTCAGTGTGGCGAAGAGTGGAGATTTAATTTGAAGACACAACAGTTTCAAAAGAATGCAATTGCTAAAGATATTGGCAAAATTACCAAGACACATCAGGTGTCGTGACAGAAAGCCCCACTCATTAAGAGCTATGGAATAGAACAGTGTGGATTCATTTGAAAGAAGACTCCAGGACACCCTGCTGGAAAATGATGATCCAGGAGAGTTTCTTCTGGGGTTCAATTTAGGTTCCAGCACACGGAAGCTATTGCAGTCATGTAGGCTCCTGTGTCTGGACACTTGGTCCCTGGCTGGGGATGCCATTTTGGGAGGTGTAAAACCTTTAAGGACAGATGGCTGACATGAAGGAAATGGGCAGCTTGAGATGTATAGCCTATGCTAGCGTTCAATGACAACGTTGATACAGTGTGAACAAGTGGCTGTCTTAAGTTGCAGCTGCAGCAGAGAGGCAGCATCACAGAGTGCACTTCCTTAAACTATGAGCTAAAATAAGCTTCTCTTCCCTTAAGTTGCTTCATAAGTATTTGCTCACAATGATGTGAAAAGCAGCTAATGCAGTCTCCTTTCTCTGTATAATGAGGCTGGTTAGCCTTCAAGGAACCTAGATATTAAAAAGGAGACTTGTGTCTCAGGAAATAGGCAGCATAATCCCATAAATAAAACTAATCTATAGGAAATAGTTTGCTCGTAATGAAAGCTAATGTCCAATATAGCTTGCTAGCAAGGCCTCCTTGTTTTCTAATTTACATCAGGAATGCATTGTAACCCTTGGGAAAACTAAAAAGCTAAGTTTCCTCAGGTCCCAAGCTCCTCCAGTCTGTGCGCTCTAATTTGAAGCTTCTAACTTTTAACTCCAAGTGACATTTTTCATTCTTTTCCTCTTTCCCATAAGAGAAAAAAATATGTCCCATACTTACTTTGCTTCCACACCACAAGGTATTAATCTATAGACCACTACTCAAATTACACGGTCAGGAGAATGGGACTAGTCAAAGCCAGGCCAGGAAAGGACAGCTGTAGAACACAGGATCTGGGGCTGAAAATGGGGCTGAACTGGGAGATACTGCTTAGAATGTACGAATCCCAGGGTTTCACCCCCAGCACCACATAAACTCAGCACGATACATACCTACAGTCTCAGCGCATGCTCACACACACACACACACACACACACACACACACACATGAGTCTGGGATACATAAGACACTGTGACACACACACACACACACACACACACAAAATATAAGTCTTCCCTGTGAGACTTAAGAATTTATTCCATGTGTTGGGAAAAGAAGTAGAGAAAGATTTGAAGAACTGTATAAGTAAATCAAGGTGTTCAAAATAGAGGCATTGTCCCCCTGAGCAGAAATTATGGAATTTGTGAGTCTGTTCCCCTGCATCAGCTACTTTGGTTATATTTATACTTTGGTTACAGTATACTTTGGTTGACACTGAACAAATTGCTTAAAAACAATTGCTTCATTTTGTTCAACATGGATAAAGTAGGTTGAAAAACAGTAGATGAAGTGGCCGGTTTGTCTGGGGATTATGTGTGAATGCATGTGACTACAGCAGTCCGCCATTGAGATAAATGCCTAACATTGCCTATCACTGCTACCCTGCTATATTTCGAGGCCTTAGTCTATGTGTTGGTCTTGTCCTATCTTACTGTGCCCTTTAAAAGGATTTATACTGCAGTCACTCTTATTTCCAGCAATGTGATCGCCTCTAATTTTTAACATATTAGGACCTCATTAATTTGTACTGAATGAATGAATGAATGGATAGATGGTGGATGGATGAACAAGTAGACTTATTGGTGCTGCTTTTTTACCATCAAGCCACAGTTCAAATCCTTTAAGTGGGCACACTAAAGCATAAACTCATTAAAATTGAAAGGACGGTCCTCCTCTGACCTACACATGCACAGATACATGAATACATACCACACTCAAGGATGAATGCCCATGACATTTAAAAATCAAAAAGTAAAATTAGAAGGTGATGAGAAGCCCGGCGGTGGTGGTGCACGCCTGTAATCCCAGCACTCTGGGAGGCAGAGGCAGGCGGATTTCTGAGTTCGAGGCCAGCCTGGTCTACAGAGCAAGAGTTCCAGGACAGCCAGGGCTATACAGAGAAACCCTGTCTCGGGAAAAAAAAAATCCAAGAAAAAAATGTGGTATATCTACACAATGGAGTACTATTCAGCCATTAGAAACAATGAATTCATGAAATTCTTAGGCAAATGGATGGAGCTAGAGAATATCATACTAAGTGAGGTAACCCAGACTCAAAAGGTGAATCATGGTATGCACTCACTAATAAGTGGATATTAACATAGAAAACTGGAATACCCAAAACATAATCCACACATCAAATGAGGTACAAGAAGAAAGGAGGAGTGGCCCCTGGTTCTGGAAAGACTCAGTGAAACAGTATTCGGCAAAACCAGAACGGGGAAGTGGGAAGGGGTAGGTGGGAGGACAGGGGAAGAGAAGGGGGCTTGTGGGACTTTCGGGGAGTGGGGGGGCTAGAAAAGGGGAAATCATTTGAAATGTAAATAAATTATATCGAATAATAAAAAAAAAATACAGTCCAAAAAAAAAAAAAAGAAGAAGGTGATGAGAGGCATAACTCATTCCAATGGGGTTTTGAGAATTACTTTTATAGAACTGAAAAATAATATCTAAATTACAAACACATTCCATGCATCATACCAAAAAATGTGAAAATTAAAAGTGGTGGATTATATGGCACATTAGCACTCTGCCAGGAGTTCTAATGCCAAATCTGCTCTTTCATACACATGTTGCAAAAGATAAATAATTTCTTTTGATAGCCCATTATTTTTCCAACATTGCTAATTAACCTGATGAGAGAGACTTAGCCAAACTGGCTCGGATAATAGGGAATTTGGGGGAGGAGTTGATGAGCATATTGTTTTCCAACAGTGGGCTGAAAGCTGTGGTGTATGGGCTGAGTAGTCTCCTCAGTCTTCACAGCGCTTGCTCTGGCTCCCAGTGCTCCTGCCCCAGAGCCCAAGGCCCTTGGATGGACCCCTAGTTTGAGGTATTTTGCAAGGCCATACCATGTATGTATTTCAACGTGATGAGTCTGCAAGCCTGAGGAAGTGAATGGTGGATTAGCCAAAGGAATCATAACACACGCTTTGTGAAGCCGGGCTAGCTGATGTCCCAGAGTCCTGATGTCCTTCTCAGTGGTGGGAAGTGGAGAGTTTTCAACAGCACTTCCTCAGAGTGCCGACAGGCTGCTAATGGTACTGTGCGGCCTCACCTTGCTTAAGGCTGAACTTAAAACCAAATAAAATAGAATCCAAAAAACTCCTCTCTGGGGGAACCAATGAATGTGGAACTTGGCATGATAAAGGAGCTGTTTCCAAGCACCAATTGAACATCATTAAAAAAAAAAACTCAATTTACCTATCAAATTTGAATATATCATCAGGGACTTCAGAAATGTGCCAATTTGTAATTGTTGGCAATTAGTATGGTTTGGTATTTTCTGAATGTGGCTTTCAAATCAGTTTTCAAACTGTTCAGGCAGCTATTACGTGATGACTAGCGAAAATGACCATTTTCTCTTGCTTGCCACTGCCTACTTGGTGTCCACACGAAACAAAGACTTCACCTCATCAATATAGTCTTCTATCTTTGAGAATGCATAATCTCTCTTTACATTTCTTGACATATGAATTAACTGATTACTATATTGAACAATACTGAATAACAAAAGAAGTTGTTTTTTTTTAAGTCCTTTAGCTTCCACTTTGATGCATTGAAATACCCTCAATGTCAAAGAGTAGATTTAAGGACATTTGTTGATAATCTTCTTATTAAATATAGCTGATCTTTAAAATGTTATCATGGTGAAGGTAACCACCTCAAAGTAAATGGCAAGTCACCCTGAGTCTATTAATATAAAATTTTGTGAATAATATATTGTGTAGTTTGCAAATGTGGTTAACAATTCATTCAATTGGTTCTCTAAATATCTCAGTTTTGAAGTGTGAAGTTCAGGCCTATAATTTGCCTTTATGAGAAAAAATTGATGGCTGTGATTAATTCAACATAAGGTAACTGCGATTAAAAGTAGTTATATTTGTGTACATGAATGGAAAAGCATCTCAATTTTTTTCATTAAAATCTAGAAATTTCTAAATAACTATTCCCATAAAGTGAATATCATGGTACAAGTAATGGCAAGTGTGCCTGGAAGGCAAAAGCACTTTTATTTTTCTAATTAATTTCATAATCAAGATGGATGCCTTCCCAAGGGTGTCTGGATCTTTCTGTTTTTCTTCTAATATCTATAGCTTCAAATATGTAGATGTTTTACATGACAGGGGATGGTTTCAATGGCATTTCAAATAAGAATTTCCTCTCCTCAATCCTAAACCCTCGAGCATTTTCTTTTTCTTCATTTTTTGGAAGGAAAAGTATGGGCAATATGAACACAGTATTCTGTGCTGGAGTCTCATCTTTGCTCCCAGAAGATGGCCGCAAAGCATGATGGTCCTCTAGATCATTTCTGGGCACTCGTACTTCTGTCAATCAAAATTTTAATTATAAAGTGACATCTAATAAAGTAGAATGTCAGAGAGCTGCCGCAACTACACTAGCCTTGTAGTTTCACTATGGACCCGCTCTGTCAAAAGCCAGCTCTGCCGATCATTTTTAATTAAATAAACGGTAAGCCCTCCCAGACCAAGAATTACAATGAAAATCAGCTTTTCAGTGGAGCAGCTGTGTAAACGGGCTCTTAAATTAGTCACTTCAAAGCTGTGGGTTACAGCTTCCATGTGTCTTCTGTAGCCCGTGTCAGAATGAGAAAACGGATTCTTTCAAGAACATCGCAGTCATTTGGGGTCCAATCCATTTTAATGGTATCATAGCTAACTCAAATCTCTCAGTCCCGAGTAGTTGGGCCCAGGGAGACATGGTCAAAAGGTGCCAGATGAGCCTTGTGTTTGCTTTAATTTAGATGGTGTTGACAGAACCATGGGTACTGTAATAAAACCGCCTGGCCTCTTGCCCAGGGGATGTAAAATCAAAACAAGACAAACAAGAATATAATGAACAACTTAGGCTGACAGGCAGTGGAGTTGTAGACCCCGGACTTCCGAGGAAAGTTTCTAAGGACAGTGAAGAGGGATAATATATTATCTATGACTTTTCATCCTTCACTGTGGGGGGCATCGGTCCCATCCCCCTTCTCCTCCCTGTCCACCATCCTAGCTAAACCCTGAAATGGGATTTATCTGTCTTCTACCTATGTTGCCACACTGATGTCCTGGAGGATTAAGATGAGAGACAGTGAGAATCTGACAGGTGAGGCAGGACTGTCAGACAGAAGAAAGGGGGCAGAGTCTGATATTGCCCAGGGTAATTTGAGTATGCCTTCAGTTTGCACCGCTGGGAGTACAGAAACCCACAGAGACGCATGAGCAAGTCTTCATCTCGCAGTGAGACTTGCCTTTTTACTCTTTGTTCGTGATAATCTGACACTGTTGTGTGTATAGCCTCAGGAAACCTGTAGATTTGCATCACATATGAAGAGAAAGAGAATTTTGGGTTGTCAAATATTCTAAGTAGTGAGGAGGGCAAGTTAAAGCATGTGGTTTCCTGAAAGTTTTCCAAATAGCTCTTAAAAAAATACTAACTCTGCTATATATATATATATATAATTTATATTATATATATATATGATTTCTTTCTCATTATAAAATTTTTTTACTCTGATATCTAATGAGTCCATAACATCACAATCTTCAGGTCATGGTGATACTGAGCCTTCCTACAACCTTGTCACTTAAGAAAAGCATAACCAGGTGACGTTAGGAGCAACTACAGCAGTATCCACTTTTTACATTCAAAAGTGTCCGGGTCTGGTTGGGTGGTGGTGGGTGGCATGCACCTTTAATTCCAGCACTCAGGAGGCAGAGGCAGGCAGATGTCTGTGAGTTCAAGGCCAGCCTGTCTACAGAGCGACTTCCAGGACAGCCAGGACTACCCAGAAAAACCCTATCTAGGTTTGAATGAATGATAAATTAAATGAACACTGTATAAGCAGCAAAGTGTATTATGGTACAAAATTTGGAATAAAGTCTTCATTTACCAATCAGGTGGGAATCATTGAAAGGAAGTGATTGAACCTCAGTGATGGCTAATTTATATCACTTGAAATGGCTATGGGATACACATGCAATTGGCTGATTGTTTCTTAGTGTATGAAGATGCTACCAGAAGATAACATTGGAGCTGTTAGGCTGGGTGAAACAGCCGTCGTTCCCAGATTTGAAGAAACGGGTGTGGAAAGGCTGAGTTAACCATTTACCTGGAACACTGGGGTCTCCCAACCCTCAGTACTTAGTCCAATGCATCTTGTTTGTGCTCCAGTTTCTTTGTCTGTAAAATGTAACAGTGTGTAACTGAGCTGGCCACAAGCACCAGAATGAATTCCTATATGTGCCGCATCTGAAGAATCTGCTAAGGGTGACACAGAGGACACACATAGTTGGAGTTTGTTGTTCTTGTCATCACTGTTACTACTGATGATTCTCAATTTGTTCTTTTAATTCATTCTTTAGTATTTTGATTAAAAAAACTTTATTTTGGTCATTAAGAAGAGGAAGCTATAGAACATTGTTTGAACCAGTCCTTGGCTACTTCGAGGACTCCTTTTCTTCCATCCTTCTCCACCCCCTTTCCTCCACTCTTTCACCCCCCTAAATCAAGATAGGAGAGAAAAAAAGAAGAGGCAATGTTATTGGTAGACTACTTACCGCTCGTTAGGGGCATCTAGTTCCTGGGACAAGTTTCATTTTTGCTCTCAGAATATCTAATTTCTTCTTGTTGTTTCTTCTTTGCACATGACTACTAACTAAGCCACCAATACCCAACAACCAACCAACAATCCACCAACAGCCCATCTCTTGGGGCTCTAGCATTAGCATGCTCACCGCAAACTCTCCAGAATTCCAAACATCACACAATCACAGAAACTATCTGCAGCTGGCAAAATCACATCCCCACCAGAGCACGACACGAGACAAATCATAGTCAGCTACCATAGACAATCCAAAGTGGCCTCATACTCCACACCTGGGATCAGAATGAAAACACATTCCCATAATGTTTCTGTGTTTTTCAAAGAAACCAAAACTGCAAAATTGTCACAATTATTTTATACAAAATCAGTTTTTGAGAATTATCTAATTAATAATTGCTTCAGGGAAAATAAGGCAATTGAACTCAAAAAACAGTAACAACTTTATAAGTTAATACTGTCCATTTGTAGCCTAAGTAGGCCTAATCCAATTGGGGAGTATCTCTTCCCAATACTAAAAGTATTCAAGCTGTCATTGGCTGACCAACCATCAGCATATGGATCCTTCATTAGATAGCTTATTGAACTTGTGATTTCCAAAGTCATGATCAGCACAAGCGTTCTCTATACTAGAGTGAGGATATAGCTCAGTGATAGACTGGTTAAGTGAGAAACACTGGTTTCAGTCTTTGCTACTGCAATAAAAAAAAAGTGCACATTTATAACGCTTCCATTTTTAGGCAGAACATCATGTGTTGAACAGTTGTCTTCCATTTCTACATACTCAGATGCCCACTTTGCTGTGTTTAGATCTCTGGTTGCACCCTGTATTCTGCCCTAAAGAATTCTCAGCCTGTGTGTCAGTTTATCACTGTCCCTGTAGAGGCAAAGCTTCACAGGAGGTCAAGATTCAAAACTCACAATACATGCACAGAAAAATGCCAAAATCCTTTAAACTTAAAAATTACAGAAAATTTAAACTGTTAAAAGGATATAAGAACTTTGTAAAAAGAGAAGTTTTAAATATTTAATGTTTCTTACACGGTCTTTTTGGAAGAGATTAATATAATTAAAATGCAGTTTGTTTGCATTAAAGTATTTAAATGCTATGCTTTTAATGTAAAATACATATTCTTATTTTTTCCTTGATGCAAAGGCACATTGGGAATTATGTGATCATGTGCAATTTGTTCAATGCAAATCATACATTAAATATTCATATACCATATTTGCATTTTTAAATCATAACTTTTAAAAGGAAGAGTACATACGAGGAATAAAATCAAAAGTGCATTACAGTGAAGACAGCAAGGAAAAATTTAATATGCATAATATATGAAACTTTCTGCAGCTACTGGCAAGATAACCAGGGAAATCTACACAGATTTGAGATTTAAGGATCACATCAAGTAAGCTATGAAAAGCTGAGGCTAGTGGCACCCAAGGTGGTGGTTAGCCCTATCCCTTCACTTCAAGAAAAAGATATAGAGGTTCAAAGATGCTAAGTGACCTAAACCTTGGTAGACCAAAAGGAAACAGATGTCAGTTAGACTCTGTGACAGATATCCAAAAATTGAGATGACCTCTACCCTACATCTTTTCCACTGTCACTCAGACCAGCTCTCTGATGGCTACTCATTGGTAGACTTGAGTAGAATCCAGCAACAGAAAATTAAAAATCAGTTTAAAAAAAAATCTAACTGACTAATAGATAAACGATAATGCCTGATGCTTGGCTGATGTACCCTGAAATATATTCATGCATTGTTGGCAACAATTTGAATGGGTAGAACTTTTGGAAAGCAATTTGGCAATCCTTAGCAAAAGGGTGTTATAGCATGTTTATGTATTTCTTTATAGGAATTCAAAATAAATTAAGTCCAAGGAAGTAATACTAAGACTGGAAAAGTCTATATATGTAGCAGGAATGGTGGGACCACCTATATGTAAATGCTGGAATGGCCACACAGCTGCAAAAGCATCTCCTGCAGCAGGACCTGATTATGAACTGCCTGGGAGATCAAGGATTGCTGGTGCAGACAATGCCAGACAATTGGGAATTGGAAACTGCTGTTTAGAAGAGATGCTTTCTTGGGACCAATGGGGGCATGGGTGGAGGGTATTAAAGGAACTTGCAGCAGTGCACAGATGAGCTTGCTGTAGCATTTCTTGCCCGCTCCTAGAGTCTGTATCTCTATCCTTAACTCTGTGCCACCTCACCTCCAACCCCCCAAGGGCATGGAGTAGTGCAGGGCACGGGCAACATATATACACAAAACTTTATTACAATATTATATCCTAAAAGTTGAAAATGGCTTAAATTTACACCGATGAAGAAATAGCTAATGAAAATATGATTTATTTCCTGTATTGATATCTCAGTATAATTGAAATGACAGTAAAGGGCTGGAGAGATGCCTCAGTGCCTCGACTGCTGCTCTTGCCAAGGACCAGGGTTTGATTCCCAAAACCCACAAGGTGGCTCACATGGGTCTGTAGCTCCAATCCTAAGGGATCTGATGCCCTCTCTCTTCTGACCTCCATGGGTGATACTCATATGCCCATGCAGGAAAAACACTCATTCACACAGAATCATAAAATAAATAACTCTGAAACTATTTTAAAGAAATGAATAAATAAATTGAATAAAGCTGATATAGAGCACATAAAGTTAAGAATGTATCAATGTTTTAAGAATGATGGAGTCTATGAAATGTCTACTCATATTAACCTGAAAGTCGTACAGCACAACTAATGAGAGTGTGATACCAACATCTAAATTATCTCCGTGGGGAAAACATGTCAGAGTTCTTAAGCCAGTGGTCACAAACTGCATTATGAGCATTTCTTCCCTCACAATGTGTCAGAAACACAAACCCCAGGTGGTAGGTCTAGGACAGGGTTCAAGAATGGACATTGTCGGCGGCGGCGGCGGCGGCGGCGGCGGCGGCGGCGGCGGCGGCGGCGGCTGCAGCAGTAGCTGGTCCAGCTGAAGGGCCATCAGCGGTGGAACCAAGGCGACACAGGGTCCAGTTAGGCCCTGCGCCCACGACCACTGACCTTCGCTGACCAGCCGGGCGGCAAGCAGTTGCGGTTCTGCGGAGCCTTTCGCTGCACGGAAGCCACTTCAGAACTCAGCTTCCCGCCAGTCAGGAGAGACTCACCTCCATCTTGATTCCGGGCTCCAGAGATCGGACAGACTAAGGTACACAAACATAATCCTAGGCCCAACACCGCAGGGGTCTGATCCTGACGGGCATTGGCCTGCACCCAGGCCCTGGGCTGTTCGAGTGGCCATCGGGGCGCCAACCCAGCCAGGAGTTTTTTTTGCCCTGGCCGGCGCACAAGCCGCCATTTTGCCTACAGGACCCAGAGTGCTCGGGAGGGAAGAGACTGCTAACAAGCGTAGCCTGAGGCTAACAAAACGGGGGTCTAGGCCCCAAAAGGCACAGGACTGACCCCAAGAACAGGGCGGCTTGGTGGGCCATCTGTGTGTCAACCCGCCCAGGAGGTTATTAGCACAACAGACTCTCCCGGTGCTTTCAGGGAGCGCGGACGCGCACGCCCGCCATCCGGGTCA